>NC_142191.1:29688689-30002242 GCF_026936395.1 Plectropomus leopardus | reverse complement strand
CTGAAGGTCAAAGGCAAAGGTCACTGTGACCTCACAAAGCAGGATTTGGGATGTAATTTAAGCATTCATATGCTAATGCTAATGCTGACTAATAGGATATAATGATGAAGTGACAAGATTTTATATCCAAAAGATCAAAATTCAACTTCACTGTGACATTATGATATTCTGCAGAAACACTTTCTGGCCATTACTGAAGAACAAATCTCAGAACCAGAAAGGAAGTCATTTGGTCGGATACTGAATTAATGACACCAGTCTCGGTGTCCACCTTGAAACTGTACTGACTGTATAGATGTAACTTGCTGCCAGGGGGAAGATGTGTGTGAAGTATCCATGTCACAGACATGGATGTAAACTTTAAGTGAAACTTGACTGGTGCATGGATACAACCATGTGATGGTGATTCCAGTTTTTTTTCTTTTTTTGACTTTGTTGGCTCACTGCATGCTTGCACACGCTCTGTGGAACTAATGTATGTTTAAATGGACTAAATGATGGATTGAGTGTTTGAGAAGGCATGTCAATGGATTTAATTATATAGATAAAGTCCAAGTGTGGAGTATTTCTAACTGGAGAGAGCTACATATGGGCAACTTCTCTACGAGGAGTGCACTCAAAAAAGATTAGCTTTCCTATTTTGTAGAATTGAAGTGAGACAACTCAAAGTGGCTTCCTGACATCAGTCATCCAATCAACAGTCTGCTTTCACAACTTTTAAAACTAATGCTGCATGCTACTCCGTCTTCCAGGGGCACTAATGTTTCTCCATGGTAGTCCATTTGAACCATTTGAATTTTCCCCAAAAGTAATGATTACTCATCAGACTGCTGAATCTTGGAGTAGTTTTTGTGCACTTCACAAACTGCATAATCTCTTGAACTAATAACCACAGAGAAAACCTTTTGAGGAGCCTGTCAGGCAGCAGCGCACTCGCGGTGAGAGAGTCAGAATTGTAGCTGAAAGGTTGCAGATTCAAATCCTGTTTAGGGAAATCTGGATGGGAAAGTGAATATGCCTCCAAGCAAACCTCCAAATCCTCAAGTGTTGCTGTGGAGCTGTTCATGGAGGTCAACTTTAAACTCTCTGACTCTATGAAACTCTGTGTACTTTATGAAATATAAGTTGTGTAGTGTGTATTCAGTAGGCAATTTGAGGGTGAATGAGGCCCCTACCCCTGATGCCACCGAGAGCAGGCTCTTCTCATGCACTCTTTGTATGTATACAAACAAAAAGCAATGCACCACATGACCAATGCACTGATGAGAGTAAGGAAGGAAGTAGTCTGCGCAAGGAGGCGGATCAGGGTAGTGTATAGCTCACAAAACACAGCACTTTACCACAGGAGAACCTTGTTTAGAACTGTGTAAAGCCAATTTAAACTTGGAGTAATTTTAAGTATATTCACCATGTTCCTTTTCTTAAAGCTAACCGACACAATCCCAAGATGCCCAACCAGGTTTCTTTTCCTTAATGAAATCAAAGTAACTTCACTTGCCTACAATGAACCACCACCTACATAACTTACATTAAGGTGGTAACTTTATGCAAAGTATGTAACTTTACATTAAGCACAAAACATCATTTGTGGGCTGTAGGTTTGGATGGTATGAAGGTATTACAGTGGACTATATCAGGGTATTTAGAAATCCCAAAGGTATGTTTTTTAATACCGTCATAAATACAGGAACTCCACTTTCCATTAAACTCATTGTATGTAGTGCACAGCATGCACCACCAGAGCTCAGTGTCTAGTCTCTACTGTTGGAACAAGCAGCCTGACTGAAAGAAACTACTACACCTATTGGTGGAGGGAAAAGTTACATAAGTGTAAACAGCCAGCAGCCAGCAGGAAGAGTGCAACCGTGGGGAATAACAGCATGAATTTTATATCTAACTTGCTGAATTAAGGATTTTTTTAAGGACCAAACTGGACCTAGCTAGCAGTTTTTGGTTCTTAAAATGTTCTGAGATTGGTACAATGCAACGAATGCAATGTTTTAATAATGTTTTCAGCTGCAAGTTTCCAGAATGTTCTTCCTAAAATTAGGTTAACACTCTCATAAAAAAACATAATTTTTTTATTTTGTTTTGGTTAACATACCACATTACATCATGTTTCCATTCAAAAATAGTCTGTAATCTTAGGCCTCAAAAACATGTTGTGAATGTTGCTTAAAATGTTCTTCCTTTGTTTTCATGTAACATTGTGGGTATGTTTTAGAAAACAACATTTTATGATCTGTCACTTCTCAACATCCTCAGAATGCTGCAGTTATAATGTTACGTCTTATTCAGCATTTAAACTTATAGGAACATTATTTGAAGTACTGAACATCTTTAAAACATTCTTTGAACATTAGATTTAAGTGTTTTCTGTAACCAATGTTGTGGGGACATGATTGAGGGAGCTGGTGATTGTTGGAACAGTGGACTTACTAACTAGATTGGATGAGTTCTATTTTGTATAAATTAAGTGTATTTTATGATGAGTTAATGAGGCAATTAAGTATAATCAGTTTGATATTGAATTCTTTAGATATTTTTTGGCCATTTATCAAAGTTTCATTTGTTTAAACCAGCTGCAAGCTGCTGCTGATCTAAGTTGATGAGAGCGCTGAGACTGAACCTAAATGGTAAATGTACCCAAACAATGAACTACAGTACAAGAGGCAAGACATAATAACTCTCTGTGGGTTTGTCACTATACACCTATAGTTTTTATATATGAGAGACTTTTAACATCACTTAATCTACACTGTAAAAACGTGTTATGGTTTATGCTGGGTTATATGACACACAAATCCTGCACTCTGGCTGCTTTCTCAACAGCCATACCAGCCATACACTAAACCAAAGCCTTCATTAATCATAATTTATCCCTGAAAAACACACCGACCGCCTAAATCGAAAACAATGTGCCACCCTACAATCCCTTAATTTGTTCATTAATTTGAAAAGTATGACCACATGCCTTAAAACAATTTCAAAGGCTCTTAAATAACAAATAGTAGTATCCAACTTTTTCATTAATTCATTAGTATTTCACAAGTACATCGATGATCAATTTCAGTTGTTATTATTGTTTGGATTTTATTTAAAGGGTCTGAAATCTCTTTGGGTTTAAATGATTATATTTTTAAAGGATGCTCATTCAGTAACTAATTATTCATTAGGTTTACCCCAGACTGTAATTAAATAGATGTATAAATTAATAATTTTCATTTGGAATTTTTTGGCACAGTTTAGGGAGTTTTTTGCCATTAAAATTCCCTAAAATTTATGAAATAATGTCCTTTGTACCTTTTAATTTGGACATTAGTGGGTAGTTATAAATTCAGGGTCAATTCAATCCCACATTTGGGACTGATTAATGATAAAATGAATATATTAAAATATGTCAGTTTGTTTTTGGATGTATAATCTCCAGATATTCCAGTTTTAAAGGGGGAAAAACACTCTAAAATGTACCAAACAGCATGAAAACCTCAGCCTCCATGCCCTGCTGGCGATGGAGGAACCACTGTAATGCTGTGAAACAGAAGCTGTCAGGGGAAAGTGCTCTTATGGGGTTTCACCCACACCAGATGAAGTTGTAAATCCACTGCAGTGGGTGACTGACACATCAGAATGAAGGCAGCACCAATTACACCAGGGAGAGCTGGGACGCTTCTCTCAGGGCATGTCTCGTTATTTCCACCCAGGAAAAAAAAAGGCAAATAAATAAATAACGAATAAAGAAATTATATTGTCAAGTGTTCAGGTCTTTGCTGGGTAAGCAGAAATTCTTTGCAGTTCTTTAGTTACTGTGGGACTGTTGAGAGACACAATTTTCATTCAGTAAGACATGCAGGAGAAAATGTGCCCTGACTCATTATAGACCCAGTTACATCATTTGCACTGTTTCTATAGTGCCACTTAAATTCTGAGCCATGCTAACGTTTCGCCTACAGTATTCTGACTTTAGGCAGCTACGCCATCAGGGGCGGTCAAAGCGTACAGATGACCCTGGCCCAAGGCCAAGGGGGGTCCATGCAAACTCACCTTTATATGTGATCAAATAGAACAAATAAATGAATAAAATGTTATATTAACAGAAATGCTATATATTATTTATCATTATGTTTTCAATAGTTTTTAATCACCTTAAACTAAAAATCAGTGCATTTTTGTAACCTTAGAATGAGCTGTTTTTATCTACATACTAAGCGGGTCCTCTTCCACGGAGTCCACTATGTTGTTTCTACAGTAGCCCAGAGTGGACAAACCAAACAATGACTCTAGATGGGACCATTCACGTTTTTGTGCCAGTCACTGTGGTACTCCATCATGCTTGGCACATGAGAAAAGTTTCAGTTGGTTGCATTCTGCAACCTCACCACTAAATCCTACACACTAGGACTTTCAATTTACTGACTTATATTACTGACAGTAAGACAAGTTACATGTATTATATGTATTTACAGGATGAATACATCTGTTTTTATCACAAATTAAACATGTTGTCTGATACCCCACATCTGCAGTAATAACAGCAGCTGGTCAGATGTGTTAATACACATAGCCACTACTATAAAAATGTTAAAAAAAAAACAACCTTCAATTTGACAAGCTAAAGGCTGGATGACACAAGAACATTTTTCAAATGATCAGTTAAGCAGTTTGTGTTCTTATAATGGCTGGACACTGGCTGTCTGGCGGCATATAATAACACAGCAGCTGATTCTGTCTGGCTGTGTTCTCAGGTTATGCCGTCTAGTGGTGTGTCTTGGGGACATGAAAAGTAGCTTTTGGTGTTGCGATCTTATGGCAAAAACACTGCAAAAGCAGTGGTATTTGATGACTTCGGAATGAGATCTGGGCTGATGGTGGTGGCGCTGCTGCTGAAGAGTGTGTAGTTAGTTGCCCAGTTTGGAAATGTTTGTCTCCTTGTCCACAATTCACATCTCCCAAGAATTAAACAGAAACAGTGAAAGACAAACCCTCATATCACTGTTTTCAAACTAAAAACATGTACAGTCTCCACTCTGTGAGGCTAATATGACCAAACACTGAACTCTTCCATAATGTTACAAAATAATTGATAGCATGAGGTGGCACTCACTGTCAAATATGTAAATACCTGTGCTAACCCCAGCCTGCTGTACACACTGTCTCCTGACATGTATACACTACATACTGTCACATCCACCTGCCTCATGTATATATTAACCATTCTATATTTATTCCAGCATGCTTTGCACTCGGCACCACTGCACTATTGTCTGAATTGTGATGATGACTTTAGCTGGTAAATGTAATTCAGCAGCTTCCCTATTGGGGGCACAATGTGAACAAGCAAGATTAGGAGAGAGTAAACAACAGAGCCGGGAGATAAAAGAGGACTACAGTACGTGAGAGTCTGACTCTACCTCAGACTCACCTCTCTGTTGATTTATGCTCACAGTCAAAGGCTGCAGTGTGTGCTGGTGACAGTGAGAAGCAGGAGTCAGTCTGCAGACCAGGACCAGGACACGGACCACCACAGCATGTGTCAGAAGAACTAAAACGGATGACAACAGCAACTGTATTTCTGTCTGTGAGTTTTGCACACTTGATTTTGTTTTGGTCTGTTTTTTTATGGTTTGGGCAAGGTCCTCAACCCTTTGAAACCTGCATCAACATCATTTTTCTTGTGATGATTCAAATAACATTATTTTAGCCTCCAACTGGTCTGTTCAAAGCTTATTTTAGGATGACTTGGGGACAGCTGCTGTCAGTTGTCAGGCCCAATCATGGTTGGTAAAGCGTTAGAAAGTAGGTGAGGCTGCTATTGTATCAGGATGGCCATGGACGCCCCTGGCCACCTCTTGTGTTTCTAGGCAGGTTTCCATCACATTGCTCATTGCGCAAAACTTAAACAATATTTCTGAAATGTCAATAAAACACAATTGTGAGATGACTGCATTTCCACTGAGTGATGTTATGCGACTTCTCCCCTGGCGATAACGTTCCAAGAAGCATGGTGATGTTGAAAACATTAGCAGTTTATATCTATTGCTGCCACCACACTAGCCATCATTATTTCCAATCAAGGGGACGTAGGCATGTTATGCTCCTTACATGTGGGAGCGCCCACATATGAGGTATTTCTGAGAGGTGATAGTCCACAATTTCACGGAGGAATTGTGGATTTTAATAATTCTGGATGAAGTCAACTTTTGAAGAGGTATGTGATGCAGTAACACAGCTTGTAGCGCCTGCTGCATCATGAGGGAGCCAGTTTCTACCAACAAGCACATAATCATAGCATCATGTGACCTATAAAAGCCAAACAGTGTTTCCATACAGTTTTGCCAAATATGACTTTTTTGAATAGCCTGAAATACCACCTCATGTGAGTGCAAAAACTTTTTTTGTGATAAACTTGGGAGAGGACAGCAGCAATGATGGTGGACACAACAGGGAGGACAACAGACAAACTGACAAAGGAAGACAGAGGTGTATAAAGACAGGGAACAAATCAGGAGAGAATGAGACACATCTGGGGTAGGTGGACACAGGGAAAAAGGAAACACGGACACAACGGTGGAGCAGCAGAGCAGAACAGGTGTGCAGGGAAGACTGGTAACTGGGAAGGACAAAAGAGATGTTTAAAAGACAGGTGAAACTAACAAGGGAAACATTAATGTGACAACGAGTAAAACCACACGACACATGAGGGATACTACCAGATAAAACAGGAAAAGATTAGTAGCCGCAGAAGATTTTTTTTGAAAAGCTAGAGGGAAAATGTCCAGTGAACTATGTTTATAATTATATATTTAAACACATTTTCCGTATTTATTATTAATTCTGAGCTTTTTTTTCCAGGTCATTTCTTGCTTTGTAGTTTTTTGTTTGTTTTATTTTTCTCGCTTTTTTTGATTGTTTGTTTGGATTTTTTTGGGGGCAAATTTTCTCTTAATTTTCTCATATTTTTCACAGATTTCTTGCTAACCTCTGGGCCAGTCCTTCTTTTGTTGCTCATTACCTTTTTATCATATTATTGGAAAATAAAATAAGTAAAGCCAATTTGCCCAGGTCTCAAAAGGTTACATAAATAATTTGATTGTATTTTTATCTTTGCTGAGCAAGTTTTGTGTGAAAGGAATGAAAAAACCCATCCCATGTAGACACCAGATGTAATTCCGATATAAGCTTATTGAGTTCACTGATTGATGCAAAACTGCGAAAAATGCATTGAAATTTTATGGTATATTGTACCTGTGTATCCAACCTGGGCTCTTAACCGCTGTCACTTTACAACATGACATCATGACCAAACACTGTAATTCCTGAAAAGCTGCGATGACTGTGCAGCCGCTGAAGAACAGCCTCCTTTCAGATTAATGACTGCAATGGTCTAATCAGATGAAAAAAGGGCTGCCTGGGGCAGGGAAATGACTGTCCATTTTCACAGGTAATTTGCTTAATGCTCTCTTATTAAGATCACCGTTGTGATGCTACGGCGCGGCGGCCGACCGACAGCAACATTGGGTTTGCTCATGAAATACAGCTTCATCCGCTTTCCTCTGGGGCACAATTCCTAGTTATTATATTTCACCCCAAATCACTTGTAATTATCACAGATTTAAGTGTTGTCTCCACAATTAGCCTGCCCCTGCATCGAATAAACCCCACCAGCTCATGTGTGTGTGGAATAAACATCTCTGTTTAAGAGCGAGGGTGCTTTGTTTCTAAAATGTTATGATCTCTGCTCGCTTTGCTCATTCAGAGCCCCACGCCAATCAGAGCCGGCATCAAGGGGCTGCGGTTAAGCAGTTCAACAAGCTGTACACCTATGGGCACCAGCTGTCCCTGTCGCTGGTGGGAACATGCGTCCCGGTGTTGGAAGTCTCCTTCCTGCTAACCCTAACCCTAACCCTAACCCTGAAATGTGACTTGGGGGACATGCTGGTAGGCAGGAGCATGTGGGGCAACAGTGTGTCTCCGGTGCAGAGGACGGAGGACTCACCTGCAGCCAACGCCATCACACTCCCCACATTACCAGCCATTATTAGTCTAGATGCTGGTGACAAATATTAACCCCTGGAACATAACACTCGATTTCTTTTCTATTACAGGTTTTTTTTTTTTTGGGGGGGGGGTCCCTTGTCAATGTCAAGGTCTAAAGACAGAGGGATATCATTTGCTGTAAAACCCGCTGAGGCAAATTGTGATTTGTGATATTGAGCTTTATGAATAAAACTGACATTTTGACTTGACAGTGTTAGCTCCATGCTAAGTCTGACAGCTTGACAGAGTAGTGGCACCTAACAATTAAAGGGTGGGACATGGTAAAGGGTTGGTTGGCAGCAAGAAGGATGATGTGAATATAGTTTTCAGGGACTTGCTGTAGCAATGTCACACTTTGGCTAAAACCCTGATATCCAAGCCTGCAGGAAGTGCACCAGGCTCTGTATCAAATTTTACGTAGTGGTCAAAAGTGGATAATTTCAAAACCCACAAAATGACTAATTTTTCTATCTGTATTTAAGCCATTCAGTTTGAAAACATTTAGAGTGTCTCAAAGAGCTGCAAGATAAAAAATGTTTGACCACTGTTTAAGTTAGCAAAGTGATGAACCGGAAGTTAGACGCTCCTCTGGCGGAAGTTAACCTGCTTGGGTACATTTGGCCGCCAATGCCTCATGGGCCCAGTAATGTGGTAGTTCCCTGAACTTTAATACAGAGGAATTAGAGCATTTTTTGCTTCATGCGCTTCTCAGCAGCTCTCGTAGGAATGAACGGGGCCCGCCTCCATGTTGTATCCAGATCTTCTTAATACATTGATGCTGTTATCCATGATCTGCTCTGTTGTAATCTAATAGTTGCTGCTTCAATCAAGACTCTGACAAAGGTGGAATGATATAAAGCAAGAAAACAACGTCAGAGCAAAAAACATAAACTTCACGGTTGCCTTTGACAAAGCAGCAAAATTGAATGAACCATAACTCAGAAATCTAACTCGGCTTTTGCTCTGAAGAATCAAACAGAGAATAACACTCCTCTTTATATGGACTGATCACGTTTACACTGAAAAAGTTTCAGGAGGCCTACTATTCCTTGCAACGCCAGATTTTTCCAGGCACAAATGTCATAATAACAGCAGAGAGCCGTATGAATTTTGAGGTGAGGTTACTTTATTGAATTTACAACTTCAGGCTCCCCAGATTAGGCAGATAGGGAGGCTTGCAGGCAGGCTAAAGTGGGATGAAACAGACGAGGTGTAGCGATGTATTTGTATTCACAGGGCCCTGCTCAGGTGTTCAGAGAGCTACAGTAAAGCCTTTCAGATCAGCGCTGGCACTGGAGAAAGGACAAATGTTTTGTCAGGATATAGAATTCCATTGGACCTCCTTCGGCTCCGAAAAGCCATTTAAACCCCAATTTCAACACTCACAAACAAGGGCAGAAGGTATGTGGCACAGCGAGCGAGATTTCAATGCAGAGATATTACTGTACAATATATAGAATGTCTACTGCGTCTCTGAGTGTAAATCTCAGTGTAATGAGATGGGAAATCTTATCATCTGCATCAACCATAACTTCACACAAACAATCTCTGCTCAAGGCCTCGTTTCGGAGCTCTGCATTGGCAGTCAAATCTCTGATTTCTTTAACAGTTCCAACTGGTCACTGTTGTGTTCAATGATAGCTATTTTCCTCAGTTGGAAAAGTAATCCAACCTTTGTCAGCGGGATCAAAAATGGGGAAATCATCTTCCTGTGCACCAGACCCCCCAAAACACTTAGATCCATGAGTTTAGCAACAGAAAAATGGCTCAAAAATTAATTGTGAAGGTGATTGGAAAGAGAACAGGTGCTTATAAGACGACTTAAGACTGGTGAAAATAACTGTGAAAGTGTTTGCCAATCTATGTATCACTGGGCGATACAACCTGAAATCAATGGTTATCGGCCACTGTGGATTGCAGAGGTTTGAAAAGACGTTCACATTGTGCAAATCTTAACTATGCATTATGCAATATTTATATTTGTACATCAAGCAGGTTGATTGGTTGATCCAGTTGCTGTCGGGAGATTAGTTTTATAGAGGGATTAAAAAATTAAGGTTATACAAAGTGTTCGTGCAAGTGCGGCAGAATCAGCCATGCTAGCATCTCAAAACTACCATAAATACAGTATGTTGGTCCAAGCCAACAGCAGCTTGGAGAAGCATGTTTCAGTTTTAAACAGGTTGTCAGGTTTATTGGCCAAATCATTCTTCAAATTAGGTGACTTAACTCTGTACATGGATATTGTGAAATTGCAGACATTGAGAAATAGTAGTAAAATCTTCTGTCACGGTAATTAAATATCACAGTATTTGTATATAATAATACATTCCTTGTTTTAACCCTTTGAAACCTGGATCAACATCAGTTTTCTACATTTAGATGCCTTTCACATAAATTTAAACCTTTGAACAAATATGTTTTATTTCTTTATCATATATATATATATATATATATATATATATATATATATATATATATATATATATATCTTATTTAATTCAATATATTTTTTGGCACTGTCTTCAGGCCATTTTTTTGTTTATTTTTATTTATTTTTCCATGTTGTACTTCATCATGTTTGATTATTTTCGTCATATATATGGAAATTCCATATAAAAAAAAATCAAACAAACAAAAAAAAAAAAATCCCAAATTGCCTCAAATAAGACAACATACGAATTAGAAAGTTGAGACTGGCATAGATGGTTAGGGCACATGGTTCGGTGAAGAAAAAAAGCATTGCATTCAGGCAAGAAGTGAACCCCAGACTCACGCATGAAAATCTGGGGTTTGTTGGACACATAATATTATAAGCAGCAGCACTTCAATGCACTACCATGTTTCATGCTGATGCGACAGGTGCCATCTGGCCGGCTTATAATACACACATAATGGTTCTGTCCGGCTGCATTCCCACCTGATGCTGTCCAGCGGCATTTCATTGTCACACAAAAGGTGGCTTTTTTGGCGTCTCGATCTTCCGCTAAAAGCACTGTCAAAGCGGGCGGTATTTCACATGTTCCAAATGAGAACAGGCTGCCCATTACCTCTTTTACTCTTCAATCTAAATGGGTCACACATTAGCAAACTAACATTAACTCTGTCAGTTTCTGTAATTTAGTCAGCTACAAACAGTTCCACCTGGCAGTTACTGTGTTTAAACATTTATTAATAACTAGCTTCTGTGCAATAAAGCTTGTGTAGTGTAACCAGTTTTAATGGTGCATAAATCTTCACTTAATGTTAAAACCAGTTTGAATGGAGAACAGCTGGTGCTGCAGGCTCTGGCTTTTCTCTGCAGTTCACATAAATAAAGGCTGCACTATTTACTTGTTTCACAGTGATTCTCAGAAAAGAGAACAAGTTCACACTAACACCCTGAGGAGGTTAAAGACACCTGAAATATTCTCCAGTGTTCCTCACCCCTACTGTAGCGGTCCGTCACCATCCCCGCCCGTCTCGTTTTTTGAAGATATGCTGCAAGGCCGGCCTCATTTCTCTTTGATAGAAATAAAGTCGGGAAGCAAGAGCTGTTCAATTACTCAACTCAGGCCCACCAGGTGAGAAGTGACAACACATCCGACACTCACACACGCCTGCAGAGACGGAGCAGACTGCACGGAAAGGGGTGGGGTGGGGGGGGTGGGAGACAGGAACAGAGAGCAGGAAGGGGTGAGAGGGAAGAGACAGAGACAAAGCGCGTCCACGATATACAGTGTATAATGAGCGCTTTGCAGAATGGTTGGCCGACAAGCCCCAGAGTGGAGATAATTATGGCATGGCAGCAGCAATGAATCTCCGCAGAATGAAGAGATCTACTATTCCCCTCTCTATTTGTCTCCGGCCCTGTGAAGCTCTCCGGTCTGTGGCCCGACCTAAAGATTATCTCTCAGCACTCGCCTCAGCTGTGATGCAGCAGTTTAACTACAAAAGACTGATTTGTAAACCTTTACAGTACACATCTTTGCCTTTTGAACATATCGATTTAATAAAAGCGAGTTCTAAAGTCGAGGATTTCTGGCAACAGTGGGGTTTTTGGGATTTGTTGTTTGAAACGATGTTTTCTTGGGGGAGGGGTGACTGTGATGGGGAAAAAGATGGGTAAGTCTAACACAGCCAAGCGACATAAAGAGTGATGTTTCAAATAAACTGTGGCGCAGTACAGACACTGACCTGTAGAGCCATTACGCCATTAAAGGAACACTTCACCCACAAATTGGTTTCAGTTATTATGCTGAATTTTTAAAGAATCCCCCCCACACACACAAAAAAACAACAAAAAACAGTAAAGGGTGAATAGGAATAGTAAGGTTTTAGAAAACACAGATTATGCATACATGAGTTGTGTGAGAGTTTGCAAACAGATGTTTTGATATAGTTTTGCATTTATTTCTTCACAAATTCAATCTAACTCAGGGTGGGCAACTGATATACAAAAACTAATTTTGTATTCCTTTAAGGTTAATTTGCTTCAAGTGATATAATCTGCTGATAAGAATGCCATTTAATGAAATGCAGAACTGAAGTCAAAAGTCATTGGCGTTAACCCTTTGAAATCTGAGCAAACTGGTTTGATTTCTTTCAAAAACATGGGAGAAGGTAACAAGAAACGTAACTAGACATATTCCAGAAATTTGCACAAAAAAAAAACAAAACAAAAGGTCACAGAAAATCCCCTGAAAACAAGCAAAAACAGGTTAGATATAACAAAATTAAAACAAAGACAACTAACAAAATTGCTGGAAAATAAGTTTCTATTTAATACTTTTCCCCCCGTAACATAGTTTAAAATAAAAAATTATTATTATTAAAGTTTTGGGATTTTTTTTCCCCTGCAATTTTTTTCTGTAATTTTTCAATAATCCTCCCCTCGTTTTTAAAACAATTTTTGGGTCATTTTCTAATTTCTGTGCTAATTTCTTGCCATTTATAGGACCTTTCTTGCTCAGTTAGTCATCTCCTTTTTCCCCCCATGTTTTTGAAAGAAATTAGAACAGTATGCTCAGATGTCAGAGGTTTAAATGCTTGTGAAAGGCATCTAAACGCGTCACAAGAAAACTGATATCGATCAAGGTTTCAAAGGGTTAATGTCAAAGTCGAGCCATTTTTCAGTCAAACCGAAAGTCCAAGTCGTGTGACTCCAGTCAACAGTTCACCATTTTTTGTTCACATTTCTGCATTTTATTATTAACTTGTTTTCCAAAAATATATTTTCTTGCCTTTAGGGCTTGTTGTTGTTGACTGATCTGTAAGTCTTGGGTTTTATGTTGTAAATGCAATACATTTTTCCAGCATTCAAGAAATTGATGCTGGGGCTCGACCTAAGTTAAACACCCCAGCTGTTTCAAGATACAAGATGTAATGTCATAAATGCACTCAATCAATCTTTTGTTGGGAGCTTCTATTCAGCGCACAAGCGGCTTTTTCTTCATACTGTCGAGGGTTACTCACATGCAGAAATGCCCACATCCAGACACACAAAGAGATGGGCACACACACACACTTCCACTCATACAAGAACACACACACACACAGTGTTGGAAATGGCTCAGACTTCCTGGGGGACTCAGCTTGCTACCATTACGCCGCCAGAAATGAATCATCTGCTATTGATTTCTGCACACTCTCCTCCACCGGCGTATTCATCACAGCTCGATTTCAGAATCTTTCCCTCCTTTTTTTCCAACCATTTCCATAAAAGCCTTTTGATTGATCCTCGAATTGCGCTAGACTTGGGGTGTTTTACTTCTGTTTGGTTTCCAGGCAGTAGCAGGATTCGTCCCTTGATTATTTACAGGGTGAACAAGCCTTTGGTGCTGATTAATTTCCACCTAATTGTAACCTGCTTGTGCCGTATCGATTTTGCAGACATGACTTCGCCCACAGCTGCGAATTAATAATATTGCAAAGACAAATGTGTCCAAAACTTTAACCTAACCCTTAAAATTGATGACTATTATAGAAAACAATCATTACTTTGCAGGTAAATATTGCTTTACTGACAAAAATGGCCCTCGGCCCCCTCAATTTGACAATAACAAATACATTTCATGAGGCAGGGAACACCACATCACCTTATTCCTACCTGGGTGCATACACTGTAAATATTGATTTGCCTGTGGCTGGCCTGCTTAGGAGGTGAAGGAGCCATATTACAAAGAGAAATAATATTTAACACAGCTGCCGCACTTATCAAAAGGAGGATGTTTGAGCTGATGAATTATTATGCTTGTTCAAACACAGATGGTGCTCTGCTTTCATATGAACAATGACTGTTGCGTGTTATACCTAATACAGAATAACTGGTAGTGTAGCCGTCATGTGGCGGTGGGTATTAATTTGATTCTGCATTAATTTTAAAAGTCAAAGGTTGTTGATTCACAGCTGGTGGGTGATAATTATAACCTCTGTGCAATACGCTGGTCCGACTCAAAAAACCCACGAGTGAAACATAAAGGGTTTTTAAGAGTAAATTATACATTGTATCACACTCCATTCACCATATTACAGCTAATGGTTTTCTCAATGAATTCCAGCAATTTATTAATCCATCATTTTTATGCCTCTGTGCTGGCAATAGCCATGGCTGGAGGCATTGTGCTTTTGGGATGTCAGTCCTTCCCATTCTCCTGATATATCATTAATTCCTTGAAGAGATCTCTTCAACTCTGGCACAAACATTCACTTGGGTTCAACAATGAACTGATTAAAATGGGGTGGTCAAAGGTGAAGGTCATTGTGACCTAGCCCCTGTCTCATTAAAGTGAATGCAATATCACACAAACACCTTGAGGGAATTTCTATACATTTTGCACATATGACAGTTTATGCTTAACAACAAAGTGAATAAAATTTGGTGGTCAAAGGTCAAGGTCACCATACCTTGCATCCCTTTCATTCCCATTAATGCGATATCTCATAAACACCATGAGGGAATTTCCTCAAATTTGGCACAAATGTCCACATGGGTTCAACAACAAACTGAAAAAAAAATCTGGTGGTCAAATGTCAAAGGTCAAGGTCACCATAACCTTAAATCCCTCTCATTCCCATTAATGTGATATCTCATAAACATCTTGAGGGAATTTCTTCTAATTTGGCACAAACATCCACTTGGGCTTAACAGCAGACTAATAACAATTTGTTGGTCACAGGTCAAGGTCATTGTCACCTTGTGTCATTAAAACTCTTGTGAATACAATATCTCAAGAATGCCTTGAGAAAATTTCCCTAACTTTGGCAAAAACATCCAGTTGGACTCAAGAGTGAACAAATAAGAATTTGGCAGTCATTGTGACCTTGCATGTATCCCATTCCTCTGAATTCAATATCTCAAGGAGACCTTGAGGGAATTTCCTCAAATTTAGCACAAACGTCCATTTGGACTCAAGTGATTTGTATTTGGTAGTCAAAGGTCAACATGAGCTCACAAAACATGTTTTTGAGCATAACTCAAGAACTCATGCATTAATTATGCCAAAATTTCAAACAAATGTCTAAAAGAATAAAATGATGATTATATTGTAGGTGTATTTTGAAGGCATAAACTGACATGCTGTCCTGCAACGTCAACAAGAAACACAGGAGGATACCTAGTGACTAATATGTGGGCATAAACAGCACTGACCAAGCAGCTATACTTCACAAGTTACGATGATAGTGTGGACATTGACCAGCGGCTGACCGTCAACATTCTGAGGAAGATCTGCAGACAATACTCAGGGTTAAAAATAACTCTTGTCATGCATTTTGGAAAAACTAGTTTGCAAATATGTAATCAATAATGTGTAAATGTTTATAAATGTAAAAAACTTCAGGAAACCAAACCCACACGCTGAAGAAATACTGAATGTTGCACCTCGTATTTTCAGGATTATAGATGTGTTGGATGTAAAGCTGTGTCACGTAATGCACACTGTAAGCAGCAGTGTTGACTTGACACCACATTACTGTGTCTCAGAAAGCCAAGACTTTGGAAATCTTTCCAGGGAACCGTTCCATTGCATTTCCCTTCAATCAAGTGGGAGTTTCCTACATTCTAACATGCCTGGAATGTAACATTTATTACTGCCGAGGGCCGGTGGGTGTACACTGACCCCAGTGGTAATTATACTGATAGACAGGTATAATACTGAGAAATAGCTCAAGAAAGTAAGGCCGAGGAGCTGTCCTTGATACTGATGTGGTGCTTTTTTTCACAGTACATGTCTTCGCTGTGTTGCACTACTAACAGAGACCTTTCCTATCACATTTTGGAGGTGGTTCAACTGACTAATTGGGCCCATTTTTCCCCGGACACGTGTGTTCCTGTGAATTCCCAGTGCGAAGGTAACCAGAGCGTTGCCGTGCCTGTGGAGGTGACTTGATGCAGCATCAGGAGCAACTCAGGGGGGCCGACTAGAGGACCACTGAGGGTCCCATTGTGAGGATTAATGGGGAGCATGCTGTTTCTCACCTGGAATTAGCATAGCCGCAACTGTATGGCAGGGAATTGGCGACGGCAGGCCTTGATGTAGCAGAACAGGAACTACCAGAGGTGCATGACCCACAAGAGATCGACCTGATGGTAGAAATCTTTAAAACATTCCAGTGCCTGAATGGAAAACCCCTGGAAATGTGTGGCAATCTTTTTTTCCATGTCAATCATCCTCCATGTTCATTTCAGCGTGAGGCCATTGTTTGCTATGTCATGAACCAGACAACAGTCAGACTTCCACAAAGTGACGATGAGATCAAATATACACAGCAGGTAAAGAGATCAAAGCATGAGGTTGCTGCTTGGCATCTATGCGGAGGACTTGACTTCACAGAAAGCATGCTCTTATTATGAAACCAACCGCATGCTGACAAGTAAATGGACACCAGCTATTCAAATACACTTTTCCAAGGCGGTGATGGATGAATTCTTTTTATCATCCTTCACCTGTCAATTTCCATCACAGGCACACACTCTTTTGAGGATTTAAGGGGGCTTGTCTGGGGTTTTCCATATGGAGTGGACTAATCATGAGGTACCCTATGAGATCCTTTCTTGCTAAGAAGCAGCACAAACACAGTCTAGATAAGTAATTACCAACCAGTTATGGAGCGGGGATTGGAGTGGCCTCAGGGGCTCCTGCCTCAGATTTCCCAAAAAGGCACAAATTTAAGTTTTTTTTTTTAACCCTTTGAAACCTGGAGCAACATTTCTTTTTGTGTGTTGCTTTCACAAGAAATCTTTGGACCCTAAGCAAATTGGTGCGATTTCTTCTAAGCAACTTGGTAAGAAATGTTCTACAAATTGTAAGAAATTTGTAGATTTAGAAAATTATTCTTGAAGAGCTAGGGACAACTGTATAGAAAAAAGAGGAAATATGGCAAGGTGAAAATTATACTTGAAATGATCATAATTACATATTAAAAGTAATGTTAAAGAGTTATTCTTTCATGTTTTAATAGAAATCAAGCCACTTTGCTCAGGTTGTAAAGGGTTAAATACCTGTGTGTCCTTAGAGCAAAAGTTTTGATTTTGATTTTTGATTAGTAATGCTATAAACTAACACAGAGATGACAATAGCCACCATAAACAACTATGTTCTACACTGACACATTATAAAACTGACAAAAAGTGACATTTGCATGTGTGAACTTAAACTACTCATTCCAGATCTAGGCATGATGGGAAATACAGGCTAAGTAACTGTGACTGCAGTGAAAACAGTGTTTTTGACAGCCTAAATGGCATCACAAAGCAGAATATTTTGTTAACACAACCTGTTGTGAATTTTAGGAATCTTTTTTTAAAGATTTTTTATTTATTTATTGATACTGACTTGGATTTACTTGAATTTACCATGCTCTTAAGTTATTGGAAATGTTTGGCATCCTCCATCAGTTGTGCCATGACAGTGGCTACTCGCATAAAAATACAGGAGAAGATTGCTGATGTAATAGCTAAAGTTGTATATGGAAAATGATTTGGTTTTCATCAGATATCTTAGTCAGAACAAGACTGAGCAAGCTGAGCATTTCTGTGTTTATATCTGGTGTATTTATTCAGTTTTGGATACCCCACCATCTCTAGAAAGCATAACCATGCTTACAAGGGCATCATCTGGTACTCACTTTGTTCAATAGCTAAGTGAGGAAAAAAATCCGAATATAGCATACACTTACACTGATATTCATCTTTTTGGTGGCTTAAATAAGTCCACAGCAACACATTTTTTTTTTATCTTCCTTGCTAGTAGATTGGGTTTATCAAAGAAGCTGGAAAAGCATCAAAGTACATCACATAAGCATAGCAGTAACATCAGATAGGCTGGACCACCGTGTTCAACTATGTGCTTGAAAATGACAAAATAAGTTTTCCAACTTCACATTTCTCTGCAATTCAAAACATTTGCCACTTTTCTACCAGAAACTGACTGTTAGCACGACATCACAGTGATTGGGTCTACACAATAGATACTTCAACTCTACTTTAAATAAAATGACATGTTTAAAACGTCATTATTGTAGGCTAACAACATCCCCTTTCATAGTGTTTAATAATCTTAAATAACATCCAGTTTAAACGCACTTCAAATTAACCCATTTGTAACATGACTGGTGAATTACAAAGGGTAACATCATGTGACAGGTCTGCAGGAGTTTGTCTAAGAAAAAGGTTAGCAACCACTGGTCTACATGACTCTAGAACAGCTGTGCTGATGGATGACCTTTCTCTGAACTCTCACTGTTTGTCTCACAGCTGATTAGAGAGACTTGCATATCTGAAAGACTATTTATTCCCCTTCCCGTTTCATCTCCATCTGAAGTTTCCTGACATGCCGACGGGGATATGAATCAATGTGAGATCTGGGGGAGAGTATTACTGTGATAAGTTTATTCCAAAGACATGAAAGGGAATGCCATAATAAGCCGTCTGCCCCAAAGTATTTTAGACTGCAAGAGCGTGTGAGAATTTTAATCACACAGCTGTCTTCTCTTGTAGACTCGGCTCCCGCCAACAGATGACATCTTTTGCGTGACAAATGAGAACTTCATGGCGTATCTAGGTTTCATTTGGAGTCAGACGTGCATTTTGAAGGAGGAACAATGAATATTTAGCCACAACTCATCGTGTCTCTCTGTGTAACAGATAAATGTCTAAGAATACAATTTCATCCAGAGCATGATGTCGACAGGCAGTAAGTGGGTTGTTTCGCGTGCAGCTGTAGCGGGGAGGAATTCATCGGTTCAGTGTATGCGCTCTTGTCAAGCGTGACTCCCCGACAACTTATTATGAGGCAAGTGTGAGGGCGACCCAGCAGGAGAGTTTTCACCGGCATGTAACATGCTTTTCACATTTCTTCATACTTTGAAAGAAGGGCATGAACACACTAAACAATAGGGATATACACAACGTATTCCATACATGTAAGAGAGATATATGGCAAAGGAGATGATAGAATAAAGCTGTGTGGTCAAACACATTTCAAATGGTCTTTAGGGAAATTGCAGGGAAGTCAGCGCTGCATTAAGAATCCGGACACTGAATGATTTAAACGTTATACTAACAGTCAGTTCCTTCTCAGTATCCAGCAATTCAAGGACTTTTGAGGAGCAGTGGACCATATGATTGGCAAATTGACTTCACTTTTAGAAACTGTCTGTCCAAGACACTGGTGTGATATTTACAAAAGACAAAAATGAAACTTTAGAAGTTCGTGTACAGCCATAGACACAACTACTTAAGGATGATCAGACACTTTGCTCTTAGTGTGCAAAAAGTTGGGGTGTATGTAAAATGTAAATTAAAACAGAATGTACTGATTTGCAATGACCCATATGTAACTGAATACAGTACAGGATATTTCATATATATATTTTGAAATAGAGACTTATTCTGAATTTGATGCCTGAAACATGTTCCAAAAAAGTACGGAGAGGGTTATGGTTGACACTGAGTTGGATCACTTTTTTCTTTTGCACACCAAGTAAATGTTTGGAAACTGGGGACACTCAATTTTGAAGTTTTGCAAGTGAAATTCTCTCCATTATTACTTGATATAAAACCTCAGTTACTCAGCATTCTGTGGTTGCCATTACCATATTTTGTGCCTCATAGTGCGCCAAATAAAGGTTCTGGACTTTACGCGTGCAAGTCTAATAACCAAACTCTTTTACTACAAAGCCATGCTGTTGTAACATGAAGAATGTGGCTTGGCATCTCGCTGGAATCAGCAGGGTTGTCCCTGAAGACAATAATGGTGCCTTCACAAATGTGCAAGTAACCCATGCCAAAGTCTAGAGTAGTTGCATTTTAAAATTATTTTATCCACATTCAAGTTAGCAGAGTGCTAAACCAAATATAGCCTATGGCAGAAGTCTCTAGTGTGCTTCTTTTATGGACCAAATGATGCGAAAGCATTGACAGTCATCTGGGTTATTTCATACTGTGGAAGTAGAACTGTTTTGGCTTCATGTGCTGCAGAGCAACTTTCACAGGAATGAATGGGGTCCTGCCTTCATCGCTGTATCCAGGTCTCTTTAGACATCCAGTGTTTGCTCCCCTGAGCAGGCACTGCCCACAATTAGATGGCCATATTCCCAGTCTCCTGCATCTGTCTCAACAGCTGTCTGAACTCAGCTAACTGAAAAAGAAAATAATAAATTTATTCTGCATGACCCTCAATACTACATTTAAAAGTAGCCAAAACCCTCCCTAAAAAAATAAAGCACTCTGTTACTGGTTAATGAAATGGAATCATATGAGCTGGATATCAATAAAGACGCAAAACTATAACTTTTATGAAACTATCCAGATCATATTCTTAATTGGGATAAAGAGTAATGCTGACATGTCTTCCTGTGGATACTGAGTTTTTCCTGATGCTGCTGGCCCCTGTGTTGGTTTCTTATACTGTGAGGAGAGTCAATATACAAATTCATGCAGGCAGCTGAACATTAACTACCAGAGGTTTCATGCCTCTGCTCTTCAGCACTCGTCAATATTAACTCTAATCTCTATTTAAGGGCTTTAGTGTTCCTGGATCACAGCTAATGTGACTCTGATGCTAAGCTACGTGCTGGAGAAGGGAAGGAAAAGAGGAAGACAAACAAATAATTACTCCCTCTGGCTTCCATGTCAGTGCTCACCACTGGTCTGTAATAGAAGGTGGTGGTGAACAGTAGATATTCCCAGTGCATGCTGCAGTTGTGTCTCACTGATGGTTTCTCTTGAAGGCAATCCAAAACACCCCCATGCTGGAGGGTGTTCACTGCTGGCTTCAAAATGAAGTTCGAAGTTCAAATCTAAAACTTGGAAAAATGTCTGGCACAAACCTACCACATAACTTCCTGAACATAAATATTCAGCTTTAAGGCATTGCTTTTTTAGGGCTTCACAGGGAAGGTTATTTGGTATGATCTGGCTATTCATAACTTGGTGGTCTGACAGAATGAATAACTGTTAGGATTTGATTGTCTGGTCTCATTGTGTGGTCTATCTTGCAGAGCTTTCCCCCAGATTTCCAACACTTTTTTTCCCCCTTCTGTGCCGAAACCTTAACAGTGTGTAGTCTTGTTCTCAGTTTTCAAATCTTTTCTTAGACACAGAGAGAAACATAAATGCAGACTTGCAATCAATTCAAAGGCATCTCAACTTGTTTCATGAACTTTAAAGAGAAACTCAAAGGGAATTTGATTTGAAATGTGCAACAAAACGCACATGCATGTTTGGTGCATCATTTCGTGGGCAATAGAGAAAGAGGCAGAAGGGCTAGCATTTTAATGTTTAAGTTACAGCAGCTTCAACACGAGTAAATGTGTAGGCTGAGTAGATGTTAAACTTTGTATTTGTGTAAAAGAGGCATCCCAAAAGCTGTTGAAGTTGGCACTATCACCACAAGAAAAAAAAAGTTTGTGACTTATATGACTTAAGTAAAGGGGACCATTGTTCCCTTACCTACCTTCACATACAGTGCTGCAGAGACGATTTTTGTAGGCCTATGCGAAAAGAGTCGATGGGAAATATGCTCTGTGGCAAACAAATGTTTATGATACTTGCATGTTTTGTTTGGCAAGATAAACTTTATACATTAAAACAAATTCTGTGACTTTTAATGTGTGGATGCAATGCAGCATTCCACTACAAATGGACTACACTATGATTGTGTGATTTAACGTAGCCACTACAAAACCAAAATAAAGTCGCATTTGGCATGACTCGGCGTGATGACGTTCTGTCGTCTCATTTAGCCTCTTGTTAGCAACTGCCTTTTTTAAGACACAAATGCTTCAAAAGTTACAAGATGGGTATTAATGATGCATTTTGTGTCGTAACACATTCAGAAACAACATGGGTTTAAAGACAAGGGATTGGTAAAAGATTATCTCATTCCCAGGTTTTCTCATTCCTGCACCACTCTACTGCTTACCTTTTTTTCCCTTCTTTCTTTTGTAATAGATATCATAAAAGTCTTTTCATAAACTGCAATAATCTTTTTTCTCTGCCTTTGTCTCTTGGATACAGAACTAAACAACATTCAATCAGAATCAGAAAAGATTTAAGTTAATATGACAAAAATTTTAGCAAACACGAACATATATTTATATCCAGCACAGATGGAGCAACATTATCGTTAATTTTAAGGTTTGTTTATATCGCACAGATGAATGTAACACTTTTCTTTGAACTCCTAAAAATATGGATTTTTTAGTGGCTAAATGTGGCCTCATGTTCACTGACTAGTTGCTGACTTTGTCTGAGCCACACGAATTCTGGGCTGTAAAGCCAAACCACTGAGCTTTAAGAATCTGAAACTGAGTTGGTTTCATCACTTAAGTCAGGTTTCCATCCCAGTATGGTGCAAATTTTACCTGAACTACTATAATGTGAGTATTAGGAGTTTTGAGATAAACAGTCGATGGTGCGAATTTGGGTGTCATTAAACGCAAGCAGAAAAAGAGGGTGCAAGAAGAGGTCATAATTAAAAGAGGTCCAATCAAAACTCAACTGATCCAGAACAATCAATTAATTGTTATTGGTCACATGAAATAATAAGACAATTCCAATGCAATATAATCCTGTCAGTGCCTTCAATTACACATTGAAAAAAGACTTATAATGACTTCATATTTATGATTAGGCAGTCTTAGGCATTGTCTTCATTTAGGATACTGTACCCTGAGGGTAGAAACTCTTCCTGAGCCTCCCTCTGGTGTATTTAGTATGTTCTTCCCTTCCTTTCTCCACTTCTTACCTCAATAGGGGGAAAAGTTATTCAAGAAGTTGGGATCCTTAATGATTCTCCTGGCCTTATTTTTGCAGCACCTTTGTAAACATCCTTTAAACCTTTAGGCAGGGTAGAGTAATGCCTATTTTTGCTCAGCCAAGTGCACCACTCTTTACAAGGCCTTGTGGTCCTGTTCAACGCTGTTTCCCTACCAGGCAGTGTTGTTCCCTGCCAGGGTGCTCTTGATGGTGCAGGAGCAGAAATTCCCCATTATTGGAGGGGATACCCAAAATTCCTTCAAGTGTTTGAGGTAAAAAGGCTCCTGTCTTGCCTTTCTCACCACTGAGTCAGTATGCAACATCCAGGTTAGGCCCTCAGTGTGACCAACAAGGTGCTTAAAGCTGTCCACCCTCTCCACTGAGGACCTGTTGATATTGAGGGGGGCATAGTCGGCATATAATGTAAAAAAAAAACAAAACACTGTCCAGTTTTGTTTTCATGAAAATATTAACTTTTCCACTTTATGTTGTAATATTTGATTACATTTCCAAGTGTTACTACTATTCCACAAGTACAATGGAGGACACCATTGTCAAACAATGTCCTGATGGTAGAATCAGAAATATTTCCTTTGTACTCAGATAACTGTTGATCAGGAGGTTACCATCTTTGCGCTCTAAAAGTTAAAAATCCATGAATGCTTTGGGAATGGGTTCAATTGGCCTTAATGCCTGATGAGAGATTGTTTGTACAATAATCAAAGTCATTGTTACTTTTTTCATGCACTGTTCATACATATACCTACAAAATGTATCGCACCACAATTTGGATATAACTCACGTAATCATGAGCCAGTAATGTGTGTGTCATCAGGAAAGTTGCGTTCACATAAAAAATGCACTGATGGAAGTAAAGAGGGAAGTAGATTATGTAGTCAAAGGTAGCATAAGTAGGCAGGTTGGGGTGGTAGATGGGTCAAACAAACACTGGACTTTCCCTCGGGAGATCTGTGTTTGTGGCCTGTGAGAAACCTGGAGAACTTGGAGTTATTTTAAGGTAAATCCTTACCACCTTACTTTTCCTAAATCTAACCTCGGTAACTTTTTGTTAAGTACATTGCCTGATGCTGTTGAGTCAATTCTTTCTGAAACCTGACCTCTGTAACTTGACATTAAGTATGCAACTTGACCTCTGGTAAAGTTCAACTGAATTCACCCAAAACGCTTATTAAACACGGTGATTGGCTAAATACTGAAGGTGTGGCAGGGAACACAAGTTTGGAGCAAACAAGAAAAAAACAGAACAGGTGAGGACTCAACCACTACTGAGGGACAGGTGCTGATAATCAGGGACAGGTGCTGCTAATGAGTGAAGACTAAGGTGGGAAAACTTGCAAAAATAGGAAGTAAAACCAGACATGACACATTAGGAGTGATACTACAAAATAAAACAGGAAAAGGAACATGAGTGACAGGAAAACAGAACAAATCCACAAAAACAAATCCACAATATTACATAAAACCTAAGGTTGTGACAGAAACAAATGCTTTTCCATGTTCCCCTGAATATTTTCTTGAAAAAAAGCTGCAGATGACTAGAATTGGGAGGTATTAGCTGTAATAAAAACAATGAGGCCATTGCATGAAGCCTCACGAAGTCCAAATTCAATCATTCTTGTGATGCAAAAGTGTATATCTTTATACTGCCTTCATTTCATACTATAAAATCTGCCAGTTTTAGTTAAACTTGCATTAACTATTATCAAATGAATGAATTAATGAATTATTTTATCTTAGTGTCATACCACCTAGTGGCCCAACTCTCATGAGATTATATGACATGAGGGACAATAGTCAACAGTATAGACTTCAGTATTAATGGAATGTTTTTTGTAATATACTGCCTAAATATAGGCATGGGAATGTCATTTGGTTTGGAGATCTTGCTAAAAAAGCAGTAAAAGGCATTCATTTTATTTCTTGGATTGAGTCACTATTTACCAGTTTGGACTATAGCGTTATAGCCTGTCGGGAAATGTTTCTATCTCATGTATATTGCACGGATGACATGTTAAGATTTTTTTGTAATTTAGCATTCATGCATACTTATCGGTTTGGCACAAATCCCTCAGCAGTGATGATTGGCTTTTGTATCGCTTTAACCCAGAGTCTATGACGGACGCAACGCTTTTTCCGACTGACAGACCACTTCTAAAGACGCTGATAGAGATAAATAACTTCCATTCAGTAAAATTTCCTGCATCATTAAACATGGCAAACCTATTAGTTCGGAGGAGAATCCCACAAGAGATCAGCTAAATCAGATAGACTGCAGTAATCATAAAAAGAGGAATAGCTACGCCTTGCCAGCCCAAACGGCATCAAAGGGGATATAGGGAACTTAACATGGCTCTTTGTGCATGAATAAACAGGATGATGGTTCACTCTAGGTACAGATAAAAGCAGCTCTCAAGCACTGCCCTTTATTTTGACTTTCATTTTCGCTGCCACGAGTTGGTTCATTTAATGCCCATAACCTTTGCGGCTTTGAACATTGTCTGATTCCACGTTACCTTTCCCCATTAAAATAACATAAAACCTCTCGCACAATACATTAACAATACAGGATTCAAAAGGGGCAATCATAGGTAGTTTTGTCTGCTCCTGCGATGCTAATTGGTGCCTTTTGTGGCTCGGGAGCCAGACAATGTGACCCCAGAGGTAAAATCATTGTTCATTTTTACAAGAGATTAACATTTGGCAGAGGGAGGGAAATAAGATTTGCTACAGGTTATTTCTTTTTCTTTCAACACTATCTCTTTCCCAGCCAACATTTGTATGTGGGCCACATGTGGATAGTAAATGACCTGAAAAATGGGCCTAAAATGGGTTTTCCATGGGTTCCATAATGACTCCATGTCAATTGACAACACTAGTGGGTTTATCTAAATGGGTCCAAGATAAGATGTCCATTTTGGGCCCATACCCACTTGGTACCCAGGTAGCCCAAGCTTAACCCATGTGGGACCAGCCCATTCTCATTTTGAAATTATGAAATACTGATGCTATAATAGCACTTTTGATGAAAGATCCACACATCAAAAGGCATTCTTTACATGCACATAAGATGCTGCTAGATGGTGTCAGGTGAGATCATGGCTGAACAGGTTCAATTGCTGTTATTATACAGCACAGTGCCAATGATGGCATAATGTAATGATCATAAGGGTTGCTAGTTGGTGCTAGGGATAGGTCTATCAAATCCTGGACTTTCATGCTGGAGTCCAGTGTTTGCTTCCCATCTGGATGTGATGTTTTTTTTCCCTCTACATCTTACCATGTGCCTCCTTCCCTTAATCCAAACCATCTGTGCATACGCTGACATCCTGGCATTGGCTGCCTTGTGCTCTTGTTGCCTAAACATAACTACGTGCAGCGTCATCCCACCATGTGCATTTGTTGACATCATGGTAGTGCCATCCTGGAACATAAAGATTAGACAGAGAAAGATTTATAAAATGCAAATAAACAGATTCAAAGTCCACTGCAATGTGGCAACATGTGACAAAGTGCAAAGCAGCAAAATGTGATGAATTGGGATGAGAATATGTTGATTGTTCTACAAAAAGATGTTTTTAACGGAGACATTGTTGCATTTCAAGCCAGAAATTTGCCACCAAAAATTGATTTTGTAAGCTAAAATGTGATTATTTACTAACCATAACTTACATTAGGATGTAAAAATGTAAACATAGTGCAGCATCATTCCACCATGTGCATTTGGTGACATCATGGCAGCGGCATCCCCAAATGTTAAGAGCAGACACAGCAGGATAAGCAGAGTGTAATATGCAGATAGTGAAGTCCACTTCAATCCCTTTTTTCAGCCCATTAATTACCCACATGAGCCCCACATACAAATGTTGGTTGGGATAATATCAGTTATCCCCTTGGAATTTAGTGGTAGGAATCATAGAAACAATAACCAAAATGTGAACACCTGATCTTGGAGCTCTATCTTTAAAGTGGACATTTGGCTTTGAGAATGTTCGAGACAACCCATGCGTTCAGAGAGTGAGGTTCAAAAACAAGTGCCGGCAGGGTTGGACGTGCAGCGGCATACCTTTTGTTGTAAGTATATATTGACATTTCACACTCCAGTAAATGAGCAGGTCCTGGCCCCGTAGCCCTTGATGTGGGTGCGGTGCCACAGAGCAAATTGAAGGTAGCTCAGGGGAGAAGACAGGAAATAGACATAGCCTCTCTATTGGACTGTTTGTTTTTCTCAGGGCCAAGTGAGTCAGCCGCCGGGGCCGACAACATAGTTTGTATGCTACACAGATATTAAGACAGCCCTTAGCTGTATACTTTATTATATCACTTACTCTGCCTGCTACTCCTGCCTGTTCACACTGCACAGTCAGAAACAATAGATGCTGCAAATTGAAGCATCACCCCAACCTTTCTCCAAACACACACGCACACCCATACACACACACACACCTCAGCCTTATCTTCCATCACTGGGCTGGACTGACAGCTTTTCATTTGCACCGTCCTTGTGGTAAACAGGTACTTTTTAGATAGGCATTAGAACAAGTTTATTGATCGTTCAATCCTCTTGCATCTTATTTGGTTGACAGTGGTGGTATACCTCAAATCAACATACCTTCACCAGCAAAGACAAGTGTGGCCTCTAGGGAGGAGTGTGTGTGTGTGTGCGTGTATGTGTGTGTTTCAGTGTGTGTGGTGGGGCTAGGTAGAGTGGGAGTAAGGGCAAGTAGGTCAGAGATTCTCTGAGTTTGCTTCACTGGCTACAGCTTTAATTAGGTTAAAAAAGTTTGTAAAAGTTAATTTACAGAGTGATGGACAATGTCGGAGATAAACACCATTCTGTTTTAAAGAACATTATTGGCTGGAGTTAGCAGGACGGGTTCTCTAAGGTTAGAGACATTTTGTGACATGTTTATGTGTGTGACCCACTGCAGGAGCTTGAAAAAGCAACTGTTAGAATAGCGGATGATTCATAGAAGAAGAACAGCGGTTGTAAATGTCCGCAAACTGGGAAAACAATTAGCCACAGGAGCTCCTTACCCAGGGTGAGACCGGCTGCCTTGTTGGGAAGGTCAGTGACTGTGATTGACAAGTTGTGCCATTTTTAAAAAAGAGGCACTGGTGCATATGTTATTAAGTTTGAGGCTGACACTTGCATGTTAAACATCACACCCGTAATGCCTCGTTTGATAGTCTGATGCAGTGTATAATCACACACAGGAGTGGAATGAAGCAGCCGTTGTTTGGTTAGGTTTAGAAAAAAAACCCATAATGTTTTTGGCATAAAAAAAATATGTTTGTTATGTAACAATGATGTGACATTAATATGTGATGTGAGTGACATCAGTGCACAACACAAATTACAAAACGCCACGTTAAAGGATTAACTTATATCAGATGAGCCTCTGACTTTACTCTCCTGGGTGAAATTCTTGCTTGCTCTTTAGACTGCGTCAGTTGCTCTCAAATATTACCTCAGATGAGTTTATATTGGTGTTAGTTGGGAGCCTGAGTACTTCATAAGAATGCTAAATGGTGCCTTTGGCATCAATGGCACACTCCGAGGGGCGTGACAAAGAGTCAGTATTTGACAACTTGGGAAAGAGCACATTGCTGTAATTATCACCACAGTAAATGTAGTCTAAGCATTTTCCCAAAAATTGGTGGTCCTTGTAAGGTTACTTGGTGATGACTTGTAGAGTATGTTTGCTCACTACTGTGACTGCTGAACTAACTACTAATATGACAGCTAGCCAGGAACATGCTGATCAGCTGCAATAGCAAGATAGATTGCTAAGTGATTGATAAATCAATACAGAACATTTTGAGTTGTATTTTTTTGCCATCAACTTCTGTTTCATGGTTGTCTGCAAAATGTGTCCTTTTTGGTGCAAATAATAGGCCTACTCACGCATTTTAAAACTGTGGATGGTGCAACACATCTAAGAGGTATGATAGCTTCATCTGATTCATTCTCTCGCTCATTGTTCCCTTAAGTACTTCAACACCATTTGCTATTGGTCAATACCACAAACTGGGGTGTAAGTGTTTACCTAAGAATTTGTAGGTGCAGCAGGCAAAATTGTCACAGGGCACACCAAACAAGACTTTATAATGACTTGATGGGTTACTACAAAGCAAACATCCATGCAGGCACGTTTTTGGTTAGCATGTAATGGCCAACTAATGTTTTAATGTTGAAATGACCTCTAAATTTGTAACTCTCTACAGCAGCACTCCTTGAATTGTATTATTACACTCACACAATAGCCATTTATCTAAGGTACCAGGAGAAGTTGCAAAAACTGCTAATCATCTATTTATCTATCAATCTATAGATATAAACTTTGAGGTCATTGGTCCATAAAGGAGGCAGCTGATGCCAATATGTCGATGACACATAATCAGTCAATAAGAAAAAGCAGGTCTGAGCTCATCCATGAAACTGATTGAAGTTTATGACAGATCCTCCATCCTGTCTGGCGTCCATAAGGTCTTGCGAGAGTAACTGAAATAGCAATGGCATAAGTACATTGCCTTAATCATCAGCTGTATCCTGTACATGTCGTGCTAACAGACAAAAATGGCAGATTTTCAGAGTTTGCATTGTATTACTGTACAAGTTTTTCAGGAAAACTCCAATCTCTGTGCATTGCAAGGGCGAGGGCCTCGAGGGTTTGACCAATCAAAGATGGACTGGCCGTCTCCCCACTGTGTCCGTCGTCACTGCATCCTTTAAAGACAGTTTGACATTGTGCAAGCTCTTGGCCCTGAAATAAGAATGGAGGCAAGCTGGGGCTGCTGAGACAACTGTTTGAGCCGAGCTTTGTTTTACTGCACTTTTTTTTGTGCACAAGATTTTCCTCGCTACTCCATCCTCCTAACAAGCAACTCTGAAGAAGAGCTACGACAGTTATGGGAATATAGCCAGCCATGCCACAGTGGTCCCTGCACCAAAATGGAGATGAACAGAAAACAGGAAGACATGCTGGATGGTTGCTTTGAAAAAAGTTTTTTTTTTCCAGCCATTGAGGTTGAACTCCAATGAGATTATTTCTTCATCCAGAGCCAAAAAGTTCTAGCCTCCAAGAAATGTTGTGGAACTAAGATCTGCTGCACAAACACACACACACATGCACACACAAACTGTTGTAGTTGCTGGCGACTGGGATGATGTATGGGATCTATGAACCAACACATCAGAACAAACTGAAACTGACAAGGGCGTAGCACAGCCAAAATTTTTGAGGGGGCACAAATTGATACAAACGTCCACAATATAAATCACCAGAGAATACAGACAAATAAAAACATATACAGTACAAGAGGGACTTTCCACTAAAGGCACCTAAAAAGATGAAGACAGGGGAGATTTATTTCTACCATTGGATCATCAAAACACTGTCAAATATCACTTATCTATAAGGCACAGTCCCATCACTTTTAATGTCCATGACTGAGACTAAAACACTTGGACGCCAAAGCTCCCAGACGCTGGTGTTTTTGTCTCCGAATCGGAGGTAGCCCGAGGTGCTAATGGAGCTGTGTCTCATCCCTGACAGACTGTGACGGCTGCTGTTCGACTGTGCTTTTCCAAGAAGAGAGAGAGAAAAAAAAAGTTTGCAGACTTTGACAGTGCTCTGGCCATCTTGACAGGCAGCGCCTCTGTCCTTGTGAGGACGCCGTTCATGCATTTAGGTAGGACGGCGCTGGCTGATGCAGTGTCTGGGCCAGGTCTTTATTGTCTCACTTTATTAAATTAGCTGTCAATAAGTTGACAAGACGGCGGTGGCATAATGCCTCGGAACCAACTCGAAAACTGTAGAGCGAAGCTTTCTCAATGCTGCTCTGTTTCCCTAATGCTGTTTTTCACATTTTTGCATTAGGTTATTATGTTCTAAAGGCATCTATTAAATCTGCTGATAAAAAGTCAAACAGTAACACTGGCTTTTTAAACAAAGGCTCTATTTTCATGACTGTGACAATCATTCAGTTATAATAACATTGTGCTCAACAAAATGATTGCTTAAATTGGGGAACATTGCTAAGGAATGTCAGACAGGGTAAAAATCAAATTGTCAGTTGATCAAAAAGATTGTAAATAGGGCTGTAAGCATTAACACGTTCATTTTGCTCCAATTAAGATCCTTCATTGCATAAAAAAAATTAGTAAAAGCTGACAAGGAAATTACTTGAAAATTAGTTTTGAAAATATGTGGAGAATTATTACAAAAAAATGCCCAGAAAACTATATTTAGAACCACCCATAATTATATTTTTAAAATTATGTTACAAGAAAAAAAAAACATGCATTTTTAAATTTGCAGGTTTTTTTGGTCTTTTTTTTGGCTTTGCTTTTAAATTTGACTTTTTTGCTCATATTCAGGTGATTTTCTTCTAACTTTTTATTAATTATTGCCAATATTTGGATCATGTCTTGTTAAGTTGCTAATTGGCATGAATGTGGCATGTAGCCAAAATGGGACTGAGTGTTCAAAAGACAAGAAAAAGGCTGTATGAGAGCAGGACCATTTAATTTAAAAAAGCAAACAAAAAGTCATAAACACCATAAATGTATACTGAACATGTTATTTATCACAAATAATAATAAAAAAACCTTCATCTTGAAAAGAATTACTGATCAGAATCTGATCATGTAAGCCAGAAATTTTGTCTCAGTAATCACTGAGTCATTGGACTTAATTTAAAATCCTATCAAACTCCTGCAGATATATTGCAGTCATTTTGTGTTATAGAGCAATAAAAATCTTCCTTATTGCTCTTTTAAGTGTTAGCAGTCATGATTGGAGCAATTTGGAACAGAGTGACAGAGCAAATCATCTCTTATATTGTTGGCTTAATACAGTGAGCCTTCCCGTTGACAGAAGAACTTATCACTTTAGAGCTGGAGGTTTTCCAAAATCGACTGTGCCTTTGTATCATTTACATAAAGCTGTGCAGGTTTATAAGCCGAGACCATCAGTGACAGATTCGTACACGCGGGAGGTCGGAGGACACAGTGTCATAGACGAGAGAGAAGCATCTGCGGACGAGAGACGCTTAATGTTTTTTCTCTGCAGGAGAGAGCATTTTTATTAAAGTGGAGGTAGCACAAATCTATCTGGCTGCTGAAAGCTACACATAAACCCCCCTGCAAGCCCGCACTTCTCCTCCGCTCTGTTTAGGGTAACAGCTAGATCGACTGCTGAATCACTTCTAGTTAAGTAATGGCCTTAGGCGACTTCGCCGATAATCCTCAACTTCCATCGACCTGGGCTCTGTCTATCAACAAGTTTCCAAGTGCCTTCAAACTGAGCCGGACACGCAATTATTCTTCAAAATTGGAGACTTCCTTCATTTCGAGAGCTCCCGCGTTCACCATATCCACCCAGGAAAGAAAGGTAATAACGTGTGCTGGTCCGAGGGGAGAGAAGCAACCGCTTATAGCCACTCCCTCCTTCCCTTAGCTCAACCTCGCTACCTCACTTACCTCCTGCATGAGCCAACCATAGCTCAACAATGACATTTTAGAACAATATCTGTTTGGGGATCTGAAAATCCCTCATATGTAATTGTGAAACACCCAGCAACAAGCCAGGCTGCAATATTACTTTCTGTTGTCATCGGGGTTGATATGATAAAAATGAGATCATGCTAAGGAGAGTAATGGAGTCCCCTCCCTAGATTAATTTCCTGTAACTTGTTAATTAATGTGGCTTTACTAATAAACTTTCTCCCTTTTGGCTGCCTTCCCAAACAGCGCTGACCACAATCAGTCAGAGGAATGCATTACCACAACACAGGTTGGCAGTCATTCATTAGTCACTAATCACTGTGAGTAATACAGCAGTGGAGGCCCTCCATTATGAGAATATAAATCTCCCATATTAATACGGCAGAGCAAAATGGCTTCATGCCTAACTGAAAGGTCAGCTCGGAGTCAAAGTCACAACCACTAACCCCTGAGTGAACAATTAGATCTCAGCATTAGCATAATGCAAAATATATTGGAGGGTGGCAGCGGGCTGCAACTCGGAAATCTCAGATTGTGACCCAACAAGACCTCTTCCACATGAACAGTTGTCCTTAACACATAGATTTCTGCATGAACTCAAATGTCCTTGGGCTCACAGAAATAACTCAAATCAGCATAAGCTTTATTAGCCCTTAAGTGTGCACACATACAGAGAATTTGACTCCACATAAATACATGTGATTGGTAAAAAGAAACTATGCTTTTCCAAAATTCAACCATATAGGTTGTTTTTAGAAACAGCAATTAAACTCCTACACACATTTATTGTGGCTGCAGTTATTATGGTAATTATGATGGGAGCAAAGGTGGAAGTCAAGTGATGTAGAAAAAAAATGTAGAGTGTCAAAGTCCTTTAAGAAGGGAGGGATGGTGGACTGGTCAACCAAACACAGGACTTTAATCCAGGAAAACTGTGTTTGTGTCCTGTGAGAAAATGTCAATGTGAAGTTATTTTAACAAAGTTTGGTGGTATGTATAGTTGAAGACTGGAACTAAAATCCGGTTACTGATATTTAACGTGTCTAACAGCTTTAGAATATCATGTTGTGCAGATGTTAACATGGTGATGTTTTGCAGATGTTTGTCATTGTTCTCAATACGAAACATACTGTATATCTCCAGACATACTAAATGTCTTTATTTTACATGAAGATATTATTAGCATGAGACATTTGTAAGACATTTTGGTAACTTAAAACCAACAATAATCCACATCAGCTGCCATTGGTATTCTACTTCATACTGACTTTGGCACTGGACGTTGTCCTAACATTGTCCTTATGTTTTGGTCCCCTGACATCAATCCTAGAATCAACCAAACATCAACATCTAACAATGATGGTGACTGGGTGTACTACTTGCACAGTAAATGAAAATAATTCGATCCCTGAGCAAGTGTCTGCTAACATTTCTCATATTTTCATTCTCATTCCTTTGAGAAAGGAAAAATGTAAAAAATAACTTTGTACAAGAATATATATATATGTATATATATATATATATACTGTATATATATGTGTGTGTGTGTGTGTGAATAGTAAGGTACATACATATGACAACACAATGAAATTTGTACAAAGTAAAACAATAATACAGTGGTGCAGAATGCAAAGTGTGCTAGAACAGATATGGAATTAGCTATTTAATAGTTCGCTTTGTGCACATTAAGTAGTCAAATTTGCAGTATAGCATGCTAATATTCATATTGACAGTTATGATATTAACATGTTTGAGGAAAAACATTTATAAACCATTAAAATAGTTTATTTGTGGGCACAGTAAAATACAGGTTAATTGACACTATGACTGACGTTAATTGCACATTAGAATGATGACCTGTGAAAATAAACACTTTTTTTCCTGGTTGCCATGGGTTACAGTGCTCTGTAGTGCCAACCAGATGTACATGATAAAGAATTCACGATTATTTATTGGCTTTGTAACAGCTGACTGACAGTTAAAGGAACACTGTGGTTTATTACAAAAGTTTATTTCCAGCTTGAATTAAGAAAATAGCTACCTTAAATGACTTGCTAAAGGAAGACATGATGGTTATTCTTAGAGGATCATGGTGGTTTATTATAATGCTGGTCCTTCTTTCCCAGTGTTGTCCGTGATGTCTGTCAGTTATGATAATAGTGTACTCATGAAAGTAATTGCTGGAATCATTAAATGTGATGACAGCACTAAAAATATGTCCATCAGAGCAAGAGACATGAGCAGTTAGACAATCAAACAGGTTATAATCAAACCAGAAGATTATCTACCACTTTATGTTAGACAACAAAATCATCAGTGTGCATGGCTACATTAAGTATAGGTTACAGCTGAAGTGATTTTTAACTGTGATGGATGTTTTTTATCGACAGCTTAAGTCGCAGTTTTACTGCTCAGATATTTTTCCTCTCTCTCTCTCTTTCAAACTTGGACCGAATAGATCAAACTGTAAAACATAGCAGCACTGATCAAATATAAAACAAGATTATGTAACTGTATTGCCATTTATTTTTATTTTGCCTAATTTATCCTCAGCAACATATTTTAGTGCACTATCTAGCTGTAACATGAGAATTAGTGAACAGAAAGTCGGCACCATAATATTTCCTGTGTTGTAAAAATGAAGGATAAATAATACTGAGATCGAAAAATGATGCTGGTGAAACATGAACCGAGATTTTCTTACTCATTTGCATATTTCTCGCTTCAGATTCCTATTTTAGTGCACTGTTTGTGCGTAATTTGAGATTTTTTGTTACCAGCCAGCTGCCATATTGTTTCCTGTGTCAAAACAGCCAAGCTTGCATGACGTGACTCACCAGCGTGACTGTTAATTGGTCCAATGCAGTGCAGTGTATTCTGGTAGTTGTAGGTTTTCTACTTCTAGAGGAAAAACTATTTAAAATGGGCTTGTTCTCTGTTTTCTCTGCTTATGTAGCACCAATTACAACAGTATTTTTGTCTTTCTGAATGAAAGAAGAAATGACCACAACATTAGCAAGAAATCAGTAAAAAGCACAAGAAAATTACCTAAAAATTGAAAAATAAAAAAACGTATAAAGGTACACAGACAAACAAGTGCTTTAAAATGATATAATTCTGTAAAAATTTGATTTAATTTTGATAATGTTTTTTCCCTAGCTGCTTTCCTTAGACATTTTTATGTAGTTTCTTTTTTTTTAATCTAAATCTGCTAAATTCTTCCAATATGAGGAATACTCTTGCTCACTGCCTTTTTTCCATGTCGTTGAAATAAATCACAACAATTTGCTCAGGGTTCAAAGGGTTAAAAAGAGACTGCTGGGGAAAGATATGTTCAAGGACTAGTGGATTCGTGTTCAAGGACACTAATGTTGAGTGTTGATTAAAAAAGAAAAAGTGAAACAGCCAGCTGTCTCTGTTGTCAAAGTCACACTTTATTGACCCTGACCTTCTCCTCCTCATCATCATCATCATCTTTTACAAGGTTTTGTGGCTCTTTAACAACTTATCACTACTTTCTTTGCCGTTGACAGCCAGGTGTCGTCATAATTCTCATAGTTACTACAAGTACAAGTACTTTCAGCCACATCCTATATTCTAAATGCAGTATGCTCTGTGCACATTTACAACTTGTTTATCCTTATCCAAATAACACAAAGAGATTACTTTGGGGTTAGGACTATACCTGCTTTGTCTTTCTGTAGTATTGTTATTATTCTACCCTGCAAGTCATCATTGCAAAGAAAATGTGTTTTTATTGACTCAGATTCATGTGAAGGTGTTCAATCATCTCTTCTATTGAAGTTGTATTTGCAAGCTGAGTTCCTCGCTGTCTTTTTCATCATTTTTCATTGTTTAGGTCACCTTTTGTTTTGGGAGAATTTTATCAGTACAATTCCCATCTCCACGTTAAATTCTAATCTAAATGTATGTTGTACGGTTTAAAATATCCTCAAACCATTAGACTTAAAGCTAACATGATGTATTTCAGATCCAGTTCACGTTTATCTTCCCTGAAATCTCTCTGCGTATCTACTTTATTACTATGATGTTATCATAAAACAGTGCTGATAACCCAAGGCTTTCTTGTAAAAATGTGGATATTAAATAGTGTGTGGTATACATATAAGCATGCACCAATAACGGTGGCGGTGTGACAGTATCTGTTTAATGCAGAGCCTAAAGGGCTGTTTCTGTCTTTCAGATGGAATGACATTTCTTATCCAATACCTCCGTGCTGCACATTTGTTATCTTTTTTATTGTTATGCATGCATTTGAATGTATTTGTATTCATGTGAAGGGCTCTGATGGTATATGTGTCACATGATTCGGCTTGAGTGTGGCTGCACATCTATGTTCTCTGTGAAATAAAGGAGCCAACCTTGACCTTGACCTTGAGGGAAGGCTGTGATGTCACAACAACACCATCTCACTTTATGGCTCTGTGGCTGCAGTGTATGCCTGTAACTCTCACTGCCAGTGCTGAAAGATATTCACAGATAATGCTAAAAAATTTGATGGAAAAAAAATGTAAACTTCCATATATCTATAAATTTATAATTACTGCTGAAAATTACATAGAAAATAAACAATTTTGCCATTTTACATATTCTTGTAAATAAGATCAATTGCCCAGAAGTGATATTTGTTAGCGTAATGTCACAGTGATTTGGGCTATTAAGTGGAGATCCATTTTTCAACATAGTGCCCAACTTTTAACAGTTTAACTAACTCACTAGGTCTTTTCCAGACTGAAATTCCAATAATTCCCATAATTTGGTCGGGTCAGGGTGGCCTATCAGATTTCCAGCACAGAAATGCGTTCTATTACATCTGTTTATTATTTCCCATAAAGTTCATTTTAGTCTTACAACCTCAGTGATATAATTGAGCCTAAAGTATTTAATATTATAATTTATGGGTAATAGTTTTTTCTCAGGTGGAGTTGAAGAGTGACTGAAGTTTGGAAACCAAGGTCACTACCTTATCATTTCTTTTCTTGATGAGACAGAGTACCTCTGGAGGTCAGTCCCAGAGCTGACTGTCTAATGAGCTACTGCCTTAGTAAATCAGGTGCTGAATACAAGCACAGTTTTGCCGCAAATTCATTTAGGAGCAGGCCCTCAGTGCTGTGTTCATCCAGCACTATAGGAAGAAGGGTGTCTCACTGGAGTTAGCTCTATCTCTGACCTTCTTTACACTTGTCTTCTCAAGTATCTTCTACCCAGATAAAATCCATGTGAGACTTGGTATGCTTTATTAAGACTCTGCAACATGTACAAACCTCCTTTTTTTTTTTTTAGAATTTTTTTTATCTCTTGGTCAGACCACAAAACAGATTTGTTTTCTGTGCAACATAAAAAATCAGGGTCGGCATCCATCCAGTCTTGAAGAAGGTTGCAATGCACCTGAAAGCTGTTTGGTGACTGACAGAAACACCAGAAGAAGAAGAAATACCTGATCTTTTCCAGTTTACTCGCAAACCTAACTGTTTAGCCAGGTTACACTGACCCAGAGTAAAGAGAGAAATATCCAAAGTAAAGATAACATATGCATCCTAGAGATGAATCTCTGTGCATTATATGTTTGTCTCAAACCGCTTCCCAAGAATTCTGTCTTGAAAGCCTTGAGTGTATTTACACTTCCAAATGTGGTGATTGCAAATGACCAAACTGTTGAAACTCACAGCAATTCTTAGATCTATGTTCAAAACTTTGAAACCACAGGAGAAAACTAAAGTACGGGGTGCTCTCACTTTTTTATTTTTCCTTTTGGTAAAGTTTTGATCGTAAACTTTCAAAACTTTGAACCACATTGAATCTTATTGTAGTCTGAGTTTAAAACATATGCAGGTAACCCAGTGTTCAATCAGGAGTTCGGTCTCAGTGGAATTTATAAGGAGAACTATTATGCTCATTTTCAGGTTCAAACTTGTTTTGGGGGTTTGTAACAGAAGTTTACATGCTTTAATGTTCAAAACACACTTTATTTTCCTCATTCTGTCTGTGCTGGAATACCTGTATTCATGTTCTGCCTAAAATGTTCCGTTATAACATCTGTGTCTTTAAGCCCCCCTCCCGAAAAACCCAGTTTCTGGTAACTCTGTATATGTGCATGTTTTCAATGTCATTACAGCCATTTTTAAAATGAACAAAGTGACATTGCAACATTATACATATACTATATATATATGACAAAGAAGAAAAGCATAGTAGAACCTCCTTTAAAATGGGAAATGGCTGCTCCATGACAATGCTTGCAAAGGAGAAGAGAGGCAGCACTGATGGGCGAGAGCAGTGATGACATCTGACAGGGGCTGATGGAAGCAGACCCATAATGTTACAATGGCACTGTGTGCAGCGTCACCTGCTGGGCCACCAGGACGCCCTGACCAAATTAAGCTTTAGTCAAATTAACCTCCTCTTTTTGTTGCTAAATCACATCCACTATGAAGCCTATTCACAGGCATCTGTGTGATTCATCAACAAAAATGACCTCCTGCCATTTCATTTAGTTTCCCCCTGTTGTTGGCCATTTTCCAACAAAAACAACACTTTCTTCTATTTTGCACGTGACTGTAAGCCGATTACTGGTTCCTGAGCTTGAAGGTGGCCTCCCTGCTTTCTGCACCGAACAGTGGGAGATGATAGATATGACAGAGTGAGATTAGGGGATTATGGTTTCTAGTGGATGAAACAATCATTAAATATTAGCATCTGTCAATGTTTTTTTGGGGGATAGTGGAGAGAGGCAAGTTACAGATGAGTCAAAGAATGGACAGCTGGATACTGTGTACTCTGCTGCTAGCTTTACTTTTCTAAACTAAGATGACAATACAGCGGCAGGCAGGTGGTGTCACCGACTGAGCTGTTCAATAACACTGTGGCAATCAGCCGGAGGCATGAATTTCCAGCTCACTTTTGTCATGATAAGACCTTTGTTTGTTTAAACTGCAGCTTTATTAATATGCACCAATGCAGCAGGAAATACTCATCTGACATCTTGGAAGCAGAAATAGCTCTTGCAGCTGAGGTATTCAGGTGATGAAGGGGTTTCAGGGCCAGTGCAGGGACCTAACTGACTTTGGGGGTGATGTGATTACATTGTTATTCAGCCCAGGACAGGAAGCTTCAAAGGGAACGTTCAAAGCTCAGGGGTTATCACAAAGTAGCCTGAAAGACCAAACAGTCGATGGTCAGTGGGAATTTGTCTTTTAGTTAACCGTTTCATGTTTAGTTTTATAAAACAGCTGCATTCGAACCAACCTGATTTCACTTTGAAATGACCTCAAAGTTGTAAATCCGTGTTACGTGAAGGTGCTATGATTTGTGCAAAAGCCACATGCCAGCACAACAGAAACTATGCAAAGGGAAATTAAATTCCCAGTGGTTGCAGTTTTTAAAAACGTGGTTAATGCAACACACATTGGGTTTCCATTACAGATCTGAGCAAAACTTAAGTGATGTTTTTCAATTTGTAGATAAAACACAATCGTGAGATGACTGTGTTTCCACTGAGTGATGCATCTCCTCTCACAACAGCATTCCAAGAAGCATGGCGATGGATGCTCAAAACATCAGCAGGTTTATTTCCATTACAGCCACCGCACTAGCCGTCATTATTTCCAGTCGAAGGAGACATACGCGTGTTACATGAGTGATAATGGAAAACAAGCCCCTTATATGTGGGAGCAACCACATTTGAGGGATTTCTGGGAGGTGATAGTCCACAGATTCAAAACTTGCGCATGAGTTATGTGATGCAATAACATCTCTTGGAGCACCTGCTGCATCATGCCCTGGGGATGCCCCGCCATGTGTAACTGTCAAAACCTTTTTGCAATAAATGGGAATTTTTAAAAAATGTACTTGTTTCCATTTAGCATAATTTATATACACAGTTTCAATTTGTGCAATTTTAGGGTTAATGGAAACCTCCCTACATTCTCACCACCACTTTGTCAAATACGGATGTTTGGCCAGTGGCCCCACACATAAAAATATAATATGCTAAGCACCCGTCCTGCATCACTTATGGAGTTTCAGGGATGGGGGGCAATGTACGCTCAGTAGGTTTAAATGCATTGTGGCCTTTTAAAATAAATAGAAATAGGAAATGTACACAAATTCCTGTGCTGATTTTATCAATCCTCCATCCCAACATAAACTTTCTCACTCTTTGTATTACCTATTGTGTAACACTGGCTAGGGAATTTGTGTGTTCGCCATGAAAAGGGATCCTAATTAACTTTTCATTTGCACTGAATTCCTGGTTCTGGCATGTAATTTTAACATATTAGGTAACAACTACATAATGCAGTTGGAGCAGGTAGCAGGTTAGAACCCAAATTTAGGCAACACACAGATGAGGCAGCTGGACACTTTTAAAAATTAATAAAAAAAGAAAAAATGCTTAGTCCCGTATCAGGCAGGTGAAATCAGGAAGGCACAGGAAGCAGAGGCAAAAGAAATCAAAAGCAAAATGAAGACAAACTGACAAAGAACAACAGAACTGGACAGGTATAAGTAGGGATACACTGATTGGGGGAGTGAGAAAAGGTGAGCAGACTACAGGACTAGTGAGGGACAGGTGAAACTAATCAGGGACGGGCAGACAATCAAACACAAAGGCAGGAAGTGAAGTGATCTAAAACAAGAGGAGCCATGAGTAACAAAATAAAAGTGGAAACATTAAGCATGACTGAAGAATAGACTTAGACAATGGAAAATATAACCTCAATAAGAAATCAGGGTAGATTGTGTATTTTTTTGTACTTCTATGAAACAGGTAGATGGTATGTGTTTGTTTCAATTTGTGAATATATTTGACCAAAATATTTAGCGAAAGAAATTGGAGATTTGTCTGCAGTGATAATGCACCCTGGATTTTCCTGACATTTTCATGTGGGGATTAATTGTTTGGTATCATCTGTTCTCAGTATTGTCAGCCCGTTCTCATTCCGTACTTGTAAAATAGCGCTACTTTGACAGTGCTTCTGCTTTTACTTTTTAACTCTGCAACACTATAAAGCATCTTTTGTGTGCACATGAAAAACCACTGGATTTCGTAACTTGAGACTGTGACCAAACAGAACCGGAACCATATGAAACGTGACAGGACGGCATCAGGTTGCAACGCTGCTGCTAATGATGTAATAAAAGAAGTGCGAAGGCACCATTGGAGTTAAAGGGGGTGTTGGATGGGATCAACAAACCCTTTCATGCAGGAGTCTGGTGTTTGCTTCCCATCTGAATATGTTTTTTTTTCTACCATAATCCTTACCATCTGTGCTAGCATGTGCGTTTGTTGACGTTCTGTTGTTGGTCGCTATATGCTTGTCTTGTCTAAACATAACATACCTAAAACATGATAAATAGCCGCGGAAGTCCACTGCAAAGTGGCAACATGTGACAAGATATGATGAGAATGTGTTGGTATTGCAGTGTGACTGATGCAGCATCTTGTTGAGCAGCAAAAAAAAAAAAAAATCACTTTAACGCTATTGTATGCACTACTCCCAGCAAAAACAAATGGGACCGATGGTGGAAATGTGAAAAGACTCATGACCCCCAAATGTTTCTTCACTGGTCAAATCAAGAGAGTTTTATGAGAGATAAAAATACTGTGAGTTGATAATATAGCTCCATATCCTTTAAAGCTTTAATTACCTCAATCAATCACATTTGTTTGCTTTACAGCCTCCTCCGCACTATTAAGTGCTGCTGTTGGATATATTGGAGTTTTCACAAAAAAAAAAAATCCTTGGTGTAAAAACGACTTTGATCTTGACACTAATTGTATTGGAAATGAGCCAGATTTAGTTTATTATGCTCAATGTCTTAATGACTCTGATTAAACATTAAGTTAGTTGACATTATACCCTATCTTTATATTGGTCTTAAAATCAATACTGGCACAAACAGAATTTTTTTTTTCCATATACAGGCTTGGATAGTAAAACTTCCCAGTGAATCAGCCTTTAATAAATAAAGCACTTACTAATTAAGAGCCCCATTAGGATCTGAAAGCTTGCCAATTAATAGGTCCTTCCTTAAGTACAAAGATTTAAGTCTTTGGTGAAATACTGAGCACACAGCATGGGAGGCAACTGTCAGCTCATGGCACAGAAAATACAAGATGTCACTATGCTGAGTAATTAAACTGCATCTGAGAGGGACATTTCCGAAAAAACAAATCAAAACAAAAAAATAAAAAAACACATGCAAGTATCTCAACAATGCAGGTTGCACAACAAAAGGAGGATATAAGTAGCATATGGAGGTATTCGAGTAGTTTTACATGTCTTTCTTTATCCACTTCTTTCCTTTTGCCTGTATGAAATAGTTGCACAAAAGAGAAAAAAGATGGAAGAAACAAATATCGCCTGCATAACTGATGTCATGCAGGCTTTAGAGGCAGCACAAAGCATCACAACATCTGATGTGATCTGCCGTATGTGGTTGTAATTGTGAATGAGTTAGTAGGGTTGCATTTTAACACATTGGAGCAAGATTAACATTCATTCGCAGTTGGGTTTGCAAACACAATAATCCCTGTAGGCTCTTTAGTGGGTTTGGGTGGCAAATGGGTCAAACAAACACAGGACTTTGACCCAGAAGACCAAGTTTGTGTCCTATTTGAAACCAAAAGTCAATGTTTAAGTAGTAGTACTGAAGTACTTCTAGCCTGTTTTCAATCCGAACTCATAAAATAGTACTGCACAAGAAGCGCCGCTGGACAGCACTGGTCGAGTTGTAATTCCAGCCGTGTCCAAGAGAGGCGCACAGGCGGCATCACTTGAGAACCTGGCTGGTATATGTGCATGAAATACGGCAGGAGAGCAACAGGTTGAAACACTTCAAGTAATGATGTAATAGAAGAAGTGCGAGGGCACCTATGGGGCTGGCAGGATGTCCTTTCATGCAGGAGTCCAGTTTTCACTTCCAGTCTAAATCTGATGCTTTTTATCCACACTTTATCTCGTGCCCTTCTCCCCTAATCTTGACTCTGCTAGCATGTGCTTTTGTTGACAGTCTGGTGTTGGTTGTCATTTGCTCCGGTTGTCTAAACATAACTGGAGTGTAAGCAGCAGACGTATAGCTAAAATGTAATTAAAAGATGTGGAGGTTCACTGACAAAGCAGCAACATGTGACGGGTTGGGATAAGAACATGTTGCGTGGCAGGATGGTTGGGTTTGGGAACCAAAAAAGTACTGGGGTTCGTTTAATAAAGATTCTATTTTCAGTTAAAATACATTTGCCTGTGATGTACGGGATGTAAAGGACATAACTACATTAAGTTAAACAAAGTCAACATTAACTCTTTGGTTCACAAACAGAGATCTTCTGGGTGAAAGTCAGATGTTTACCAAACTTTCTGGCTTTTTATACAACCTATGTGTCCACCACATAAAAGAACCCTGATTTACTTCCATTGACACTGTACCAGCACTGTACCAGCACTTAACTTCAACACAATATTTCACTATTATGCTGCGTTAAGAGATTGTGGTCTTTTCATGGATTTCTGTTCAACATTGCTGACAACATACTATGCATATGTAGTAACATTTTATGAAAGCAATAAGTCACTTGAGGCTTCATTAAATGCCAAATAACACCCATTAGTTGTTTTAAAATCACTGTAAACCATGGCCTCCTGTTGCTCCTTTTTTAATTATATAATTACAGATAGGTCATAGTGGTGTTTTGGATATTGTGTTTTTTTAACTGATAAAGTTTAAGAGGATCGAAAACTATGAGGGATAAAATATACTGTTTGTAAACCTCCTGATAGTTACAACACTGTGTTAGCATAGTCAGTGTTAAAGAGCTCAATGAAGCAAATCAAACACAATGCGTAGAAAAACCCAGCTCCGGACCCCTCTGATCCACACTCTTATCAAATATTCTTTTGTCCAGCAGCTGTTTACGAGGTCTCAGTGCATGAAACACTCATTTGAATTAAGTGTCTCATCATTCCACTTCAGTGAACACCTCTGCTCAAAGCGCGGGTCAATGTCACTGAATTCAGCGAAACTTTATTTGTAGCTGAGCACTTCATGTATTGACAATCTTCCTTGTATCTCTTGTAGTACACTTTGCCAAGGTTGCATTGTATCTGCTGTCGAATGACAAATAGCCGGGGCTGCTCTCAGCTTCACCTCTCCGCTGCGTGAACTAGCTCTCCACTTTGAACAAACAGGGACTTTGTGTTAGATTATGAGAATACAGAACACAGGCAAAGAAAACATATTGGATGTTGGCGCTGATACCAAAAGTACTACTCTGCTCCTTTAGGTAACAATAACACACACAAAAAAAGCACTGCAGCAAGTTCCAATGCTAAAGCAGCCGAGTAAAGCAGTAGATAAAAGATGCATGCTTGTGTCTTGCGGGCTAACAAGCAAAGGCAGCCCTCACCTGGGTATATAAAAAAAGTAAATTATTGAATTGCACGATGTGACTGAGCAAACAAATATCAGATAATCCTCGCTGCTCTGAGGACGCCTGAGTCAACAAGACTTGTGTCAATTATTGCTGGCATGAGGTTCAGCAGAACAGAGGCGATAGTTTGGCGTATCGTCAGGGGTAAATCACGCCGCCTCATAATTGTTAGTGGTATGAACTCTAATTTTTTTTAACCAGGCTGTTTTTTTTTAATCAGAAAACCACAAATAAATCATGAGGAGCATAATTGAATCTCTCATACTTGATGTCATTATTGTTATCGGTGAAGTGCGATAATCAAGCTGCTGCCCCACAGTGGTTGTTAGTCTAAATTTAGAGGGGGAAATTGGAAGATGTGAAGAGTGAAGTGCTTGTTTTTTGTCATTGTGTGTGGAGAGATTTGAGGATGAGGGCGGATAATTGCTGCATCACATCAGAAGCGTCATGTTTGGGGAGTAGTTGAGCTAATGTCCCAGGGCCCCAGCAGGCCGTCGAGAAGCTATTTTTTGTGGTCAGTCCAGTCCTGCAATAGAGTCAGATGAAAATAGTTTGTTGCCAGACACGGTAATTGTGCTGATGTTGATGATTGGAACTCTAGCAAAGCTTTCAGGCAATAATGTTGTTCCAAAGAGTGAAGTTCGCCCTTTCTGCCAACTGCATTTGGCCTTGTTGCATTCTGGTTTCATCCTTGCTTTTAAACAGTGGTGGATCTTTCTATAGTTGTTATAAGTCAGCAGCTTTGGGTGCCACCTAAAGGAAAGGTAGCAAAATGGTGCTAAATGCTAAAATTAAAAAAAAACTGAACATAATGGAATAGGTGGAGTGGAGTGTGTGTGAAGAACATTAGAGTAAGAGAAAATGAAAAGTCCCAACCATCCGAAATGCTTTAAAAAAACAAGAAGACAAAATCTGCAAATTTGTCCATATTATATTCTCTTATTTTTTTAAAATATTTTTTATGCTTCTCAGCCAGCAAAAGCCATGGCTGGAAGCATTATTGTTTTTGGGTTGTCTGTATGTTTGTCAATACGTACACCCACACTGACATCCATCTGTCACCCTCTGGTAAACACAATATCAAGAACGCCTTGAGGGAATTTCTTCAAATTTAGCACAAATGTCCATTTGGACTCAAGGATGAACTGATTAGATTGTTGTGGTAAAACGTCAAAGGTCAAGATGACTGTGACCTCATCTGTCTCATTCTCATGAACCCAATATCGCAAGAACACCTTAAGGGAATGTTTTTCAAATTTGACACAAACCTGCACTCGGATTCATTAGGTTTTGGAGGTCAAGGGTCAAGGTCACTGGAAATTTGTTACCATCACAATCTTTTGAACACATAATCTCAGAAAGACCTTATGCTGTGGTGTCAACAAATGCATGTGTGGTGGGATGAAGCAGCATGGTCCCTGCGCTAACACACCACCATGGACTGTTGGTTGGGATTAGGCACCAAAGTCACAGATGGTTAAGTTTAGGCAAAAAAGCCCATGGTAATGTGTATAAAACATGCACACACACACATTCATATGAAACGCAAATTTCAGACTTCCACATGAAAGTTGGTTGTTTGTAGGGCCCATCCTCCTCCCCACTCGCCCAGAAACACACTTGCACTCCTTAATATTACATAGCTACCCAACCCGTTCTCAATCTGAACTCAGAACGCCAAAACCTGACATGGCAGGGATACCTCAAACGTCAGGTTGACGTGTACGGTCACTGCCTGACCGTCACCATGTGACAACTTCGGATTGAGACTTGGGTTGACTCCAAAGTCTATAAAGTAAGAGGGCAGATGTATTGGCTGCCAGACAAAGACTCTCCATTTGTGTGAAATGTTGCTTAACTGAACCCAAGAGCAGAGAACAGACCAAGTGTTAATTTTCTGATTAATAAAACTTATAATTTCACACACATTATTAGATTTCCATATTCTGTTTCTTTTCTCTCTGAAGTGAACCCAAAGCAAGAACATTTTCAGCCAGAACCAATGACTTACTTTACTTACATAACTGCTTATATGAACTTACTAAATAACTACTTAACTTTCCTAGCAATGCTGAGCAGACTGGAGTGCAGGGAGCTTGGCACTGGCATCTCCATCATGCAGCAGCCAGCATCTGAAACAACATGCGATATAATGAGCTTGACTAGAGAGGCACGGGATGAGGCTGATTAGTTAGATACAACTACAGGCCATCAGTCCCCGCCAGCAGGATTTCTGGCCACCAGCACAGCAGATGTTGGGTAACACCCAGCACAGCTCCAGATTCAGCACCCTGGACAGCGACGGTGACACTAAGACCTAAACAAACATGCAGGAGATCATTTTCTCCTTTTACAGTTGGGTTAAAAATGACATTTTGTTTGTGACACAACTACTGAATGAAAACATACTTTTTCACACAAGAAATATGTAATCCTAATTAATCGAAAAGGTTTGCAGTTGTGGTAAGTGGTAAGTCGGATGTGAATTTGCAGTTTAAAGTTGATCTTATGGTAGATAGTATTTGCTTAACACAAAAGAAATGTACTAATAGTCATCTTGGGAGCCTTTGCCAAGGAACCAGGATCCTTTGGCCAAACCATTTGGATCTCCAAATATGAAAATATGAAATGGAAATCTGTTTGGAATTATATTAACAAATACTGTGTCACCACCACCACCACCACCACCACCACCACCAACAACAACAACAACAACAACTAAAAAGATATCTTTAAAATCCATACATTTAATTTATCAGGTCAACCAGGTAATTGCTAAATTTAGAGATGTGGATGAAAATTATGACTTTTATAATAATGAAATTAAAATCTTCTGGAGTATTTAATAGAGTTGATAGTTGGGAAAAATGATTTTAAATCTATTGATTTTGTATGGAAAATATTACATTCACAAATGTAAATGGACTCAAAGGAAACCAAAAATACAAAAATTTAAACTAGAAAAAGGGCATTATATCCAGACATCGTGTGGACTAAAAAAATGGCAAAGCTGAGAAAACACTAAAAAATGCTGGACATTTGTAAAACTTTGAATATTTGTTTTATACTTTGGTTCGATACTTCATATGTATATGTATATATTTGTACATAGTGTGTCCTGCATGGTTTTTGTCTTTGTTTTGTCTGTTTTCTTTTCTTATGTCATGTTTGCAATGTTCTGTTTCTTTTTAGTTACCTGATTAAATTTCTAAATGTGCTTGAGCCATGTATAAAATAATTGAAAAAAGCAGAATAAAAAGAAATAATAAAATAAAATAAAAAAATAATCTCCCATGTTCTCTCTTAAAGCAAACCTCAAATATAAAGTCTGTATTATCAGCTGCTGTACTTCAGCATGACATCTCACATGATGAATAATATTCACACCATGATAGCGGTGTTCGTAGTGGGAAGTGCCTGGAAAATCAGCCTGTTGTTTTTTTTTCCATAAGTTGCAACCAGCAGGGAAGCTAATGTTGACTTAATTCTGTCTGCTCAGTGATCACTACCATCACTGTGCTTCAGAAAAAAGCTCATTTAGTCTCTGATTTAGATTATCTGAATTGATCTGTGAATACAAAGGAAACAAAAGCTCCCCTGAAACAGCAATATTTGGCAGATGTTTGTAGAAAACACATTATGGCTGGAAAGGGATCCGTTTATCCTGAGACCGTAAAACTTTGATGCTGCCGCCGTAAACCTTGAGTATTTGGTATCACCCGTTTCTGCTGAACCTTGACTTTTTTTCCCTGGGAATCTGCAAAGCTGCTTGGCGCATCTTGAGAGTGCATGAATGGATGCTAGAGCAATTAAAAACTGCAAGATGAAATCATCTGCGCTCAAATGTTCTGCTCTATTCCCTTGTCAAGGAAACACGGCCTCTCCACAGTAATCCAGCGTTAATAGGACGGGTTCAACCGGAGTGTCAAGAGCAGCCAAAAGCTGGGGATTTTCAGAGCTGTCTGACAACTAACCCACTTCCAAAAAGCACTCCATGAGCATGGGGATAATGAAGCTTATACAGCAGCCAGAGAGTATGGCGCTGTAGCAGTGTGAGCAAAACAAATAAATACACTTCTCGCTATGTTGTAATTAGTGCTCGGGGTTCATGGAAAGTGTTTTTCATGTACGCAAGTGTTGGATAAGGGAATACACTGTTACACTCAGTGTAGGACAAGCTGTTTCTGCCTTGGCCTTGGAGTTAGACTTTGTGTGTGTCGGTGTGTATGTGCATATCTGTGTGTGATAGCATGTTCCCTCTGCAACGGGAACATTAAAGCACACATTCTACGACAAAGAGACTGATAATGAAACAACTGCAACATTGCCTTATATTGAAATACTTTAGGCTAATAAAAACTTCCTGTAGATTGCGGTAAAATGTAAATTTAATTAATTCTGCTGCGTAATAGTTACATGGTTATTTAAAGTTAATAAGTTGAGCAATTTCTTCTAAAACTTACATTAACAATAATACTGTCCATAGTTTAAGACAAATCATAAAAAGAAAAGAATATACTGGTTTGTAGATGTATTATATCATTATATATATTTTGTTATTATATTATTTGATAATAAATACTAAATATTTTATTACTGTATTATCAATTTCATTGTAAACCCTATATTTAAGAGGTATTTTACATTATTTTGTTGTAATACATTTTCTTGTAAGCATTATATTTATTGGTGAACGCTATAAATTAAATTTAAAAAATGTCATAATGTCAAATTTAAAAACAATTTTTTAACATTGATTCTGTACAAATGTTTTCTTTTCATATTACTATTACATTATTATATTACATTTTCAAATATTGTTTAAACACATTTCTTCCCACTTCTTTGCCTTTTCTGAGGCACTTTCATTAACAAATATGTTTGCCTTCTCTTACTGTTTTCGTCCATTGTTCTTTATGTTGCTGAGACATGGAAAATGTGTAAATGACAAAAGTAATGGAAAAAATACTTTCTGCTTGGTTCATTATATTTATACGGGACAATTTAAGTGCATTATGTTTAAACCACTGTTATTCTCAAACTGCATTTGAGGTCAGTTTAACTCATAGTATGGTTGGTTTTACCTGTGAAGTTGTTGCTTACATTATATGGGGCCTTTCTTATCGTTAGCATGGTTGCATAGAGATAATGTTGTGCGTTGTTACTCTGCGGAACAGTAGCTAAACTCTTGAATGCAACTATGATTTGACTCTTCTGTACCTATGCAGAAAACCTGAAAGTGCGTTTTTTCAATAATGTCAAAATACTTTCAATTAAACTGATAAGAAGATGCTGCATTTAGGTGATGTATTGTAGTGCACAGCACACACCATCAGAGGTTTAGTCCCTACTGGTGGAACAGGCCGCTGAGCTTGGTGGTGACTGGTATTGGTTGGGATAACGTTACAGGTCTGGTAAAAAAAAGCTAAATACCTCTGCCCCTGCGTGGGGGTGTTTCCATATATTACTTTATCCTGTGATGACTTCCTCCAACTACAAAATCAATTTATTAACCAGATGATTATAATCAACCCATCATCTCTGTTCAACCCATTGATGTGTCTGTAACAAGTGTCATCTGGTCCTCCAGCAATAAGGGTGCCTATTTCCAATCTATTCATAATTGTATGGGCCGTAAGTATTAGAGCAGGACTTTGTTAAGTATGCTATTGTAATTTAAAAACAGTATTGTAGGCCAGACAATACTGTACAATACAAAACAATGATAATGAATGAAATGTCAGAAAGGTATAAAGGTGTGAAAAAGGCTCTAATGTCCAGAATCCTGATATAATAGTAAAAAAATTTTAAACAAAGACGAGCCGATATTCAGAAATGATCTTCTTTAAACTACTGTAAAAATAACCATTCACCATCAACATTCAAAGAGCATTGAGACTTTTTAACAACTTGATGTTACTGGCACTCCAGATCCCCTTCAATCCCAAACCTTTTGTCCCAACCTGTCTCTTTTCGCAGTGGAAGAGGTTAAATCATTGTTGAGAAACTTATCAGTAGAAAAGAGGAGAACAACATGATCCTGACTGCAGGCAGGCAGCAGGAAACAAAGAGAATACAGAAACAAACATAGCTATGGACTTCCACGCCTCACTCACAGAGCACAGGAGGAGGGATGTTTGGAACTGTCACTGTTTTTCTGCTTTTCTGACAAAATGTTGCACTGGGTTTATGTAAAAATGCAGGGATCCATTTAACAGGGCTAGATGAGTTCTATGATTTGATTGAAAATCAGATTAAAAATGATCATTAATATATTCAGCAGTCATACAGTTTTTTTCTAGAAGTTTTTTTTTTTTTACGAAGAAAAGTGAGATTTGTTTCTACATGTAAGCCTTTGGTTACTGGTTAGGGAGCAACAATATTTATCTTTCAATGGCTTGACAAATGGTCCATAGACTGAAATACTCAATGAAATGATGACTTCATATGTTATATTTTCTACATTATATCACATTATATAAGTGTGTAACTTAAAATCATTAAATGTTAATATTTGGTTTCACATGGGACATGATCACCAGTCTCATGGTTGATCCATCACCTCCCTTCATGGACTTTGTCTTTTTATTGTGTTGCCTGACTTCCTTCTTTGCTGCAGTCTTAAATACTATGGCCACTGAAGGTCAGTGTCTACACTAAACTTTAGTATGGGTTTTAATAAGTATCTTGTAAAAGCTACCTTTGGTGTCATTTTTGGGAGACGACAGTCAAAAAAATCGTAGAAAGAGAGGATGAAGATAACAATGGTGGCTGTGGCTGAGCATCATATGTGCTTCCTCTTTCAGGGAAAACTACTGTGATGTGATAAATATGCCATTTTGCATCTCTTTGTAGCTGTATGACATATTTTTGTAGTTATTTTGTGTCCAGTTGTCTTAATTGTGTGTCTTCTGTTGTAATTTTTCTTCTTTTTGTGTAATTTTGCATCTCTTTGTAGTAGCTTCGTATCTTTCTGCAGTGGTAGTTTTTTGGGTCATTGTAGTTGTTTGGTTGACTTTGCAACCAAACGTTAACAGCCAGTCCAGGAGGCCTATGTCTGTACCCAGAGGACGTGTTAGCAATCCCTCCATGACACTCACAAGCCAACTACCTGTCACCATCTTAGTGGTAGTGTAGGTACCGAGGGGGGGGGGGGCAATTTGATATCGGTTAGGGGATCATGCCACCCCTCAAGTCCTGCCTCTGGTTTCCTGTGACTGCTTCACAATAACTGCCATACTTTGTTTTGACATTTGAATGATTTCAAAAGAAACAGCAGAAACTTAACTCAGCTTGGATGCAGTTGTAGGACAGTGGACACTAAAAACCGAGACTGATATCAATCAAATCGGGTAAAACACAGCAACATTGAATTGAACTGAATGCTGCATCGTTTCCTGTAAATCTCTAGTGGGTTTAAAGTCAGTTCTGTACTTGAATGACGGACTCTGCCACTAAAAATGGATGCATTATATAGACAGATCATCAATAATCAAATCATCTATAATACAAAAACACTAAATGGCAAATGCTATAAAATAGAAAACAGTATCAAAAACAGGGTTTTATTGATCGAAATCACAAGGATTGTAACTTTAAGGGACATAAAAGCACTCCATAAAGGGCTTCATTGAAGTTAAATCCATCTATCTTTGACTTGTAAATCCAAGTCATTCATAAGGTAGGACCCATTTCTTGAAAGCAATAATATAATATTAGTATAAAAGAGAGAATTCAGTTTTTGTAGTCACCTCCATACAAAAATACTGCTGCTTCCCTGCTGCGGACACAAATGACTAATTTGTGGACATTAAGTAATTAGAGAACACAAATTAAATAATTGAGGAGCATGAATTACTTAAATCTAGGGCACAAATTAAAAAAAGAGAAAAAGATTACTCTTGATTCTGCAAGGCCATTAGCATCCTGTTCCACATGCTGTAAAACATTGCTCTTTTAATGAACAGGTGAGAATTCAGTGTTGGTTCAGCAGGCTGGTACTTGCTGTCATCGAACATAGCTCTCTGTGTTCTAACCACAATTCACCACATGCCTCCCTGAGCTTCTGCTGTTAAATGTGACATCTGATTAGCTCTTAACATTGTTCCACTGCGAGCGACGTCACTTCAAGACACCGGAGTGAAGTAAAGGACAGCTTCGTCCATCCACCTGCGGCTATTCCAGACACAACAATTAAGGTTAGGGAATTAATCAGTGTATAGGCAGCAGGGTACTTCTGATAATTTGTGTATTAGGGGGCACCAGTAGAATATTCACTAAAATAAATTAACACTATTTGACCTCAATCTTCTTAACTTCTCTTGAGTTAGGAAACACTTTAATCACTTCAATTAATTGGTTTCTAACTATGGTCATAATAAGAAGAATGTAGAGGCTTAATGGAGTGATGGGCTTGAATAGGGCCAGTTCCAACAGGGTTTGAGCTATACTTGGTCCGCAGACAGAGGAGGGCAGTCTGTCCTGACCAGCCCATTGATTGCCTAACAGATAGTGCTCTTTGATGTCCTTTTACAGAAATATTTCATACAACTGATGTATCTGGCAGCCCTCACCCTTTGATACATTTTTTCCTTCATGATTTTGTTCTCAGCTTATTTCTTTATGTAACATTATTGGAAAAAGTTTAAAATTGAATACTCTCCCTGCCCTGCTCGTGTATTACAGTCCACAGTTAAGACTTAAAGGCACAGACGTAGCAAACTGACAGCAAGAGACAAGCGGCAAAGAGGGCCGAATGTTGTTTTGACTTATTTTATGGGACCAAAAAGTTGCACTTGATCTTGCTGCAAAGACAATGTTGTATGGTGATACAACAGCTGGTTTGAAATCTGAAATCAGAGCCATGAATGACTTCACATACTTAATGTAAAGTTATTAGTCACGCATATCAAGTTAAGGCACTTATTGTTATGTAGCTTAGGAAAAGAGATTTAATTGACTGTCTTTAGATTTAGGCACCTAAAGTAATATACAACTTAAAATTTACCTTAAAATAGTTCAAAGTTCACCTAGTTTCACATGGTTCTAAGCACCGCTCTCCTGTGGCAAATACATTTTGCACCTGTGTGAGAGGAAATAACTCTTCATACGAACAGGTATGGTCATACGACAAATGGTATAATATCTAACTAATCAGAGCCACATGCATTACTTTACACACCTAATATAAAATTATTTACTAAACATAAAGCTACATAGGATAGGTTTAGGCAATTGAAGTTACATAGATTAGGTTTAGATACCTAGAGCCAGTCAACCATTCACAAACTAAGTATTTTTAACAGTTTGGAAGGCACAGAAAAAGGTAGTCAGTGGGGTTTTCTATGTGTCATTCTACAGGGCAGCTGCAAACAGCATAAGCTGTTTAATTTGGAGGACTTGTTTGACTATGCAGACATAGGAATTTATAATTTGCCCTTAACTCTCCCTGCTCCACGTGAGTGCAGGCATTTGGGTCCTCATCCTCTTTGCCCCATACCAGCATGATGACACAAGGGCGTGCAGCGCACCAGAGGAGCACTTGACTGCTCCAAAAGTGTTTTTTTTGTCATTTTGGAGAGGTTTATGTAGGTGCACCTGCACCAATTAAAGTGATGAAAGTGTCAGAACATGGATGTGCTGTGTGCACTGTGCTGTTGACCTGCTCGGAGCAGGCAGACGGCATGAAATGCAGCCACTCTTGGAAACAAAATTGCAGTGCGCCACTGAGTTGTTGAAGGCATACCCTCAGAAAAAACATGAAAATACCAAATCAGCACAGGCAGCAGAAGAACTACAGAAAAATGAGGGCCTTCATGATAACAAAGCCCTAAAAGTGAGTTGTTTTTAATATTTTGAATGCAAAGTTGAATGACAGATGAATGTGCACAATGATAGTACAAAACACTCAAACCAGCAGTTTTTCTGCAATTACAAAATTGTAATGGTAAATTATCATTTTTTGCAATCAACAGCCAGTCATTCATGTATAACCCATGTAACCAGGTGGGCTGGGATGACATTACCAGTGCATTGACAGGAGGAAAGAGAGAAGTAGTATAAAAAATCAAAGATCTGTGTAAGGATGCAGGTTGAGGTGGCTGATGGATCAAACAAACACAGGACTTTACCCTAGGAGACCAAAGTTCAGAACTTTGTAAAACCAATCAACTTTTAGTTATTTGAAGTTATGTCATCACCATGTTTCTATTCCTAAACCTAACCCACATAACTTTAATTGCCTTACCCCAAAGACGCCCAATCACATTTCTTTTCCTAAACATAACCCTACATAACTTTACTCTCTTAAACCTAATGTATGTAACTTTAACTTCTTTTGTTTACATACATAAAATGTGTAGCTATAAGTGTTTTTACCAAAACAATGTACTTGTAACTTTATGCACAGTAACTACACAACTTTATGTGCCTAAACTTAATCTACTTCACTTGACCTTACTGCGTCCTACCTAACTTTACATGCCTTTACTTAATACTATGTAAGTTTACTTGCCTAACCCTAAGCTATATAACTTTATGTACTATATCTTTACCTAACCCTACATAACTTTACTTGCCTAAACCTAATCTATGTAACTTAACATTAAATAGGTAACTTTACATTAAGTACATACCATAAGTGTGTTCCACCATGTTTCTTTTCTTAAATGTACCATACATAACTTTACATTAAGCCAGTACTTTGAAGTCAAGTATAGAACAATTCCCAACCATGTTTTTTTCCTCTTTACCTAACCTGTGTAACTTTGCTTGCCTACACCTGACCTAACATTGTAAGAGGGTCTTAAAAGCACTTTTGTTTTCAAGAATACTGTGTCTCTAAGGACAGGAAGCAGGTCAACAGATACAGATAATGGCAGGAATGGCAGAAACGTAATCCAACATTGATGATCTGGCAGAAGTCCTGGACTTTCTGCAATCTGAAAAATATAACCTTTAACATCATACTTCTCTCTGTGAAGCACTTTGAAACAGCACTGACTTTTATGGACATACAAATGCATTACAAAGTTCTCACCGTGAAAAACCAATATTCCTCTCCACAAGGACTACAAACTAATGGAAGAAGGTCTACTGCATCCTGACTTGTGACTTCTTGGAATTATTTTCATGAGAATTAATACTCTCTTGCAACTGCAGCCGATATTAACACTGATGGAGATGGAATGTGGTGAGTGGTCCCATTTCATTAAGTATTTCTGCTTTACTGATTACTACTGTGCTTCCCAAAAGAGAGAAAAAAGCAATCATCATCCTGGGTATATCCAATGTTCCACAGGCAAAGTTGGCACTCCAGTGTAGTTAGAAGTAGTCTGGCCTCAGACCATCGACCGCTGCGCTCCTTTATTGATGAGAGGATGATCTGGGGGGTTCTATGCTATCTGTAGCCTACCTGGCTGATTGATTTACTTGGATTTCCTGGAAGACAAAGATCAATGTCTGCCGCTGATGCTTCAGAGATTACACAGCTGTAATAGAGACACCACTCATTTTCAACTTTGCTCCAGACTTGGAAATGATGTGGATCAACATTTCTTTCTTGTTTAAATCCGTGCGAGGGGAGACGGCAGGCTTTAAAATGGTTGGATTGAAGATTTACTATATTTCTGTCCTGGAAATGATGATGTGGTAATGGTTCATGAACTCATGAAAAAGATACAGCTCTCTCTGCTGTTTTACAGGGACAAACTTTCACTGCTCAGAAAAAAAAGAAATTAGGGTCTAAGTGGTCACTGTTCAACCTTGAGCTAATGGAAGCTAATGCACACTATTTTAGCCTCTCACAGTAAAACCACCGCGCCCCTTTTAACACTCCCACCTTGACTGGCGGAGCCAAGCGTTCTCGATGACGACACATTGGTACTCTGGATGACTTGTGGAATCCTGCTAAGCCCGCCGACCTTTGATACCATGTGAAAGCTAATCCTCTTCCACAACATCTTCATGAAAACCGCTGTCGTGCAGATCAGTTTCCAATTAAGAGGGTAAAAATAGAAGCAGACATATTTCTTACTGGGAGCGCATTACTCATTCAAATTTTTAAGTCCTATCCCCCTGTCAGCTTCTTCAACAGAGCCTTGATTTGGCAAAGAAATGACACCACAAATCTAGACAGAAAACTGTTTGGGATTAACCGAGAAGAATGACTCAGGTAAGTCTTGCAGCTTGTATTAGACATCTTGGAGGGAAAAAAGGGACATTTTTTTCAGTGAACAGTTCTCAGACATTGCTCATAATTCCATTTTTCAATGCTACAAGGCCCCTCGCCTTGTTTAAACACAGTTCATAGAGCCTTGACGGCAGGGATACCCATAAGAGATGGCATGTCAGGGTGAGGAATAGGCTAACTAATGAGGACTCTCATAATCCTTTAGCTCGAGCCTAATGGGGCATTTAAAGGAAGACAATGCATCTTCTGGCACATAACCCCACTCTTCCTTACACTCTCATTTGTAGGAAATCATGTTTCAAGGGGAGCACAATTAGCTAACGCAGTGATAAAGAGCCACAGAGCTTTTTTTTTTCTTTTTTGACTAAAATAATATCGCACTTCAGAGCACGCATTAATCAGTAATGCCACTACATTATAATACTCACAGGCATAATACAATCCATTATTACCATTCGGTATGATGATGGAACGTACTACATCTCAGGTGCATACAGTTCACATTTTTCCTGAGATAATTTCCCCACAAATTGTATTAATTGTGGGGAAATTTCGTTAATGCGACTTTAATGAAATCATTTGTTTTTCTTCTCAGCAACAGGCTCAAATCTGTGCTGTGATATGATTGATAATAAGCTGCAATTGAGGCTGTGAACAATCGTAGCCCATCCATCTTGCCTTTTGTGCTCGGAGCTAAGGTCCTGCTTTCCTGGCTACCGGCCTGGAGTGAAATGATCCGCTTTCACCCCGAGGAGATGTTGCAGTCACAAGGCTGGGATCTCCCAGCTCCTCGGCCAATGCCCCCCTGCTGTTCACTGTCTTCCTATTATAACACTATGACCTCATCCCTGGTAGATCCATGCGCCTGCCCCCTGTGTGTTCAGTCGATGAATATGTATGCCAGTGAATAATAACAGGAAAATCTTTGTCAAATCGCAGCTTGTGGCGCCTGCAGAGAAATCCAAACTGCACCCTTGCTTTTCTTTGTCCCTATCATTCTTTTTGTTAAATCCTCTTGCAGTAAAGTCCTAAAAAATCCCCTGGATCACATATTTGTAGACCAAGGTGACCACACTTTTGCAGCACATATACCGTGCAATTGATTTTGCATGTCATATTGCCCTGCCATTGGAAAAGTCATTTGCAATATTTGTTTGAGTCCTTAAAACATGGGACCTGGGGTCTTATCCATTGCATTATTTTATACACGTTCCGCACCAAGCAGTTAATAACAGGATGACATTTGCAAAGCCGGCTGTTTTTAAAGTTTTATAGAAGTCTGATGATGTGTCATGACAAAGGCATGTCACATAAGCCCAGTGGCCCTCTACACTCTTCCATAAAGTGTGACCAACAGAACAGGTTATATATATTCCTCCCGCCTCTAGCTATCTTTCAGAATAATGAGACCAGTGGTATTTCACTTTACCTAAAGGTCAAAGTAGTTTAATTTAGACATTTCTCTCTAACACAAGTTAGTTGGAGAAAATTAATCCAACAGATACTGTATGTGTTTCCACCCACATGAATCCCTTATGCATTATTGCAGCTGGAGGTTCACCTGAGTGGGCAGTTGAGCAACATTTTGGCAACCTTTTGCTCTAAATGAGTGCTTGTTAACACAGGAAGAGCGACGAGGGAGGTAAGGAGTTCGGTGACGGAGATGGTTGAACCCGTTAAGGCCTGTCTGTCCACGCTGCACGCTGGCCTCAGAAGGGAGTGTGTTTGGCTTCATCTCCTTGCGATCTACCATAAATCAGCAAGACCTTCACTTAAAGGGGAACACCACATAAATTAGGAATTCTGATGTTATTTCCATGGTCTAGAAAGGTTCAATTGATATTTAGTAACATAGTCTCTCTGAAAGCTAGAGACCTGAGAAGTAAATCTCAAACTTGTGATGCCACAGGGTATAAAGTGTGGAGCTGCTCCATGGACAATGAATGGGAGTCTGATTTTGTGGACCCACAGAATGTTTTTCTTTTATATACCCAAATGAGTTTCATTTTATTGTAGTGTTCTGAAACAGAAAACGTACCCACATACTTCCCCTGGGTACTCTCAGTGTCATCTAGGACATCCTTCACCATTCATAGTCTATGGAGCAGCTACTAATGGAAACCAATATCTATATGCACATGCAGGGTCATATTAAAGCCCTTAAAGACCTTTGCACCAGTGCACGTTGGCTAGAATGTTCATTTGTACTTGTCATAAGTCTCAGGTCTGTAAATGTGATTTCACAGTTCATAGATGACAAGATGTACACAGAGATGTAGGATTTAAGTGCATGACTAGAAAAACAGTTCAGTGGCAAAAATCAATATCTTTACTCTAAAAAAAAAAAAAAGGCTCCGGTACACAGGCAGGCAGTCAGACAGGCAAACAATTTAAAAGGGCTAGGCAAAAGACGAGGTCAAAAACATGAGCTAGGATTTATAAAACTAGAACCATTAACATGAGGAAACATGCTTGGAAAGTTTGACATGGGGTACAAAGACAAACTGGCACGGAAAGCAGGGAACACACAGACTAAATACACAAGGAAGGCAGGGATAATTGGACACAGGTGAAACATATCAGGGCGGGGCTAGCAATCAAGAAGGCGGGAAACACACAAGGGCAGGAAGTGGTGATCTGAAATGAAAGAGGTACATAATACAATGAAACAGGAAATGAATTTAAATGATAAAAACAATGAAAAATATGATGAGACATGACAATAGGTAGATTTCATATGCCACTTATACACAAGATAAATGCATTGTATGTAATTATAGACAGTATCATACTATAATCATATCCTTCACAATATAATTATATTTTTTTTATGTGAACATCCATATAATCCATATTCTGCCTTGTATGATTCCTGAGTAGGATACTACTGCCTATCACTGTGTTAATGTAATTTAATTCACTGTTAATGGAGAAAGATGATGACAGTAAGTAGAATATTTGCAGGGCAGATAGCTTTATGTGGGTACAGAGTAGCACAAGATTACTAAGCCTTTCTTCAGCTTATTAACAACAGTCTCCACTGGTATCAGAAATCTGAAAAACCCAAGCTAACCAATCACAGATCCTGTCATCTCCATGTTTTATCTCTTTAGCTGCTGTGGTTTCATGTGATAGTACATACTGTATATTTTAGATATGGTATATTTTTAAGGTGCTCAGCTATAGCATAGCCTACGGTGTAACTTGAGCCTATGCATGTTTAACATTTCGTAAAATATTCTTATTTACTTAAAGAAACAATATTCACAGTTTATTTATTGTTGAGAGTCTGATTCAGGCTGAGTATCAACATTAAAGCCACCTGACAGTTGAGGTGATTTGCTAGCCAGTGGAATAAATATACAGGGACTCAAATGCACTAACATGCAGCCAGTCCGTCTAACACAAGAAAAAACAGAGAAGCTCAGATTACAGCACATAGAGGCACATAGAGGTGGCACGTTATCTTTGTCTGCTCAGGACCCCATTACTCCACTACATAGCTTCTGTAGCAAATATTGGTTGTATATGATCTATATCTATCTATATCTATTTATATGATCATCAAAGTTGGAACAGAGATGGACTTGAATTAAATTAAATTAAATAATTTGAATTAGAAAAAATTAACTTTTTCATGATATTCTAATTTTCTGAGATGCACCTGTACTATTTCATTTATTTTGTGAATGTGTATGCATTTGTGGCTGTGTATATGTGTAGGTATACATACATATGCGTATGTCTTTGTGTGTACATGTATGTGTATGTCTATGTAATTGTTTGATATTACCGTTCTATGATATTATTATTATTATTGTTATTATTATTATTGTTGTTGTTATTATTATTATTATTATTATTATGCTCCAAATCTCATATACAGCACTTTTAACTCTTCCTTAACCTTAGACAAGAAAAATCAATTTTCATACCCAGCCAGTGTAGGGCCAAGGTTGGTAGTAAATGAGCTAAAAATGGGCCCTCCACGGGTTCCATAACGGCTCCATGCCAACTGCCCACTTGTGCTGGATTACCCAAGTGAGCCCCAGACAAGATGTCCTTTTTTGGCCACTTTGTACCCAGGTAGCCCTAGCGTTCACCATGTGGGATCCACTTGGGTAAGCCCACCCATGGGGTAATAATGGAACCAATGGACAGCCCTTTTGCTACCCACATGTTCCCAAAATACAAATTTTAGCTGGATATCTGCCTACTACATTTAAAACTGGATCTTGTTGTCACTGTGATGTCTTAAGGCAACCAGTAAAGACCAGCAGTTTTCCCCTGCATCCAGTCAATATGCTCAAATCAGCCAAGAAAACTAAGATATAAGCAAAGATAGCATCACCTGGCACAAGCATCTTCATATCTAGCCAACTGGCATGACAGCGGCATCAACCTTCTCATCTTACTCTTGGCAAGGAGGCTAATAAACATTTTCCCAAAATGTCGAACCAAACCTTTTAGCTGAAGCCCAAAACACACATTGGGAAGTCGGTCTGCAAACTGTGATGGATGTTTACACAGAGACTTTGGGGAGTAATTTTTCGGTTCCCCTTCATTTGTCTTCCAAATAAGTTTGACGAACATGTTGGCACTTTTACAACCAGTCTGATCGTTGGACCACTTGTTCTCGTTGGACCTATATTTAGCGACATTGCTGCGTTCCCAGATCTCAGCAGTTACTTTGGGGAGCAAAAACGTCGGCATTAAATCGATAGCCCGAGCTATGAAAATAAATTAGTGGATGCAATGTTATTAGGACTGATAGGAAAATAAGAAGTTGGAAAAAATGGAGTAATCCTTTGATTGCCTCATCATTATCTGTCAAACTTTTGGAAAACCCCTCAGTCCAAATATGAATCCCAGGACACAGAGCCTTCCAAAAATCAAATGTTTTTCCTCTGCTGATTTGTGAAAAGAGCCAGCTGTGAAACACCAAGGGATAACTGCTGCCGCTGTCTGTGTCGCAGCACCATGGTGATAGAAAAAAAAAAGCCTTGATACTCGCCCTCACCTTCATGTGGCGCCTCTGGAGAGGGTGATTAAGGCAGCTTCCAAACTGGCTGTGTTTTTGTATGGCTGGAACATCAGCCAAGCGGCTTGATGAGAGAAAGGGCCAGTAGGTCCATGGCCGCGCGGATATTGTGTCTTCATTATAATCCACACAGGGCTCCGGGGGCAGCATTGTTTAGGGAAGAAGCGTGCGTCTCTTAAGACTAATCCGTGGAAGCACCAGCAGGAGCCGACAGTCTGGGCATGCATTCTCATGTTACACTTCTTCAGTGGGGTTGAGGTGACGAGACATTGATAATAAAACCTGAAAAAGAAACCAATATCCACCTCTTGGGATTGCAAATGCTCTTTGAAACATACAGTTCGTGACCCGGAGGATGGAAGTTGGTTTGCTGCTTAACACATCACAGCTCAACGGTTCTAAGCTCTTGGCAAGCCGGCTACTAATTAAAGTCTTAATATCGGGAGTCACTCAACATCTTGGTGAAAGGTGTATTTTGTTTGTATTTGCAAGAGTACACTGTTTGGGAACAGTGCTTGTTAAAAATGTATGAGGGTTTAATGGATGCAGTGTTCTGCTGTCCTGCCCATGCACTGATGACAGTGCATATTTCCTCTGAAATAAACTTTCAAAGTTGATTAGTGCATAGTAAGAAGCTTTTTTTTTTTTTTTTTTTTATTTTGCAGGCGTATGTAGTGCTTTAGAGGAGTCTTGATAAGGCTGGAACAGAGAGCAAAAAGCCCTGGGCAACAGTACGTTTTCAATGATGCAATTAACTATCTCTTAATTCATGTATATCTCATGACTGGAAAAGGCGTCCGGGTGAATTATAGCCACTGGCCAGCAAGAACTTGTTTAAGTGAGGTTGTGCATTTTTGTCCTTTAGTTGATCTGCTACGGTGTAATTATGATGAATCAAATGGAACACTGAATCACACATGGCTATATTTTTTCTTAGCATTTTATGTTCAGAAGTCAATCAAATCTCTTCTTAACTCTTTCAAACCTGGACTGACATCAGTTTGTTTTGTTTTATAATGTGTTCAAACATCTTTCACAAACTATTTACCCCTTTGAAACTCAAGTGATATGGCTTGATTAAAAATAAATAGATTAATTGAAAAAAAAAAAAAACATGGGGAAAAGAAGACAATGACCAACTTGGCAAGAAAGTGACCTGAAAATGTGTTTTTACAAAGGGAGGATGATTATTAGAAAATTATCAAGATAATTTAAAAACAGTCTCCAGAAAAGGATATGTATAATTATGATAATTATGTATTTAAAGTTATGTTACAGACCAAAAACATATAGTGTTTTAATTTGATCACTTTTGCTCTTGTTTCTCTTGCTCCTTTTTTTTTTCTCTTGCTTATTTCCAGGTAATTTGCTTGCTAATTTTTGAGCCATGTCTTGTTAAGTTGCTCATTACCTTTTCCCTATGTTTTTGTAAGAAATTTAACCAGTTTGCTCAGGTTCCAAGGGGTTAACTACATAGAACACATTACTGCACAGATGTTTCAAAGCTTTCTGCAATTTAATAAAGATAAAATGCATAGAATGTAGACATCTAAACTCCCATTTTATCATTTGGCTCATTTTGATCTAATTTGTCAGTTGCACAGTAAAAAAAGTAAACAGAGGAGACTATGTTATATCACAATACATAATCATAGTCAGAGATGCATTTGCATCAGGTTTCATGATATCACCCAGCTGGGTTTATGAGTGAGAATGATGAGAAAGAGGTAAAAGGCGAATCTCATATTTCTCCCACAATTTACACTGACTTTCCCTCTCAGTCACACAACACAGCACACCTTCTATATAAGCAGTAATAACCTTGAACATATCTTCTGCTTTATTAATACCGCTCAGTCAGGACCGAGCTTATTTGAGGCAGAGCCAGCCGCTGATTAGCTTGTCAGGGAACCTCGGCTCAGCAGCCGCGGCATGTGGGAACTTTAAAGTCATACAGTATGTACGCTCACACAGAACAGAGTATGGCTCCTGTATATTGCATCAAATGCCAAGCAAATCCTGGACCTTCAGTCTTGTTATTGGGGCAAGTTTGAATTTTATGTTGCTCAGTTGCTTCGTTGTTAGTTTATGCAGCATTTTTTCAGAAAGATATTCCCCAACTATTGGCCACATTGTTGTTAAATTTAAATAAATTTTATGTTTTTTTTTTTTATATAAAATGGTGTTAAAAGGATGAATCCCAAAGTTTTTCATGACCTTCTTTTGCTATTTGAACACCATCCTGGCAAGTTTTTCTTTTTCTTTTCTTTTTTTTTTTTTTTACAAGAGAAATATCAAAATTTAAAGACTGCCTTGAAATTTATTGAGCACATTCAGGCTACCCAAAGAGGAGGGACATCAGTGCTGAAGGTTAAAGGGAAGATGAAAGGATCACCTTCCTCCACAGTACTCTTTCCTACAGACAGCTCCAGGTGCAAGGGCATACTACATACCAACACGTTCTCACTCTGAGCTTGTCACATGGTGCCGTTCTGTCAATAACCTTCTGCGTCTACTTATGGCGTTTTAGGTATCCTTCTGTTTCAGCTGTTTATGACGTCACAGTGATGTCAACAAAGGCACATGGTGGGATGACAGCATGGTCCCAGCACGGACTGTCAGCGCGGATGGTTAGGATTAGACAACAACGTCATTTTTGTTCTAAAAATGCTCTAAGAATGGTCCAATGCAACCAATGCAATGTTTAAATAGTGTTTTCAGCAGCCAGTAAAGTCAGGGTAACATTCTCTACATACATTGTTAAAATATCACATTATATTACAATTTCATAAAAAAAAATCTGTAAACTATGGTTATATATAACATGCTCTGAATGTTGAAAATGTTCTTCCTTTGTTCTCATGTAACCTTGTGGAAATTTTTTTCTAAAAAAGAATATTCTATGATCTGTCACCTCTCAGCATCACCAAAACACCCTTAAGAGTGTTGCAGTTCAAACATTACTCTTAGTCAGCATTTATAGGGACTTTATTTGAAATGCTAAACATCCTTAAAACATTTTTTGAACATTAGGTTAAAAGGTTTGACTTAAGACATTATTGCAACTCGTAGGTAATGTTAGCCAGTGTTGTGGGAACGGTCCCTGTTAGCTGGGTTCCCACCTGCTGGCCCTATAAGCGCACTTGGGCCCCATACAGTATATTATGTTGTTATCGACAGTGTTTCTACCTGCTGCCTTGCTTCCACATTTCATGCACATGCAACAAGTTTCATTCAACAGTGATCTTAAGTGACGCTGCTCGTACACATTGTATATGGACCCGTTGCTGTCCAGCCATCAGCTGGTGTACATTTACAACAACACAGGATCTGACCAAGCGCATTTTCATCTAATGCCCGCTAGCTGCGTTCCAGTTGGAAGCAGAAGGTGGCTTTTCGCGTCATGCACGTTGAAAGCACTGATTTGATGAGCATTTGATGAGTTCGGAGTGAAAACAGATTGCAACATCTGTAAACATGTTTGTATCTGGACACGTTCAGACAGCATTACATCGTAGTATTGAGATGATTACGTTCCAGCCATCCTTCAGTGTGACAAACAATGACCACTTTCCCCCTCCAGAGTGCCTGCGAAGGTTTCGGAAGACGTAACCTTGTGGCTTGAACAGCTCGGGCCCTCGGAGGAGCAGAGGGGCTGATCAAGTGTGTCACTCTGACAGCACAGTGTGAGTTGTCGCCACTGCTGCCCTTTATTAGTGATAACTTGAGATAGAGCAGCGCCGAAATCATGTCGCTGCTGACCTTCACCTTGACCAGAGATGCACACAAGATGTTATTAACTCCTTGAGGAAGAGAGATGGTGCTCGGCAGACGTGTTGTGGCACAGAGCTCGTCACAGGTGAAATATCTCCCTCTGCCATACTTAACGGAGAATATGAGGATGTTCTGCTCTCTATATGGGAAGCCGGAGCCGCTGACTTTTTGCGATGATGATGGCGATAACAATGTGGGAGAGGTTGGGAGGGGAAGCGGGGCCATGAGCTTCAAATAAAGGATAGACATGAGGCCGCAGAATATAGATGAGGTGGTAAACAGAGTTTGGATCTGCAGGTAATGACAGCTTGTCATCATTTCAATAGGTGCAGCTGAAACCACACGCAGCTAAAATGACAAATTCTGCTCTGAGTCTGGAAATTGGTCCGACCGAATGACGGGCGGGAAAGCGGTTGCCCTGGAGCCGAGGGCTGAGGATGTGGATCTTAAACTGTATCAAAGAGCGAAGGGGCTCCTGGAAAATCTCTCGCCGAGCCAGAGAAAATTAACCTGCGAGAGTCCAGTCCCCATTACTGCATCACTGGCAGAGGGTCACCATCTGGCAGAGATCTATTGCACAATTACCTGAGGCGCAACAGTGACTGTCTGCAAAATAAAGGCCCTCAGATGGAATCATAGAGGAGCAGATGAATTCTATAACCAGGAGCCGGGCTGAAAACACAGATGTACTCTGGCCCGTTTTGAAAGCATCAATTTTTAGTGCAAACTTGCAGCATCAAAGCAATCGCTCGCCTTGCTGTTGCTTCATTGTTGTTTGGAATTGAATTACTTGTGATACATTCTGTGTTTGCACATTTTCTATTTACTTTTTGGCAATTGTGGGGTCTGGCTGCAGTAGAGTGTTTCATTTTTACTTGGAAACATTTGACAAAGTAGCGAAGCACTCGATTTTTGGATGATTTTATGATCACATGAAAACTAATTGACTCTAAAGCTGTAGTTGGAAACTTCTTATTAACTTTTAACATACTTGCTGAAACAGTCATTACATCAACAGTGTTACATAAGACAGACCATCTGTGAAAAAAATCTGGTGCCTCCTCATAATGCTTCGAATTGCAGTATCGTATGTGAATGATGACAACCAATAAGGGACGAGGAGTCTCTATGGCAGCTGTCAATCATACCAATCACTGCTCGTGAACTGCGGTCGAACTGCTGATTAAATATGAATTTGATTCCATAACTGCACTGCCTTTTTCTCACCTCAAATGTTCAGCTCAAAATGAGAAAGTTTGTGACCTGGTGGCCATGGCTATTCAAAAGAGGCTAAGACAACCTCTTTGACCCAACAGGAACAATGGGATATGATACATACTAATACGTTCTGATCCAAACTCATGGCTACTTATGACATTTTTAGGTATCCCTCAGCTGGGGTCAGCTGTTTACCCTCCAGGATGCTTGCTGTGATGTCAGCAAATGCTCATGGTGGCATGACGCAGCATGACGTTATGTTTACTCAACATAAACACATGGCAACCAACACGGACTGTCGCGATGTTTAGGATTAGGCAACAAAGTCTCAGATGGTTAGGCTTAGGCAAAAGAGACACATGAAAAATGGTAGAAAAAAAACCTCACATCCAAACAAAAAGCGAACATTAGACCCTCGCACACAAGTTAGTTGTTTGTAGGACCCATCCACAGCCCCCTCTGCCCACCCTATAAGCACACACAGGCTCCTTATACTACATTGTCACCGGCAGTGTTACTGCATGACAGCTTCCTTCTGCATTTTATGCATGCGGCAGATTTAGTTTGACCACGTTCTTAAGTAATACCTCCGTGCATGTGTCATATGTTCTGTCAGGAGGCGTTCTCAGCTGACGCAGTCCAGTGGAAGGTGACCTTTGGTGTCACACTGGCAAGCTGAAAGCCAGAGTGGATGTATTTGAGGAGTTAGGAGTGAGAATGGGCTGCAACAGTGTACAAAAACAGCATGAATGGATGAAGTGTCAGTCACAGCAAATATTTTTATGAAAGTTAACAGCTGCAGCTTTGATGTATTGGCTGAGTTATAGATGTAATGGGTGTTAATGGGCCTCTTTTGGCTTCAGTTTATATAACATTAAAATAATTTACACAACTGTGCACATCTGCACAGATTAACAGTGTGCAGTGTCTTCTGAGCATTTGGAAATATGAATGTAGTTTGTACTGTAAATATGCCCAGTTATAAATGCAAGGCTTTAGGCTTTAATGTCAGTTTCAGATAATTTCTGATAACTCATAAACTGTTAATGTCATCATAATGACCTTATGAAAATGCGATTAGTGTGCAACACTCATTTGGAAACATCAGCAGAGTCTGTGCTGTATACAATAGCTGAGATGTAATTACAATGGATGTCTGTTTGATGTTTTTTAATCTTAACCAGCGTCTTACAATTGTCAATGTGGACTGACATGACAATGTGAATGTTGGAACATCTTAAGTTATGTCTGTCTGTGATCCTCATGATCTCATTATGAAGATGTGCAGTTCAAGAGTCATGGACAGTGTTTTTTTTAAAAAAAAAAAGAAATAAATCACACCCACTCTGTATTCAAGCCATTACCTTAACCTTTTGAAATCTGAGAGAATTGTTTTTTTTTCTTCAAAAACATAAGAGTGGCACTGAGCAACTCAAAGAGATGGCCCCAAAATGAGCAAGATATAAGTAAGAGAAAAAAGTACAAGAGGTAACTTTAATAAATAATAAATTAGTTCTAATAATTTAGAATAAATACATAAATAAGAAAAATACCTGAAAATAAGCAAAAAAAAAAAAAAAATCCCAAAACAAACAAGAAAATTACCAGAAAAATTCTAAAAAAATAAATCAAATAATAAATGCAATGATTTTCTTTAAAATATTTTTCAATTAATAAATTAATTAAAAAAAATAATATTTAATTTACATTTCCCCTTTCTTTTAAAAAAAAAAATCGAATTTTCTTCTTTCTTTTTGCAGGACATTTCTTGCCAACTTGCTCATTGCCTTTCTCCCCATATTTCCTAAAAAAATCCAACCAGTTTGTTCAGCAATATGCACAGTAATAATGTGTTCTCTCTGAAGGATATCTTTCTTGATTTAAATATGCAAATGCATGAATGTATTTGCGCAGGAAATGGCATAAAATTAGGCACATGATAATACATGAAGAGTACATAGCATAAACTATTCTTGAGTAACATGTGAAAAAGGGCATGAAAAAAATCCTGTAAGCATCTAATTGCCTCCGTAGTACTGCCAGATGAAAACAAAGCAGTGACATTATTAAAGTTTAAATTGACAACTGCTTAAGAAAAGACTACAAGGAAAAGACGAGATTTTAACAACGGCACACATTCAGGGTCATAAATTAAGGGAAAGTGGAGGCTGAGATGCTGTCAAAAGGTCTGAAAGACAAAGTTTTCTCCAAAGTAAACCTCTCTGAGGGAACACGACAGTTCTTTATGCCTCACTGGTAAGCCAGATTTGCCAAGTACGTCAGGCTGGAAATTTGTGGTCTGAAACCTTATCCTCTGCAATCTGTGTCAGTCAAATCCATTTGACAAGTGGCATTTGAGACAGAGGGCTTATTTCTTCGTTTTGCAATCACAATCACAAAACAGTTTTGTCTGAGGAGGAAATGGTTTCTGGGGAGCAAGGTGGGAAAACAATATGGCTGTGGCGACTGACAAGTCTTTATCTGGTGTCTGTCAAAATGTTTTGCAGCTAAAACACGGCCAAACGCGGCGTGTCATCGCATAATGTTCTCGTTGACAAGTTGCTGATTGGAAATATCAAGCGGACGAGTACTGGAAGAGGGCAAAGTAGATTAGATTTGAACAAATGATCACTTACTTTCTAATCAGTTTGAATAAAAGCATGGAGTTTCAGGAGATAAATATGAAAAATACTGTATAAAATTCAAATTGATAAGATAAAAGATTAACTGAACTCTGAGGAAAAACGCACATGTTCCAGCTACACAGAGAAATGCTGAGAGGTTAAAAAAAACAGATCCAAAACTATTTGATTTGGTAAATTAAAAAAAAATCAACGAAGAGATTAAACAATATAATTAGAGATATGATAGATATTATATATATTTATTCATTCATTCATTTATTTATTTTACTTAAAGCCTTGGAAAACACATTGAGGGTAAACCCTCATTTTCAATTTTGCCAAGGTACAAACAACAAACAATTATCAAAGCAGAAAATGCAAGGCTTTTACTTTATATATATATATATATATATATATATAAACAATATATTTATGAAATAAAACAACAAACAAATCTAAAACAATGACAGCCACAATCGATGAGATCACAAATTAAACCTTGGAATTCTCTCAGTGTTGAGGACAGCTTAAAATTTTGCTCAAGCGTATTTCAAGTATGTGGAATATATAAATGGTATGTATATATGCAATTCTTATGCAAATCTTTATGCCCTTCTGCAATTTCTACACTTTTGTGTAAACATGAAATCTGTGCTGCATCATCCCACCATGTGCTTCTGTTGATACCATGGTTACGGCATCCTGCAGCATCAAAAGCTGATGCAGAAGGAATATCTAAAACGTCACAGGTAGACGTAGAATCTCACTTGCTCATGTGATGAGTTGGGATGTTGAAGGATTACATAGGAGTCGGTGCAAAGTTTATTATACAGATGCTGTAGGATGCCTGGTCGTTGATAAACGCTAAGGGCCACTGACCCAGCTGCTGTATTTGATGCCTTGGGGATGAGAGCAGGTTGATACTACGCATATAGGCTATCTACAAAGAGAAAAGGAGAACACTGAAGTTTTAAAACTAAATTTAAACTTTTTTTAATCTTTTTTTTCTTTTTATATATACTGTATAATAACTGGTGTAATGTTTCATAATGGTGACAATGGGTGAAGGCAACATATGGTGGACAGAGAGGAAGAAAAACACAGTCAGAAAAAGTTTGAAAAAAAAATCAGTTTCATGAAAGAGCCTTCATTTATTAAGACATGTAAAAAAGTAAAGGTAATAGATTCTAGTGTTACAATCTGTATTTACTTCTCTGTATATCCAGTATGTAGTCTATGGAAGTAATTAGGGCTCCTATTTCTACATTAAATATATTATTGTTATTATAAAGTGTAAAATATCCACACTTGCTTACATAGGGTCGTTTATGCAGGAAGTATTGTATTCATATTACCAAGTAAAGTTATGTAGATGCAACTAACACAACTAATTTAACTGATAATAACACAATGTTTAGCTCCCTGCTTCTCACACATTCACTGTCTCAAAGTTTCTTGCAGCCTAATCAGGAAAAGATGGAGATTGATTTATTTCCTCCCACAGAAACACTATTATTCCAAGACAAACTTGGAAGCCTATCAGCTTATGTTAAGCCAGCAGCTAAAAATTTGGGTTTGCGCTTTGACTCTGAGCTGACGTTTCGTGGGCAAGGGAATGGGTTTGTAAAATCCTGCTGTCTGCAGCTCAGGAATATTTAAAAAAACATAATGCTCCTTTCATGAGGTGACCCAGCAAAGAGAAAAATGCCCCACTTTCATCTCATCTAGATTACTGTGAGGCAGTATATATCACTTACAGCTGAAATAACATATACCATCTACAGCTGGTACTTAATATACCAGCTACGCTTATTTTCTAATAATTAATAAGTCATGAAATTGGATTAAATCATGTCCTCTTTCAGAAACATTTCTCCGCAGTGGCATGATTTAGTGACATGACACTCAAAACAAAACAAACAAAAAAAAAACAACGTTAGCATTGCACGTTTCTGCAAACCAGTTGTTATATTTTCATGTTATTATGTAGCACGTATGTTGAAACTTTGCATTTAGACAATAGTGTGGTAAGCATGAAGTTATTTAAACACAAAACCTATTTTTATGGTCAGTAATCATATTTTGGTGGAACAAGTCAGACTGGTAAAGCAGTTATGACTCAGTAAAAAACAGACGCTATGACACTATCCCAGTTGAAAAAACAGCAACCGTTGCTAAAGAACACCCATGTTTGGTGCCTAAGAGCTGCTGAGGAAGCGCCACCAGTCACTGCAAATGTTAACGAGCTGAAAAGCTGCTGAACAAGAAGCCAGTCACAAAAAAACACCCCAATTTGGGGAAGTCATAGGAAAAAAAGTGAAAAAAAATACCCATGTTTCGGGCTGAAAAGTTGTTTGGCCACCAGTCCATAAAAAACAGCCAAGTTTGGTGCCGAACAGAAACACTGCAATGGTTCGCTAAATCCCAAGTTCCCAAGAACTGTAAAGGTGCAAATATAATGTATCAGTGGTTTGCAGAAACCTACATGCCAACATTTCTTCTGGTAACTAGGCTGCCAAAAACATTCAAAATTTTGTCTGGAGCCTCCAAACAGCTTAATCTAGCCATGACCTCAGGCTTCTTCCAAAAATGAATATCAATTAAGAGGAAGACTTTAAAAATTACCAAATAAATAAAATCTGTGTTTGGCATTACAGGTCAACAGTGGTCACTTAGTACAGTACTCACACTTAGTATCCATGAATATGCATTGTGAGGTAGCAGTAAGTCATGATTTAACACTTCCTTTCCTTCCAAAAGGCTTTGAGCCCAAACTGTGGAACCCCCGCTGCAGCAAATAGAAAATAAACCTTACTGAAACTAAGCTTTAAAAGTCCTCTTCAGCCACTTTAAAGCTGATTAATGCAAATTGATAGGTTTAATACCATACTTTAAACCAAAGCTAAATCCCTATGCATGGCATTTATGATTCACAATTGTCAGAGTCTCTGTATTTAAAAGCTCACATTCTATATGAGCTTTATGTTGGGCAAAATCAAAGGTAATTATTTTTATCTGGAGTGGAACTGCTTTACACATCATAAAATAACCATTCATGAAATGATGTTCCATTAGGAGTTGGAATATAATGCTCGCCATCGTTTCATCAGAGCAGATGACACATTTATCAAACAGTGGATATCTCATTTTGCAATGAACCTCTTCATTTCATGGCTATTTTTTTTTTTTTTTTTTGTCTGTATCGCAGGGCCCAAGCTGCTTTGAAAATATAATTGATATTTAAGGTTTGTTTTAATTTCTTAGCCTATCCTTTATTTTAACCTATTTTTGTGATTGTTTTAGTAAAGCTTAGGCACAGTTTTAATGTTGAACTAAAGCAATGTCCAACCATAAACCAGTTTAACGTAATGTTTAAAAACATGATTTTCACAAGGAACAGGAATAAAGAGGAGGTTTGACAGTCACCAGGTGTTTGCAGGGTTTACTGTCTGTTTATTTGGTTACCTTTTTTTCCTCATTTATTTTCCTTTTTTTCTGTAAATAAAATTGTAAAATTGCAGATAATTGATTTCAGTTATGTGGGTGTATGCATCTATGTTTCATTAATTAGAGTATAGGTTTAAATTAATAAGGAACCTGATTAATTAAGATTTAATGACTTATGGAAACGGGGTGGAATTACATAAATCTATACTTCTTCTCACTCCTTTTTGGATATGTAAATCAAGTCATCATGTGTTTGACCATTTCTTTTGCTTTACGTTTTTCATTTGCTGTAATATTATTATTGTATTATATTATTTTCTCTGTCTCTTTATTGTAAAATAATTTCTCTATTTCCTCATTGACATGTGTAAAATAAATCAAATAAAAAAGTGTATGAAGCCACAGTGTCTGCCGATTTTAAACATTAAAGCTGTAGTTGGCTATTTTTTACAAAAATTACTTTTTGTCATATTTGTTAAAACTGTCACTATATCCACACAGAAGTAAATAAGACAGATAATCTGTGAAAAAATGATGCTCATTTGCCTCGTCACATGCTGCTGCTTTGCAGTCAACGTCCACGTCTACATATTATGTTTTACAGAATCCTTCTGGGTCTGCTGTTGATGCTCCAGGACACTGCTACCATGATGTCAATAAATGCACATGGTGGGATGACACATGGCAACCAACGCCAGCATGTCAACAAATGCACATGTTGGCGTTGATATTCTCAACAAAATGACATGCCATTTTTATGATGATGAAGCTAGCTATTTTTGAACAGACATTTGGACATTTCCAGCCATGTTTGTAAAGACCAAGCAAAGTCATGTTTTGAGAAGACATCCAGACATTTCCAGCTGTGTGTGTGGCAACAAAACTGGCAATGTCTGAATGTCTTGGTTAAAATACCCAGACATGTTTAAGCAGAACAAAACAAGTATTTTTTTAACCAGACACTACAACACATTGTACAGTCGTCATATATTACTGCTTTACAGTGGACTTCGGGATCTACATATTATATTGTAGATATACTTCTGCGTCTGCGCTTCACATTTTGGAATGCCACTACTGTGATTTCAACACAAGAACATGGTGGGATTATGCTGCACAAGGTTATGTTTAGGCAACAAAAGCATGTTGCAACCAACGTCAGGACGTCAACAAATGCACAAATGCTGGCACAAATGATTAGGATTAGGGGAAGGAGACACATCGAAAGATGTAGAAAAAAACCAAAAAACAGAACATCACATTCAAACAGAAAGAGAATTCAAGATGTTTAATATTCTGAAATCTAAATTATTTGTTTTGATTACCTAAAAATCAGTTTAAAAATGGGAAGTTTGTTTTAGAAACTTAATCATAAAATAGTTAAAAATGTCACGAAAACTATGTATAATTAAAATAATTTTGTTATAGTTATCATTTTTTAAAAAAACTTGTACTTGCGTACTAATTTTTGAGCCATGTCTTTTTAAGTTGCTTGTTACCTTTTCCCTATGTTTTTGAAAGAAAACAAACAAATTTGCCAATGTTTAAAAGTCAGGAACATTCCAATATTGTAAGTGCATATGAAGCAGTGGATGAAACAGTTGTAAAAAGACATGCACAGTTCATTTTCAGTCTGAAAGCCAGTTGTGAGTATTATAACGTTCTATGTAAGCACAACAGTGTTGTGCATGTCAGTTTGTCACCAGGGGCCACTAGTAAAAAAATATTGCAATCTTACAAGCAGGCTTCAATATTTGTTTTGGAGAAGCAATTTAACTTGTCGTGTGCAATTAAACTGGCAAGTAAAATTGTATCACAACCAATCCAACTTGAGGCCTACACTGAGAAAATAATACAAAAGAAATGATGAATTTTCCTTCCAATATAACTTAGCCACTGCCAGATCATAATTTGTTCCCCATATGCTCTTTTCTATTCTTGGAGTGTGAGATAATTTTCACATGGCCAGTTCTCTAATGGACCAATGGCTCTGTGATGGAGCTGGCTGCCTTTGCTAGGAGATTTGTGATGCCCCCTTAAATCCTAAGTAAAAGAAGTGCTGATCAAGAACCTTTTTTTTTTTATCTTAAGTCAGAAGGAAATTGTTATTTGCCAAAGTAATATTTTCTGTTAATAACACCTCTCTTGAATATGGACCCTGGCTGTGTTTTTGCTTCATTTTTTCCTGATAAAATTCATACAGGTTAAAGTGGGCTGCGCTCTGTGACTCACAGTACAGTAACACAGAACAGGTCCCAGTCTCCCAGCAGTTGGGAGTTGAAGTGGCACTGCTTTCTGTGGAAACAGTGGAGCATGAAAAGCTCTCTCCCCAGGCTACAGGCACACAAGAATGTCAGAGAGGACGAGTGTGTGCTGTCTGGCCGCGTGGTGCCACAGGAGAGGCGTCTTCTTTGAGGGAGTTGGGTCAGCATGCGGAACAAACTCACAGCGAAGAGCTCCCGAGCGTCGCTGCAACAGGCCAGCCACAACAAGACTGGCGGGGCGTTCACTCTGCACACCGATCAACAGGAGATTTGATTGCACCGAGTCATTTCTCGCCACGTTTCGCTTAAGCCAAGTTTGCTGTGAGGAGGATGTTTCCTGCCAAACATAAGGGACAGTGGGGGAGCAGGTTGCATGGTACTGTCACACAAATTGGACCTGTATAAACTCTCACTAGCTTATTTCTGTTATGTATGAGAATGCAATCAAAAAGTCCAGGTAAAATGAAATGCGATCAAATATTTTACTCCATGTAGCACATGTGTCCTTGTCAAGAACCGGTTTACAGTCATGTTTGGATCAGATTATCCACCAGTGACAAAAAGGCAATGCTTCGGCTGATTTCTGAAATGCTCATACCCACTGGGTGTCCTGAGGAAACACCCTTGTGTGCGGTTTATCAGCATGGTTTGCTTTTAGTCATTGGTGGTAATCAGCAGTTCAAAATTCATTAAAACTGAACTTGAGGGTTTGGTCTTTTGTTCAAGCAACAATGGCATTTTGGGGGCCTGAAAATGCAAACTTTGGAAACTGGGTTCCCGAGTGTAATTTTTTGAAACGCAACCCCTTCTGTTGCCATGTTAACTGGCAATGTGCCATCGATCCTGTGAGAATGTCAACGTCGCTGCCCCACTTTCACATGCACGTGTTTTTCTTCTATGGTGTGTCATTCCACAGTGACACCCCCAGCCACTGGCTGTTTTTTGTGGACGCTTAGATCGTTTTCATAATATTATCATATGAACACAGATTTTTCTTTTAAACATAGATGAAAAACTTTAATTTTTTTAGTTGGGTCGATCTCATCTAAACATGGCCAAGTCAAATCCATTAAAATTAAAAGATTTAATTTTTCCTCTTTTAAATGCAGGTGTGACCAATTCAAGATCTTAACATAGGCCTACACATGAAGAAAAAAATGATACTACAAAACACTAGAAAAAAACTCAAAAAGAAACCTTTGAACATGGGCATATTTCTGAGGTGACAAACTGAATCAATCAAAGAGCCTGTCTCCATGGACCCCTGTGCAACTGCGCTGCCTGCACTGTCTGTAGTCACGGCCCTGCTGTCAGTGTCTGATGCAAATCAAAAACAAGACACCAGCCCTCTCTCCAAGGGAATCATGTTCATGTTGGGTGATTCTACAGAGGATGCAATGCCAATGTTTTGTGACAGACTTCTCCTCCAGTCGCAGTCATACAATGAATAGTCCTTTTTCACAGCAAACATTTTGTCACGTCTAACACAGGTGTTCCTAATAACATCATCAAGTGCTTCAATGCATTGCTGTCATTGATGCTGTTAGTTGCAGGCTATGAAGATCCAGGCTTTGAGATTCATTCAGAAAGCAAATAACATATTTTTGTGCAAGATGGACGAGAAAACTGTTGATTCCAAATAAACAGACTTGTGTTTACCAGCTGTGGTTTGGTTGTCAATGGGCCATTTAAATGAACCAAATACAAAAAATGCACCAAAGTAAACTTTTCCATTATGGCTTGGAAAGTGTGATCACACCCCGCTGCCAGGGCTCGAAAAGTAAGAAACACGAGGGAATCGTCTGGAGAACAAGTTTTTTCCTGACTGGCAGGGTACAAGGTTCTGAGTCATACCCATGATACATTTCAATTGGATTAGCCCACAGTAGCTCCACCGCCCTCCTCACAAGTTGTTCTGTAAGGCAGCACTATTTCACCAGTGTTTGCAGGTGATACATTATTCCATAAATGATGCAAATATTGATGCATTAAAGAAATTCTATTAGTCCATGCTTCCCTTTTGTTTGGTTTTTCTTTTTCCCTGTGTGTGCAGAGGGGACAGAGTTTGTCTGAGAAAAAGATATCATGTCTGTTCCTCGAAGGCTCTTCACTATAAACCTGACTACTCGCTATGTGGGTCATGTTGATGATTAATGAGGAACGCCACAGTACGTTCTCACATATTCATAAGAAATTACTGTAAAAATAATCTCCACACATCAAAATGCCTACAGGCATTGCGATACTTTTCCACTGAGTGTAAACAGGCGTATAGGATTGCCTTTTGATTGGTTTTATAGTAGATCTTTATATCCGTCTTGATGTTCGACACCACTTATTCCAGGCATCAAGTGATTGCTACATTTTTTCTTTCTTTCTTTATGTGTGGAGGCTTAGGGCAAATTTCACTCTTGGTTCACATACACAATCTCCTCAGTTATGGAACAGTGGACACCGCAGGCTTTGGGCTCAAACATCCCTTCATCCATGACCTGAGAACAATCCTCCCCTCACCACCTCGACCCAGCAGACAGTGAGCAGGGAAGTCCAGCCACGCAGAGCTTACTGTGCTCCAGGGCTTCTAACGTGCTCAATGATTTCCCCTGAACTCGCTTACAAACATGAGGCCAGGCTAGTGTTCAGAATTCTCATGAAAATGGGACAACAAATTTGGAAATGTATTACAGTTACTTGCTATTTAAAGCCACTTTGCAATCTTTTATGTGCTGTGGAATTCACTCAAATTTTGTTTTTGCAGTCCATCCATCCATACAAACCAACTGTGTCCCACTGCCATATTGTGTGTGTATATCCAAAGCCTGATTTATATTCTTCTTCTGTGCCATAGAGCTCCATTGCTGTCCATTGAAACACATCAGTGAACCACACTATTGCACTTTGTGACACACACACACACACACACACACACACACACACACACACACACACTGTAGTTTGTTATAATACCACACACACTATCCTGCCAACACGTTCTCATCACAGTCGTCTAATTGTCACCTTGCAGTGGACTTCTGCGTCTACATTTTACATTTGAGGTAACCCTTCTGTGTCTGCTGCACATGGTGGGATTACACTGCATGCTGTTATGTTTAGGCAACAAAAGCACATGGCAACCAATGCCAGGATGTCAACAAAAGCACATGGCAACCAATGCCAGGATGTCAACAAAAGCACATGTTGGCAAAAGAAGCACATGGTAAGGTGTAGGACAAGACATCACATTCATACAGAGAGTGAACACTGGACACTTGCATGAAAGTCCGGGGTTTGTTGGATCCATCCACCACCCTTCCCATCCACCCTTGCACTCCTTACATTATGTTGTTATCTGCAGTGTTTCAGTCTGACGTCATCCTGCTGTGTTTCATGTGCACCTGGCAGGTTCCATCTAGCCAAATTCCTAACCGAAGATGCCACACAGTCAGGGGTGTTTCACACAGCACACGTCAGCAGTGCATCAGCAGGGCCAAACTTGTTTGTTTTTTTTGGGGGGTGTTTTTGGCACCCATGTTAACAGCATTCACACTGTCTATCTGAGCAACACTTGTCAGGTGCGTCTCGGCTGAGTGTTAGCTGCAGCGCATCTAGAGACATGGATTTTTTGCGCATGCCACGCGTGTTTATCGGTAGAAATAGACAAATGAAAATGGTGTTTTGATAGTGATATTAACTCCATTCCACTTTTTACGGCAGTTTTAAAGTCTCTCTTTGCTACAGAGATGAGGAAACACAAAGATGTCTGTATTACTCTTCCCTGCTTCCGTTTCAAAATCAAAGCCCTCTGACAACATCTCTGTGGACAGAATCCCATCAGCAGTTGACACAAGGCATTTTATTTTGAAATATTTCCAAGACTGCGTTTTTCGGCAATGCAGGAGCGATATTGCAACAGCAAGGCTGCCATCATGCACTGCTGATGCGAACTGTGTGAAACAGGCTTTCACCCTTACACTGTCATATACCATGTACCATGGTGAAATTTATGAGGTTATGAAGGTATGGAATACTATATACTGCTAGACTAGTTTGTGGTTTTTAGTACTTGCACAGATTGTTTTTTTCTGTTAATGTGTTACTGTGTGTTCAAATGGGCATCCATTCTGGAAACATACACATTTATAATCTAGTATGGGACAAGTAAAGTCACCTGACATCGGCCTCAGGGGGGAGTTTATACTTGCACAATTCACCTCACATTCCATGATGACTACCAGCACGCAGTTTTAATGACCTCTCTCTCAATGACGACATCATACACCAAACTGTCACAGAGCAACGCAACAAAAGAATGCCAATGACTTGTGAATGACTCACGTCAGCGGTGCTCTTTCACCACCATGTCACCCCTAATAAGCCTCTCTGCCGGGCCCCTGCCAGTGATGTGAGCAACTGTCACAGTGTTGACAACATGCAAAACTGCAGAAAAGTGTCAGGAAACAAATTCAATTTATGCGTTCCGGAGTTATCATTATGCATGAAGAGAGATGGCGCCTTGGCTCCGTAAGAGCTTATGCAGCAGCTGAGAACGATCCAAGCAGGGAGAAGAGGAGCAAAGTTCCTGCGCAGCTGCTGCATGACAACTTTATCCCTCTGGGCCATATTCCTATATGTTAACATGTCATTCTGAGGCACTGCTGGGATGACACAGCCGGGGAGGTATACATATTTGATGCCCTTGGAGCGGGAGTTCAGCGGATGATCAAAGTGAAGAGAAAGGATTTGCAGCCCATTAGGAGGAAAAATATTAGAAGTACAGATGGGGTAATAGCTCCATGCTTAGTTTTCATGATTCAGGCTTTCTGATGTGCAACAAAGAGCAGCCAGTTAAAAAAAAAAAAAAAGTCATATTCTTTTTGATAGTGCACTTTCCTGAGCCTCGGGGCCATCACGGTGTTATGACTGTTGCAAATACATTTGACATTTCCACCAGTGTAATAAAAGTGTGCAAAGGATGAAGAGGACTACTGACATTTATGGTAATAAAAAGAGTGGTGGGCAGTGCTCTGTATGTGTTTGACCTCATCTCGGGGAGGGAGTTGACTATGCATTGCTTTTTGAAGTGGCCAGGTAAATGAAAGGTAAAACAATAAGGCGCTGGGAGACTTGGACACGCTGTGTTTGAGGTTGAGGGAAGGGAACAAAAGAATGACATTCTGCAAGTGGCAAACCAAAAAAAAAAAAGACATTTGTAATCCCTGCTATCACCAACAGGATGAAAAAGTGTATCAGGGAGCACGCATGACCTGCCTCAGAAGGTAGAGGGCTTTCAGCACGTCCTTCAAGACTTCAAGGCTGAACACAGCAAAGAGCTCATTTCAGCTCCGCTCGTTCATGTAGGAAACCCTGCATCCTGATACTGACCATAGAGTGTCTAATACTTGGACAGCATGACAGATCCTCAAAAATAGAGCCAAAACAATCACCCAATCTCAGTCACCCCCTCATGGCTGTCTAACACATTCTCGTCACATGGTGCTGCTTTTTCCATGTCGTTTTGCATCCACTTATGACGTTACAGGTATCCTTTTTTCTCAGCTGTTTACGTTCTGGGATGCTTCTACAGTGATGTCAACAAAAGCACATGGTGGGTTGACACAGCCCATTGTTATGTTTACACAAAATGAGCACATGGCATCCAACTCCGTCTGTCATGATGGTTAGGTCAAGGCAATAGAGGCAAATAGTAAGATATAGAAAAAAAACAAGCTGATGCCATCCTTCAGCGTTGAATATGGATTCCCCTGGTGCTGTCTGGTAATAACAATAATAACAACGCCACCGGACCTGTCTGGCTGTGTTCTCAGCTGTTTTGTAATGACAATAAAATGCAATTGGTAACAACTGTTTTTAGACGAACGTAAATCTTGCCCGTATGTATTATCCATCATCAATCTTGAATGCAACTAAATTAATGTTTTTCTATGCAATAACATACACTTAGCACCATTTCACTCCACGTAATCTTGACCATTAGACTGTTGTAGAAATGTTGCTGTGTTGTTTGCAGATCTCAGCAGTTACTTGGTGTGTACCGTGGTATTATTATTCAACCCTATTGCCAGAGAACTCTTCTTTATTCAAGGCAGTCACAAAAATAAATGTTAGCAATGTAAGTCTCTGCAAACTGTAGTTAGTACTTTACAATGTAACATACACATTGAAACTTTTCAGCAGTTTTGGAAAAGTTCATGTTTTAGTCTACAAAATCAATTTTTGGTGGCAAAATCCTGAATGGAAACAAAAATGTTTCCATACAAAACAACAACTTTTTGTGGAATTATCTCACGCATAGTAAGAGCTCCAACCGCACAGTTCATCAATGTTTCCCTTCTTTTCAACCAATGCACCATAATTTCTGTCCCCGATGGTCTTATTCTTGTAAAGATATCACTCGCTATACTTTCTCTTTTTTTTATTATTGTTTAAAACTACAAAAATATATGTGAACCTGAATTTTACTTTCAGTAACCAAAACCACAGAAAAATCAATCTTTTCAAGTCTGCTCGTAAATATCTGAAGGTATCCGTCTTTGTATTGTTTTGTTGTGCTTACATTCACTGAGACTGAATTGATGCTTCTCTCTCTGTTGTCCCAGTAATGTCTGCGAGGACTGGAAGAAAATGATTGATCTGCAGAGCTACACACTTCTGAAGGTGAGAAGCCATAAAATAACAGTTAAGACACTGCTTGCTGTTAACAAATGCTTGTATCGGCAAGCGCTCGAAACAATTCAAAATGACTTGTTTTCTGCAGTTGTAATCGCCACTTTCTTCTCCTGTAGTGGATGATGTAAAGGCCTATTCAAGTGGAGCATGCTGCAGGAGGTGCTGGCGAACTGCACGTCGTAATCGAGGCTAATTCAGATCCAACAGAAAGCCTGGGAAAATGGTGGAGTTCTGATGTAATTCTCTCTTTCTTATGGGCTCTTAACTGTGTCTTACACTAAGAAAATGTACTAAGAGACGTGTTAGTGCAGCATTCACAACTCAAGGTCCTCAAGGAGAAATTGTTATTGCTATACGCACAATGGAATCATCTGATAGACTAGATAAAGAGTGATTTATCCCGCGGGCCCTCCCCTTTCCTTTGACTCCGGCAGAACAATCACAGTAATTCTTCTGGATGTCCAGACTGTCACTTTCGTAATCAGGGCCTGCCATACTCCGGAGTGAGGAGCCCACTCTTTTGGAACATTCCACATTCAAGGTCCATTAGCTCCGAGCGGCTGCAGTGCTTCAACATGTCCTTGAAAGAAAACGGCTGGAGAACCATGAAATGTTGGTCACATATTGGAGGGGGTATCTCGATTGGGCCCTTCCTTGAGACAGAGGTAGATATTACCACATTATGACTGACGCCATTAATCTCGCCGAGCCCTGGAATGTGACGCGAGGCCCTCATGAACGCTGAAGTGAAACATTCATTTGCTGTTTGAGCGGTAACTAGGTTAAATGGGCCTGGTGGCGTTAATGGAGCCATCACTGCCGCGGCGAGGCATAACTCGGAGCTCTTGCAGAAATTATCTACAAACCCTTGAAAATGAAATGTGGTCTCTGTAGAATGTGGTTTATTTCCACTTGTTAAAAAAAAAAGTTAGATCCAGGTTAATGCCATGCATTACTGACTCTGAGGTGAAAGGAAAGATCCACCTGCGGATACTCTCACACTGTTAGATATCATCAATTTGTGATGTTCAGTGTCCCAGGAGTGATGAAGTGTTGTAATTTACTTTTTTTTTTTGGTGGTACCATGTTCCCCCAAGCTGCCTCATCTACTTCTACTTCAAGTAGCGATTTCCCGCATTTCCCAGAATGGCTTTTGACACTCCCCAGAGAAGGGGCTTGTGTGGGTGGAGAGAGAAACAGTGCAAGTGTGATTTTCCAGCTGAGAAAAAGTCACATCGGTGACAGAAGAAGTTGCTGTGTCTGCTATCAGAAGTTAAATACCCAAACCTGACATTGCATTGATTTTTGAACGGTTTCAAAGTCCAACCATAGCACTTAAGGTCATGTCTGATCATTTGGTTGTCTGCAGGAGAAAGAAAAATACAACAACAAAAAAGACACTGGAATGCAAATACACCCACGTTTCTTCTGTCACAATGATAACGTGTGCTAAAGTGAAAGTTAAGTGTTAAGATTCACGGGGATTATACAAGCAGCATCACTGGAGACAGAAAAGCTCCAAAGTTGTAAGAATTTTGTGACATGTCAGAGATGGGGACAAATTTGAACTATTCGAACTATTCAAAAACAAAAGGTATCCTTAATTGTATTTTTAATCAGTGAGGCCAGCATTATATCATATTTTTCATATTGTTAACAAATTCAATGAAAAGGTGAAAAACATCTAATTGTGATCTCTTGAAAGGCATTTGTGAACTGCAAGTGGTGACCGCGGCCCAAAATGCTGCTCATTTTATGATACATGCTGAACCTTTATTGTTAAATTACAAAAAAAGCCAAAGGTATTAAGTACTATGTCACATTGAAGTTGACCTTTGACCTTTTGATATACTATAGAACATCACTTCATCATTTTATCTTATTAGACACCTGTGTGAAATTCATAATTACTGTACAAATGTTATTTTATGGCCAAAAACATGTTCCATAAGGCCATAGTGACCTTGACCTTTGAAGTTTCTAAGTTTATTCTTGAGTCTAAGTGGACGTTTGTACCAAATTTAAAGACATTCATCTCAAGGTGTTCTTAAGATATCACAAGAATGAGACGGACACAAGGTCACAGGGACCTTGACCTTAGACCACCTAACTCTTATAAGCTTATTTTTGAGTCCAAGTTGATGTTTGCAACAAATTAGTATAAATTCACTCATGGTGTTTTCAAAAACATGATGTTCATGAGAATGAGACTGATGAGATTACACTGACCTTGACCTTTGACCTGTGACCTGTGACCATCAAAAACTAATCAGTGCATAGATAAGTCCAAGAGGAAGTTTAAGCCAAACTACTCGTCACCTGGCTACAGCTATACACAGTTATTAGATTGATATAAACTCCTTAATACATGTTAATAAAAGAACTGAAAAGGAATATTTATAAAACAATTTCATAAACATCGACTCTGAGAGTTAAGTGAGACTGGATCTAAATCAGTGAGCCATATACTGTATATTTCACAGCTTTACTTATGACAAAACTCCTATTTACCTGATTCCTATTTGTTAATTATCTATGGGAAATAATTGGCTTAATTATATATTATAATTATATATGAGGAACAGTGCTGTGTGTAGGCATACATAAGCCATTTGATTGCAAACCCAGAGAAACTCACGTGGAGGGAGAGGAGTTTGTCTGGGCGTGATGACTCAGTACAGAGTTGATGCAGCAGTGGGTGAAAAAGCTGCATCTTGCATGGGCTCATACATTATACATTACGAGTCCAATTCTGCAGTTTTAACTTACTTCACTCTTGGAAACACAAAGTGATTGACATGAAAACTGAATGTAGACATGGTCACTGGTGCCAAAAGAAATACATTTAAGTATAAAAAACAAAAAAAAAAGACCCAAAAACCTTGGACCAGACATTACCTTACTGTACATGTAACCAGACAGGCTGCTTGAGCAAGTACATCAAAGCATTACAGAAAAGGATACCAACTATTATACGAATATTTAAACACATGCATCTTTTCAGAAAAATCTGACTGGTCTTTTAATAATCACCAGCAGCTGGCCAACCTGACAGAGACAACGGCAATAAGTGGCAATTTAGGAACTGACAGGAGCAATTTGCTCTGCAAATGATAGACTTGCTCATGTTTTAATCAGCGTTTAGTGTTTATTGGTTGCATGAATACTTGGGGCTGATCTTCTTTCCCCTGGATACACTGTGCATGCTCCTCCACAGTTTAGACCTGAAGCCTTGAATGGCCTTCATTTAATTTAATCATCTCTTTAACATCAATGATTGAATTCACTTATACTATTAATATACATGTTTGATGTTAGAAAACATGGTTGAGGTTATTAGCCAAAGATTGTAAGAAAAATACCCCCTTTACCTTTTTAAATTTTAAAGTAATTATATGTTTTCCTCTAAAAATAAAGTAAATTAAAGGGACAGTTCAACCCTAAAGCAAAAAAAAAAACATATTTTCCTCTTACCCATAGTGTTCTTTAATAATCGTTTTGGTGTGAGTTGCCAAATGTTGGAGATATTGGCATAGAAATGTCTCCCTTCCTTCCAATATAATGGAACTAGATAGCACTCGGCTTGTGATGTTCAAAGCGACAAAAAAATAAATACATAGATACATTTGACAAACTCAACATAATTTTCTCTTTCCAGGAATTATGACACCTTTACCCAAAATAATCCACAGACCTGGGTGTGAGCAGTTACATGTGAGAACTATTTTTTTCTACCAAACTACACTTGCCAAATTGTGTCACTCATGGACAAGGGATTCATGCTCATACCGGCACAAGTTGATTGTAAACACTGATGGTGTTAATGGCGTGACATCAGCTAACCAAGTGGTGTCATGTGAGCTAGCAGTAGATCCATGCTTCCTTTTGCACAGTTATACAGTTGGCAGGTGTAGTTTTAGTCTATAGCATGCCAGCAGCTCTGTGAGGCTGTATAAATTTTCTTTTTATTTAACCTTTATCTATACAGGTAATCTCATAGAGACATGGGATTTCATTCTCAAGATATACCTGTTTTTGACAACATACAATATAACAACAATTAGTGAAATGCTAGCAAAAGCATGCTATCATGCTCACAATGCTAACACGCTGCTGTTTAGCTGTTTATATCAAATTTCGGGACAATATATCCAAAATTTAGTACAGTGTATCCTGAACTGTCATGAAGCTATTGATATAAATGATAAATGATATATTTCCACATTTGGTAACCACGAGAAAACATATTCACATCATAGTGCCAATACTGGACTTTTCCCTTATGCATCAGGGGGGAAGACAATGCAGTAAAAGTGCCCTCTTTATAAATTCTTCATAAGCTCTTTGTTACACCACAGAATATAAAAATGCACAAACACATCTGTTTCAGTAAAGTGCAGCATGAAAACACAAGTCGTTTTAAGTGTTTGAACAAGAATACAGCTGTTTTCCTAGTTAAGTCAGTCTTTCTCCACCACATAATCTGCATTAAACACAGCAGCCTGCCTGTAAATACATACAGTATTATGATGTATGGAGGAGAAAGTAGTGGTTCTGTTGCTCTGTCACTTACCATTCAATTAGCTGTGATGTAGAATGGGTCCACCTAAACCAGAACTTGCATATGCGTGCTAAACCGGACCTGATTTCTGGTATGCAATACTGCAACAGAATTACAATTATCATTATTCAATCTTTGTTGCTACATTGTCACTGGTGTTTCTGTGATCTGAATTGTCCTTTGCAATGTTTCCATGACTGTCCACATATTCACATTGTTGTTTATTTTGTCAGTACACATGAATGAGGGTGAATGAGAGTGATTTGTGCGCAATTATTTAGATTCTCACCATTAACATTTGGCTGATGACTGAAAAAACTCCTTCCTTCCTTTTGCTTTTGGATTCAGACTAAAGCAAAATGTTCACACTCCAACTACAGTAGTTTGGTAAGTAGCCCTTGGCTTCAAACTATGGCGCTCTCGGTAGCAGGCAACCCAGCAAGCACAGTTTATTTATATAGTACCTTTCACAGACATCCCTCACACAAACTTCACAAACAAAATAAAATAAAATAAAAACTACTACTACTACCACTAATAATAATAACAATAACAACAACAATAATAATAATGATAATAATAATAATAATAATAATAATAATAATAATAATAATAATAATAATAATCGTAATAATAATAATAATACTAATAATAATAATAATAATAATAATAATAATAATAATAATAATAATGTATATAGCACATTTAAAACCAGTTTACAGAGTGCTTTGACAGAGAAGGCAAAGCAGAAGCAAGAAAGATATCTTGCAGAGGCAGCATAACTATGAGAACCAAACAATAATGCTAAAATAAGGCCAGACCAAATTTAAAGCAGAATTAAACAGGAGAGAAACAATTACAAAACAAAAACAACAACCCATACCAATAATTAAAATAACAATTCAAAGAATATTAGTAGTAAACATGAAAATAATTGTACTAATAATCGAGTTAAACACAATCAAGATGGAATAAAATAATACATTAAAAGACAAATCAAAAGACAAACTAAAATAGATGATTAATGACAGATGATTTGTTTTTATTTTTTTATTCTGGTGTTTGTATGTAAAGCACTTTGTGCTACATTCATTTTGCATGAATAGTGCTATACAAATAAAGTTAGAATTATACACTGATTCATTGAAATAAATCAAAATAAAACCCAGATAAAATACACAGTGAGAGCAGATAAAACACAAGACTAAAACATAAAAAACTTTATGCTACCCAAATGCCTGTCTGAACAGGGCGGTTTTTAACTGATTTTGAAAAGAATCCACAGAGTCCAGTCATTTTATGATAGCTGGGAGACTGTTCCAACGCTTAGGGCCTGCCAACTGGAAGGAGCGTTTCCTGAATCTTCAAATGTGTTTGAGGAACATTAGAAAACCCTGGGAGGAGAATCTGAGTATGGGGGAATAGAAGGTCACCTTTATATTGTGGAGCCTGGTCATGTAAGGCTCGATGAGTGAGCGACAAGATTGTAAAATGGATTCTGAAATGAAGATGAAGCTAGTGTAGCAAAGAAAATTGGAGCTGTACTGTATGTGACCGTTTTTTAGGCTGAGTTAGGAGCCGAGCAGCAGCATGTTGGACAGTTTGTGAGCGTGTACCCCTCTGCATCAGTTTTGGAAGCCTTTGGACAAAATAAACTTCTGTGTTCACAAAAAAAAGTAGGCTTCACTACAACAACGGCACTTAGTCAACGACCCATCACGTCAAAATATGACCTGTGTCAGTTTTGGATGCTCCAGGATTGTTTGGCAATTTACAGCCATTACATGCAGTGTGTTTAAAATAAATAAAAAAATTAAAAATTTCATTTTCACAAAAATTGCGGAGTTTCTGCTCATTAAATGCATAAAGTCTCTTTTCAATATAAACTTTTGCTATTAAAAGAAATGTTCAGTTTCTGGATCATTACAACCTGGTATATGTTAATGATTTGCAGCAACATTGATTGTGACAGTGCATCTAGTGGACATAGCACGTAGCTTTTTTCATATGCCAAATACAGTAAAAATGACAATGATGATTGACACCCAGAAATATTACAATGCATGTTTTTATGCTTTAGTGGCTGCAGGATCATAAAAAAATTGCAGTTTGAATGGGTTTCAATTGTGTATTTTTTGCAATTAACAGTATGAATGTAACAATTAAGTTTACACAGTGTATTTTAGACTTATTGTAGGAGCTGAGCTGGAAATTGAAAAACAAACAAACAAACAAACACAATCTTGCCAAAATGTGTGCTGTATGCATGCACATAGCACAGAATGAAAAGTGCATAAAATGCACCAAACAGTCCCTAAGGGTTAAATGTACTATAAGTATTTTTTAAATCTGCTATAGATAGTACTGGCAGGATGATCTCACTAAGCAGTTTCCATATTAGCTCCTGCCCACATGGAAATAATTTTAATGAGGTTGGCATGATCTCTGGTTTCATTTCAAAAGTCACTGTGGACATCTCCATCAGAGCTGTCAGTGGACACATGTCCACCTCTCCTCCTCCCTCCACCTTCACCCCCTGAGTAACCTGTCCTCCTGCCAGGTCTCTGTCAGTCCCCAGATATTGCAAGTGTTTCATCAGAGTGGTCAGCTCAGTGTCTCTAATCCCCGCAGTGAGTGGGAGAAGCTAACCGAGCTAACTCTGTGATCCAGGATTACTGTAGGCTACAGGCATCGCAGCCTGCCTCTGAGCTCTGATCCCCTCCTCTCCTTAGCACAGCACCTGGCCCTGTCACTCCCAACCTGCTGCTGCTGCTGCTGCTGCTGCTGCTGCTGCTGGTCAGCCAGCGCAGGTAATCACCCGTGGATAGCAAAGTGATGTCGCTAAGCTCGCTGATCGTGCAACCAGGTGAAAGTGTAGACAGACAGGATTCACACTCTGCCTGCGCTGACATTTATCGTTACTACATGTATTAAAGCGATTTTTGACTGAGTGACTCTTTCAGTTGATCAGTTGGCATCATCACACTGATGTCAGAGCTATAACTGCACCACTTCTTTGAGTCATAACTCAGTCAAAACAAACAGGAAGGAATTAAACTGTACACTGTGTATACAAGCATGCTGCAAAAATCAGCCCAAATCGCAGAAATGACCACAATATTTCCAATGTCCACCATGAAAAAACGTCCATAAATCCAAAGCATTTTTTTTTTTTAAATTTCACATCTTCTCAGAAGCATCACATTTACGTCTATTGTTTACATCAGCAGTGGTTCGGGGATAGTTTTGTCAGTCAGTCAGTAATTTTCTGTAACCCCTTGTCATCGTTAGGGTCGCGGGGGGCCTGGAGCCAATCCCAGCTGTCATCGGGTGGAAGGTGGGGTACACCCTTGATAGGTCGCCAGACTATTGCAGGGCCGACACATATAGACAGACAACCATACACGCTCACAGTCACACCTAAGGGCAATTTAGAGTCACCAATCAACCTGACCTTTGAAATGTGGGAGGAAGCCAGAGACCCCGGAGAGAACCCACACAGACACGGAGAGAACATGCAAACTCCGCACAGAAGGGCCCCCGCCCACGGACCGGACCCCGTTCCAACCGGGTTTCGAACCAGGGACCCTCTTGCTGTGTGCTAACCACGATGCTGGGATAGTTTTGTGTTACATGAAATTTCTAATTTACCAGAGATTTAAATGGCACATTCGTTTGTCTTGTTTCGTCCAACTAACACTTTAAAAAGATACTCAGTTTAATCCTTTATACCATCCCTGTTTGATTAAACTGATCCAGAACCCAATGAAACAAAGAAATAAATGTATTTTTTTCCCTGAAAGATTTCTTCTTCCACTGCTATAAGATAACATAACAAAACATAAGATAATTTGTGATGTGAGCACAATAATGCGATCCGATGCACAAACCTGTAGTGAATTTTGGCTCAGGTGTGGAGGACTGTTATTACTGTACATTAGGGGAACAAAATGTTCACAGTGGAACAATTATATTTTTGCTTACAAGCGCTGCTCAAACATCAAACATCACCAAAGAGTGCAGAATGAAGCTCAGGGCTAATTAGCTCCCAAGTCTTGCTTTTCTGTTACATTTAACTTATTTTCATCCTTGTAATCTGTGTGCATTATGCTATCTTGATTAAATGATAAAGGTATAGCTTGAATATCATTGCTATAGAATGCATGATACATGAGATTAAGAACATTAGACCCTGTGGCCACAAATTTCAGTGATTAGATTGAGCTTTTCCATTTGTCATTGAAGGACACGTTAGCTTGTTAGATGTAGAGATGTTGATTTTCACTGAGACATCAGCTGCCTTTTTTTGCGAGGTTCATGCCACACAAAGCAGTTGTTATTTTACGAGGACATAGGTGCATTTCCAGCCAGGACTGTGTCACAAAAGACCGTTGTATTTTACTAAGACACTGCTGGGATAGTGCCACTAAAAGTGCTTAATTTTTACCGAGACATCACTGCGTTTCCTGCCATGATAGCGCCACAAAAGTAATTGTTTTTTTTACCCAGACATTGGCATAAAACACAGTTTTTAAATGAGACACTGGCACACAACCAGGTGTTTGTTTGTACTGAGACATCACTGTGTTTCCTGCCAGGATAGTGCCAGTAACAGCAATTGTTTTTTTACCGACATGTCACTGTGTTTCCTGCCAGGATAGTGCCAGTAACAGCAATTGTTTTTTTACCGACATGTCACTGCATTTCCAGATGGCATTGTGCTTTATGGTGTTGTATTCTTTACAGGGACATTGCTGTGCTTTTTGCCATAATAGTGCCACAAAAGCTGTAGTTTTTAACCAAGACATTGCCATGAAAAGCAGTTGTTTTTTAACTGATATAGCGCTGTGTTTCCTGCTGGAATAGTTCCATGAAAATAAGTTGTTTTTATGACTGAGGCATCACTGCGTTTTCTCTGGGATAGTGCTATAACTGATCAATTCTCTAACTGGGATAGCGCCACCAAAACTACTTATTTAGTTATGTTTGTCTCTGGATTTAACCTCATATTAACCACAATGTTAAGTTGTTAAGGTGAAATGTTAAGTTTCAAAGTATTTGCTGCATAACAATGTGCACACGTATCATAACTGTGATTTGCATGTATGATGCCAGCATATTTTTTGCAGTGATTGGTTTGGACAGCATTTGAAGCAACTTAGGTCTCATTAAAAATAGATAATAGTAATACATATCAAAGTCTATGTTTTGGGAGGGAAATGAAGAAGGAGAACAAAGTGGGTGTAACTCTGCACTCTGTATTTCTTCTTTCCTGATTCGACCGGGGTCGCAGCGCACTTTACAACCTAACCATGTGATGGGAAAATAATCATGTGCAGCTGCTGAGTCCTCTCACTCATATATGTTTCAAACAACGCATTCACTTTGTGTAATGTTAACACATTTGCCCCTGCTTTATGCAAAAATGAGAGGAGAAAGCTGTCGGGATAACAGCACCAGTTTGAGGGTGAGGTAATCGGACGGAAACTGCAGCACGGGCACCTCAGATACTTCACTCCCACGGGACCGCGCCGAGCATTTTCCCCCCCTCAGTCTAGAAATGGAAACATCCCCTCAGACTCCTGGGAAGCACATCTGAAATTCATCCATCAGTTCTCTCTGGTGTATATAAATACCCATGTGGAGCAGTCACACACAGGTTTGTCCTATAATACGGGGCTCGCACAGATGGGAATGGATGGGCGCAATTCAAGTAGGTGGTAAAGTGCTGCGAGCAAAAAAAAAAAAAAAAAAAAAAAAGCGCACCGCTCTGTTTTCAGGCCTATTTCCCCAAATAAAAGCAATCAGCGAAAATATTAAGCTTGCTGATCCACATTTAGGGAGCGGGGAGCTGTCTCCCAGCATGGCCTTCCTGTAAAGAGGTCTACAGTTAGAGGGATGAATCACACGCTGGCCTGCTTTAGATGCTTCAGGAAGCAGCTTTTCTCTAAAGGTTTGCTCTGTGAAAGTGATACTTTGACATTTTGGATTTATTTTCCCCTCACCGGGCTTTTGCAACAGGATGGGGGAAAAAAAAAACAAAACATTAGTCTGCCTCCCTGAATGGGGAAGACAAACAATGTTAACAGTTCGCTTTTAGCGTAGCTCACAGGCAAATACGGCAAATTCAAAAAAATGACAAGCGCTAAGAAAAGAAACACATCAGAGGAAATATCAAAATGTCAAGGGCTCCAGTTATTTGGTGCATTTTAAGCTGTTTAACCTTTTACTGCTGAGAATGTATAAAATACACATTTGAAACCAATCAGCTGGTCTGATTGCTAATTTTGTGACAAATGTAAAGAATGAAAAGCTTTAGGAAATGCCAGATGTGAATTTATTACTGCTGAAACATTTACATTCCAGGCATTTCAGGTCTTTAGAAACACGTGGATCTGATGTCTGTGAGATTATGAAGGAATGTGTTTAGCACTCTACCATCTTTGTCATCCACTTCCATCAGAGTGACTGTAGGCAGGTTTCCACTAACCCTCAAATTGTGCAAATTAAAACTACGAATATAAAATACACCTAATGAAACACGTCAATTTGGAAAAAAAACTCCTATCTACTTCTATCTTATGCTCACATGAGGTGGTATTTCAGGCCATTCGAAAAAGCTCTATTTTGCAAAACTGCAATGGAAACACTTTTTTTGGCTTTTCTAGGTCACATGATGCTATGGTTATGTGCTTGTCAGTAGGAACTGGCTCCCTAATGATGCAGCAGGAGCTACGAGAGGTGTTATTGCATCACATAACTCTTCAAAAGTTGAATGGATCATCCAGAAGTTTTGAGTCTACAATTCCTCTGTGAAATCGTGGACTATCACCTCCCAGAAATCCCTCATACGTGGACGCTCCCATGTTTAAGGGGCTTGCCTTTTTATTATTGCTTGCATCACACATCTACATCGCCTTGGATTGGAGATAATGACAGTTAGCGCGGTGGCTGCAATAGAAATAAATCTGCCAATGTTTTGAACATCCATCGCCATGATTCTTGAAATGTTATCATAATAAAGGAAGTCACATGACATCACTCAGTGGGAACGCAGTCATCTCACAGTTGTGTTTTATCGCCATTTAGAAAATGTCGCTTAAGTTTCGTGCAAATATATAATGAACCCATTTTGTGATAAGCTAAGGAACCTGTCAATAAAGCAAATGCAGCCCAAAACATACTTCTCTTTAACCAATCTTGACCCCAGCTCTGTACTTTGACTTCAAATGTCACTGTTGGGAAGAAAGTGAATACAAACCCAATCACTGTAATAAATGCTGGCATTGTACGTTTCTGCAAATGTGTAATGTTTGTGTATATAATATTTCATTTGTAGCAGATATGCTGAACTTTGCATTTCCTCAGTTCTAACAAGTCTTTGGTCAATGTGTGGTTATGATCAGGCACAAAAAAAAAACACTTTGGTTTGAAATACCCTGTTATGTCACTGTAATGACTGCTGGGTATTGTCCAATAACTCATTTAAAAAAAAGACTTGGTTTTGGTGCACTATCACGATTGGATAGGCCCTATTTTTTCTTGCTAAATAACATAACATAAATTGCAAGGAATTAGTCGACTTAAATAAATTATTTTTAATTATCATGATCACACATTTAAAATTATGTTACAAAATTATAATAATACAATAAGCACTTTTTCCATGTCATTTCCTTTTTTTTCTCTCTTTTTACCATTTTTAGGGATTATTCTTTTTGCTTTTTTTGCCTTCTTCCCAAGTTATTAACAGACATCAAGCCAATCTGCTCAGGTTTCAAAGGGTTAAACCTCTCCAGTGGCTACCCAGTCGGGATTCTCAAAACTGAAATCCATGCTGCAGAGGCAGATACCAGAAGCACAACTACACAGACAGTAATACTACCACAAATCATCCAGCAAAAGAGATGACCTCTACACTCAAACAAAGGCCACCAGATACACACAAAAACTTAAATTAACCTCACCTCACGGACATAAGCTCCCTGATGATCCTTCATTTCTGACGCCCCACTCTTTGTCAGCCCAGTGAGGCCAACAACACTCCACCGCTGACCCAAAATTATATCACCAGACGCCTTTAAAAAAATCATATCCATGGGATTTATCAACAAAAACATGCAAAAAAGACCATAAAAATCCCAGGCAGAGAGGCAGGAAGACCAGCAGTCCCAGCAGCAGTCTCCTCTGCTGCTGGAACAGAAGCTTTTCAAGCAGTTTTTTCTCAGATCAGCTGAACCTTAACGAGCAGCACAGCTCCTCAGGTGATGCAACACACCTGGACACATCTACAGAGGGAGGAGGGACAACAGCCGAGAACACATACAGCTCAAACAGCTGATAGCATTGAATGTTTGCAGTAATTTTGCACACCCAAATAAAGGTTCTAAAAGGGTTCATCCTGAAGGGCCGGGATTCTTTTTTTTTTTTGAGGAAAGGGTTCTGCAAAGTTCATTTTAAGACTAAGAGTCCCATTAAGAGCTAAAACCATGATTACTGGAGAGATATGTGTATGTATATGTGTAATGTAATTGCTATTACTATTTTAGAGCCCCCTGGGTGGGTCCTAAATAAAACCCTAAGAATAATAAAAAGTTCTTGGTAAAATCTCCTGTGTGGGCTTTGGTTGAAACCATAAGAATATGAAAGGGTTCTTGGTAGAATCCTCTAGATGGGTTCCCAAACCCTTGGAAAAGAAAGTTCTTTGTAGAATCCACTGGGTGGTTTCTAGATGAAACTCTCAGAATATACAAGGGTTCTTAGTAGAATCTCCTGAGCGGGTTCTTGTTAAAACTCTTAGAAGGTAGAAAGGTTCTGGACAGAACCCCCAGAGATGGTTCTAGTTGGAAAAATTACACCCTAAAAAAGTTTTCTGTAGAACCTCTCATAAGAGATTATGGGTGGAACCTTTCGCAGATGGTGTCAAATATGACCCTTTATGTTAGGGTCTAGGTAGATCCCTCTGAAAGGATTCGAGGCGGAACCTTAATAATGGTTGTAGGAGGAAGCAAAAAGGGTTCCCCCATGCAAGCATACCGAAGAACGCTGTATTATTGTAGCCTTCTGTCGCTGTGTAAACTGGCAATGCACGGACCCTGTGAGACGTCATGACCGCGCGTCCTGCATGCACAAGGTGTTCTTCTATGGTGTGTCATTACAGAGTTACACTGCCAGCTACTGGCCTGGTATGCACACTACAGTGTTTTTGTTTGTCTTTGCAGATCCGTGTACACAAGGTTCATTTTCACAATGTTATCATATGACGGCAGATTTTTTTGTGTGGTTTTTTTAATGTATAAGAAAGACTTTTCTGTTTTTAATAGGGCTGGTCTTGTCTAAACATGACCTAAGAGTGCACTGGGGCTAGCTGTGAGGTCAGAAGCAGAGATTTGAAGCTTTGGCCATTCTGTCAAAACACAAATGATGACGTCCAGCGGTCTTGAACTGTGTCCCCAACAAACAGCCCAGAGGCTTCATTTAAAGCCATGATGATGGCGTGTAATGGAATGTATATGGTTCATGTCAAAAGCTCTCATAACAGCAGGCAGTTTCATGTTCCTCTTATCTTCTGTAACTAAGAAGCAGAATTAGTGCTGCGGCATGAATGCTGAGAGATGGTTAATGGTTCCATGCAAGATTTAGTGTTCTTAAGGTTCTTCAAGTAGTTTACGCTGTTGGCAATTATGTCTGCATAAATCAACCTTTTCATTGCCCGGGAAAAAAAAGGCACTTAGCAGATTTATGGCATCATAATCTGAGGTCTTCGTCCCCCCCTTCCTCCCCCAGGGGCCATGTAAATCGGCAATAGTTGAAAGCTGCAGGCTGCATCAGATGCTTTAGTGGAAGGGAAACCTTAAAATTGCACGCACACTCATTCACACACTATTCATACACCATTTATACACATAAAATCCAGCTGTTTTGTGGTTCTGCATGTGAAAATGGGGTAAAAAAAAAAACAACAGTAATGGTGAAGTGTGTGCATAAATAAACCCTTGTGCTGATTCGTGCCACACCAGCACACACGCTAGCTGGGACAATGATGCACTGTGCATTGCATGAACACAGATAACATGAAATATTTATATAACTCAGTCATACTTAATCATCATCATTCGTAGCTGCAGAGAAATCTGCTGACAGTCGTCTTTTATCGACTGCAAACAAATGTTGCCAAAATAGTAGATTATAATAATATAATTCATACTTTTTTTTCCTTTACCATTTGGATAATTTTTTCAGTTTTTGTTTCATGTTCCAACAGTTACCAACACAGAGCAGATATACAATATACATTGCCTTTTCCAAACCATTGCATTTAAAATGTATATATATATATATATATATATATATATATATATATATATATATATATATAACTAGTGAATATGAAGACACTCTCTGTTTTTTGTTGTGTTTGCTTGAAATACCACCACAAAAACATTTGGAATAGTCAAGTTAATCTAATTTTAAAAAATTACTCTCCCAAGAAACATTTGAATTTTGAGAGCTAACTGGCCCTAAACAAGAATACATTTTGATTATACTTTTTGACTTTGTTGGTAAAAGTTGTAGTACCGCAATATTACACTGTGCTTTAAGGGCTTTAATGCCCTTAAAGCACATCCTCAACTATAATATTTCTAAAGTAACTTTTTGGCATTTCTTGGGGGAACCATCCACTGTGCCAGTTTGACCTCAATGATCTCAGTCTCCACTGGACTTATTCACTGTTAAACATAAACCATGTGATCCTCTAATAGTGCAGAATCACATTAACATTAGCAAATAATTCTATATAGATCCATCATTCTAACATTTTATTGCATTATACAACCACAAGACATGGTAATTGTTGTCTGGACTCAGCTTTACTGTATCTCCCTGCATCCTTCTCACACACACACACACACACACACACACACACACACACATTCCTCTCCTTCACTGCAAGGTCACAGCACAGGACAAACCAAGGTCCATTAACAGAGTTCAATTTTCACTTGCCAGACAACAAAGTGTTGAACATCGTGCCGGCAGTGTCTTTCCTCCTAAAATGTATTAGCGAAATCAGGAGCTGTAAAATAGCTTACAGCAGGCATCCAGGCATGTTTATTGTTGATCGGCACTGCCAAGCACTACACAGAGAGATATATTATGAGCCTGTCAAAACACTCTCACTTCATAGTCCCAGACTATGTCTACAAGCATGAGTGACTTTAACATCAAGTGTCTGGCAATCGTCAAATAAAGAGGTGAGGGACACTGTGGGTGTGTTTGCACAAGACGTGACCTCTGGGGGATGAACCACTGAAGTAGATGATTTTCTCAGGATTTTATTTCCAAACTTAAGCACATTTCTTGCACGACACCCACATTCACATAACACTGAATGGTGAAATGACTATGTTTAACCTGTTCCTTGGAGACAGTTTGCACCTCAAACTATTACTTTGAGTTGACTCATATAAATTGAAGAAACATGTTTTATTCTTTAGGTATTCAGATTAGGGAAACATCAATAATATAGATTAGAAGGCAAAAAAATTGACCAAAGCCTATGTGAAAAAAAGGCCAGGAAAATAAAGTATCAAGGTAGAAGCTCTATGAATGTCATCGTATTTGATTTACCCTATGAAACTTGATTTAAACTATGAGACTTCAGCTTGATGTCTCCCGGAAACGAGTTACAATAAAATTAACCTGAAATTCTAGTAATAAAATTGTAAGAAATAGAAAAACATTTTCCCTTCTTTCCCTTCAAAATTTTTTTTTTTTTTTTAAATGGACCCTGTTTTCCTGTGTTTTTGTGTCGTTGTAGTGGGAACAAAATTTTCTGAAACTGATCCAGTATTGAGCACGATGGCTGCAGCTGGCAGTGAAACTGGCTGCAATGTAAACACTCTGCGCATGTTTGCTACATCAAATAACAGTGTATGTTTTTGTAACTGACAGGCTCATTGTTATTCTAAGTGTCTGACAACATTATCTAAATGATTCCTACAGAGAAAGACCTTTGTTCGTTTTTTTTTTTTAAATTTTTTTTTAGGCAGAGGCAGCCAGTCAATCCCAGTCCCCAAATTAACCAGATTGATCCAGTTTCCAAAGGGTTTACTCTTACACCAGTGATGACATGTTGAATGTTAGTAAAAGTAAAATAGAAAAACACAGCACAAACACAGCTCACAAACTGGTAAGTACTATGTGCCAGATATAATACCTGCACTCCAGTGCACAAACGACACAGTTCAGTCCGCTACAGAGCCAGTTGTCAATAGACAAGAGTCTGATGTGAGACTTTGATCAGTTTTAATCAGGAGCAGTTACACGCTGGTTTATATTTAATATGTGCATCAGTAATTCTGCAATTTAAACAGACTGAATTACTTGTGCAGAAACACTTGCATGTCTACTTGTGCATCAGAGGTCTGTGCATGGCGTGCAGAGGAATACAATAAACACTTTGATACTGTCTCCGGAGCTGCTCGCAGCTGTTGTGTTCGCAGCAGGAGGAGTTCAGTGAACAGGACACAATTGCCTTTGGAGTCAGTTTAATACTAAATATTGAGCTTTCCTTCAGCTTTTGGGGAAATCTGATGATGTGTGTGCCAATTAGACATACTGAGCAGACAAATTTCCATATATCACTGGAGGTACAGGCCCTGGATGCACACTTCACACTCAGTCCAGAATTCAAATTGGTGGCCTCATTGTTGGATCAAAGTCTATTCTTTATGCTGTTTGTGTATCCTACTTTAAAACCTGAGTGAATTTGCTGGATATCTGTAAACTAGGGAAGGAGAGTAACTTAAGGAGAAATTACTCCCAAATTAGCAAGAATTTTTTAAAAATTAAAAGGACATTACCAGAAATATAGCAAGAAAAAAAAAAACAAAAGTTAAAAAAATAAACAGTATAAGTACTTAAAATTATATCAGTTCTGTAACATAAATTAAACCATTGTTTATTTTTAAGTCTTTTGCAACAATGCTCTGCAGTCATGATCAGTGGGCTAAAAAGATCATATGATAGCCATAAATACAATAAAAACAAATAATTATCAGCAATGGCTGAAATAATTATAAATAGCAATAAAATCATGAAAAAATGAGTAGTGAAGTAATGAAAATAAATGAATAAATACATTTTAATTAATTTCAAATACATTTAAATTCAAAACTTAAAATTTCAGATCAGTTTTCTGATCAGTTTTGATCATTTTAACTATAGTTTTCTGGACTTTTAAAATGTACTTGTTTCTAAGTTTTTCTAATTTGAAATTTGTGGTGCATTTCTTTTTTTTTATCAAGTTGCTAATTGCCCCCCTGTATTTTCAAAAGTAATCAATCTATTTTGCTCAACTCAGTGAGCAACTAGATGTGAAATGTTCCACGAATTGCAAGAAATTAGTAGATTTAGAATATTTTAAAATTACAATAATTAAATGTTTAAAATTACGTTATGTTATATCCAGGTCAACAAATTGATGGGTAATTTTCTTTTATGTCTTTTTGGGTCATCTCTTCTTTGATTGTTCTGTTTCTGAAAGAAATCGAGCCAGTTTGCTCAGGTTTCAAAGGGTTAAACCGAACTACGTGGATGATTTTCCATCTTTACATCTCCATCTTGCAGTGACATGTAAAGAAAAAACTTTACCAGCAAGGTCTTTGAAGACGGAGTGTGGAGATCCAGTTTGCTGTCTATGCATATGCAAGCAAAGGAGCCGACACTGCAAGCCCCTCATTTGAACACATGCATAATTGAAGCGAGGCTTTTCTTTTCATATGCTGCTGTTTGTTCCGCCGTGCAGAAGGAAGCCCGCCAGCCCCGGCACAGCTGTCTGTCTCAGGTGGGCTTTTTTTAAAATTTTTTTTTTCATGGGGTGACCTCACTGACTCATCAAAAGCTCAGAAAAGCTGCTCCCATACACAGTAGCGGTGTGATGATAATGTGCCTTTGACAAATTCAGCGTTAGGATGTTTGAAAAGTCTGCTGTAAAATTACAACTATGCTGCCTGCATCTCAAAAACCTCCCCAGCAGTAAAGTGTATTATGATGCATTGCCATACCATATTTAATTAAAAGGTTTATATCACCAGTGGGGAGGGAATATGCTTTTTTATGACATGTGGCTATACAATAATCATAAAGCTGTCTAGATTTAATTCCCAGTAATAACACTGCATGACATGCCCGAGGAAACTGATGCCGAGGAACTGACGTTTGCAGGGAAAGCGCGCTGAAATATGTTACTGATGCTTTTATTTTGCTGATGTTGGCTTTGGGAAAAATGCTGGGTCATAAAATGTGCCTCAACAGCAATACATCAAATGGTGCGTCGCAATGCCAGCGCACGCTGACGAGTCAAATTGACAAATGGTAATGATCCTGTCATTTTTATAATGACACATGTCACCATGACTCCTGGATCCTGACCTACAGGAGATATAGTCGAGATACAGTTAAGCTACTTTGGAGAAGTGCTGCTATATGACCATAATAGCTGTCATTATCATCTCACTTATATCATTATTATCCCATAACCCTCACATCATTGACTCTACAAGACTCTGAACGCCGCCAGCTTTGGAAAACACAGGAACTCTTTCTCTTCTTAATCTTTGTCTAACTTGTGTTTTATCAAAGCATAATGTACAGCAACTGTATTGATCAGGGCGCCACATTTTTGTTTAATGATAGGCCTAGGGGCCACACATTTCCCTGAGTTATTATTCTCATTGTGAATGTACACTTGACTTAAAATTGCCCAACATTGCAATTTCAATTTTTTTTAATAGTGATGATATCTCAGTTTCTGTGGCAAAAAGCGGCAATAAACAGCTAAAACAAATTAAACAACAAAAACAAGAAAACTGTTTGGCTAATCTGAATCGGCTGTTGGCAAAATTGTAATTTTAACCCCTTGAAACCTGATTAATTCGCTTGATTTGTTCCAGAAACACAGGGAAAGGGCAATGAGCAACCTCAAAAGAAATGACCCAAAATTAGCATTTTTTTTCTAAAGGTACAGACAACAAAAAAGAGTGAAAAAAAGGAAAGTGCTTAAAAAAGAAAATAATAATAATAATAATAATAATAATAACTTTGGTCAGTCATTTCAAATATATAATCATGATTCTAAAAATAGTTTTGGGGGATATTTTCCCCTGTCTTTTTTGAAAATAGTTATTTGGAAAAAGAACTGATCTGCAGGATGGCGTTGGCCCGTGGGCCACCAGTTGAAAAGGCCTGACAGTATATTCACCCACATTCTCCCCAGACAGATACAGATCACAACAGAAACAAAGAGTAAAAAGAAAGATGGGGTCCAAATATTGTCCTGAGGCCGTGACAGTCTGCAGGAATTCTGTGGATTGCTCACTTCAGGTTTGGCAGTGAGTTGTTGCCTCAAGTGAAGAAGTTCAAATACCTCGCAGACTTGTTTGTGAGTCAGGGTAGAATGAAACTCAACAGGCAGATGGGTGCAACATCAGCAGGAATGTGGATGCTGAAGCAAACCTAAAGGCAAAGTCCTTGATTTACTGGTCGATTTACTTTCCAACTCTGATCTATGGTCCTGAGCTTTGGGTAGAAACCGAAAGAAAAAGGTTGTGGTACAAGGGGCTGGTATTAGTTTCCTTGGCAGGGTGTCTTGGCTCACTCTTAAAAGATAGTGTAATGAGTCATCTGAAAAGAGCTTTTAGTAGAAATGTTTCTTCTTTGTATTGAAAAGAGTTAGTAGACATTCTTATCAGGCTGTTTCTTACTGGGCTACATGGGTCCATCCCACCCCTGGCTCCAGAGGAGTGCCCCAGTTTCCAACAATACTCATATCCTCATACCTACACAACAAAATACTTGCTTGCCATTGTTTTTCCAAAAACACTTCATCTGAGCTTTTGTTCCCTAAACTGTTACCTTTATGATTATTTCTTGGTTAAAACTGCATATTTTTCCTCTTACCTGTAGTGCTATCTATTAATCTAATTGTTTTGCTATGAATTGTTGGAGATATTGCTTTCCCTTGAATAGGGAAGTTAATAGTTAATAGTTATAGTTCCAGTTATCAATCTAGATTGATAACTGGAACTATTAGTACAGGCTCCTTTATAGTTTATACACAAAAATAGATACATACATATGTTGTCAATACATACGTTGTGTCACGGTCCTTTATGTTGGCAGCTCAACAGTTGGCACTAGAGGGCAGGGCCAAAAGTTTCTGACAAGGGTAAACATGGCAACACTGCGGGAGGTCCTAATACTGTACATTTGAACAGAGGCAGCAGTGTAAATGTTAATGGTTTGTAAGGCCATTAAGTACATTACGACATATGGACTGAGAATTATTTTCACTATATTACCAATTTGTTCCATTATAAGTCTTCTTTGTGTCCAATGGTTGCATCTCACTTGAACTATCTTACACTTCAGTGTCACCGATGGTACTGCTCAATTTGTCCATATCCCTAAGCTTTCAGAAAACATGCACAATTACGGAAGAAATGAACGCAGCGTATGGACTGAAGGCTCTGTCCATGTACATTACTTACATTGAGCATAAAGAAGCCACAAGAGGAAAAAATATGTTTTTGATTTGGGGGCAAACTATCCCTTTATTGTATAAGGAATCATAGTGATCAGGGTCAAGGTTACATGTTATTGACCAAGCCTGCTGTTTTTCTGGTAATAATTTAAGTCTACTCTAGAAAGAATTGACTCTTTGTGACCCCTAAGAGTTCCTAAATTGGTATGCAGCTGGCCCCTTGCCTTGGACACTTTTACCCTGGGAAAACTAACAAGGAACTATGGCCCTGAACATCCGCTAGTGCCACATAGACACATTATACACATAGTATCTAGTATTTTTCAGACATTATACGGCATTTTACACATAAATGCTCATCCAGCCTGAGTGCTCAGATAGACCAGTGAGTCTGCATCCTGAGTATTTACCCTAAAGCAGTAGCATAACTAGAACTGGATGGTGCTAAAAGCATAATTATGTGCTTTAAGTGGCTGATTCTTTTGACCACTTGTAGCTGGGAGGTACTCCACTGCATGTTGTCTTTGAGCCATAAGGCACATCCATAATTAAAATCCTTGAAAAACCACCCGGGAAATAACTCCACTGAGAGTGATGAAACTCTAACAGGTACACACAAGTTTACATTTTAAAAAGCAGTATGTGTTTATAAGTCATTTTATTTGAACTAACCATTTTTGTAAACAAAATTGGGTAAGACTCTCCACAGCTCAAGCACCGTGTCTACCCTTCGATATATCTATCTGGAGTGGGGAAAAACAATGTTGTTTAGTATTTATAGCATGTCTCAAAATGCCTTTTAATATATTCATCCCGCAGCATATTCTTGCGACTCAAAGAGCCTATCTAATTAATGCAAATTTCTCCTATCTGAAGCCGAGTTGCCAGAAAGTTGAAAAAGTCAGCTTAGTTGTGATACAATCAGCTTTGCTGTAGGATATATGCGTAGGATGCACAACAAGCTGAAACTCTCTAAACACAGACATGAGTCGTTCGGCGCGAGAGGATCTCTTTGAAAACATTTCATGTGTAATGAGTGCCATACTGTATGCTAATATCAAAGATAATTTGCTCTGGAAATAGACATCTGTTTCACAAACAAGTGAGGAGAGACAGCAGTGTGCACAAATGTTGGTGGTTTTCAGTGATGCAGATTATGGAGAATGTACAGAATATGTATTTGCATCAAACAACAGAAGCAGCACTAATTAATAATATTTAAGTTAACAATGAATCAGATAGCTATGTGTAATGTGAAGGGGGATGCTTGTAGGAATGAACCCATCTCTCAGCCCTTACTATGTGTTGTAGCCTCTTTTAGGCTTTTAGTTCATGCAGCAGCAGGCAGCTGATTTCAGTGAAATGGCTCTGATACACCCACTATACACCCAGTTGTGTACAGTCTGTACTCATAAAATACTGTTGTTTTGACACTGCTTTTAGCCTGAGTTTGCCACGCCAAAAGGTACCTTTGGCGTGCACATGAAACACTTCTGGACAGCATCAGATGAGATTGCGTCCAGACAGAACCGGTTGGAGTGTTATCATACGCCAGCAGACTGCCCAACCTCTTCTCACTCCAAACTCGTCAAATATGTCTGCTCTGTCAGTGCCTTTGTGTACAAGTGTGATGCCAAAAGCCACGTTTGCATCCAATCAGAGCACGGCTAGATGGCACTACATGAGAACATGGTCGGACAGAACTGGTCACATGCTCATGAACGGCTGAAGGACAGCATCAGTAAATAACGCTGTCTGTGATGAACTAAAAAAAACACTAAGGTGTGCGAGTGCACTTATAATGCAGGCAGGTGGGGAGGTACGTAGGCCTAACAAACAATTGACCTTTGTGCTGGAGAGTCTGGAGTTAGCTTCCTCTGTGGTTGTAATTCTTTTATTACCATGTACCTCTTTTGCTGAATTCTAGCTGTCTTGACTGACTGTCGTGACTTTTAAACCTAATCTTAACCATCATGATGGTTGGTGTTGGTTGCTATGTGCTGATGTGTAAACATTAAGAACCGTGCTTTTTCATATCACCATGTCCATTGTTGACATCACAGTAATGGCATCCTGCAACTTAAAGAGCAGACGCAAAAAAATACCTAAAACATAATTTGTAGACTCTGAAGTACACTGCAGAGCAGCAACATGTGACGACTTGGAACAAGAATGTGTTGGTACAACTACTTTGCACCGAATGGAAGAAAAAGTTAGAAACTAACTTCACCCAAACTTCAGAGTTTGTGAGTGGGGTATTTACTGACGTATTTCATATTGTACAACAGAAGTATCTTCAGCTCGGATTAACAACAGACCTTATATTAGGCCCAAAAACCCATTCAAAAACCTATTGACTCTGGGACCATGGAACTGGAGGTGCTGATAATTCATTTCCAGGTTTTAGGACTCATTACTGGGCTATTGCATAGGGAACCAATCTACACGCTGATGGTGTCCTTATTTCACATTCATTAAAATGTGCAATCAGTTGTTACTTCATAATGTCAAGTTAGAACAAAAAACTTGTCTATTTCCACTTAAAGTAATAGATCTGAATACCACTGCAACAAAACCTGTGCTTGACTGACTCTTCTCATTTTCATCCTTGGAAAGATGCAAAATAAGTGTATTACTTTAACATTTAACTTAGCTTTTCATGAGTTCTGTGTTTGTTCACATTGTGACATTTCAGGACATCAGGCCTGTTGAAAACATTACTTGGTCGCTGCAGCACAAGCTTGGAGCATGTTTCTTATTACCTCAGCAACAAAAGGTTTCCATACTTAAACCCTGAGAGCTTCCAGCGAGTGGGTATCCAATCACTCAGCATGTTAAAGAGGTGCTAGTTCCTGTAATTCTCCTGTGTTTGTGGGCGTCCGGTCTCTGGAGCCGGTCCTCCCTGTCAGGCCAGACTGAAAACACCTCAGGATGATATCGGTAAACAGTGTAGTCGCGGTGAGTTCCACTTGACTGATTCCACACAAATGCTTCTCTGACTCTGGAGTTTTCCTCCCTTATTTGCAGCTCAGCCAATTCTGCAGTGGATAGATATTATGTGTTATCCAGCAACCGCTGATAGCAGTTGAGGCTTCAATTCCTTTCTCAAGCTGAAGGTATTTGACTGAGCGATTACTTTGATAAGAAACAGGCCTAAATGTTGGTGGTCAGACTGTCACTCTTTCAGTGATGGATTATATCTGCCAAAAGGCTTTCTTGTTTGTTCCTAAAGGTTCTCGGGCTTTGTTATTATGTCAGTGCAGTCACATGCTGCTATCTATATAAGCTTGCCTATACAATTGCAATTTTTATTCAATTTTTAAACCTAAACATTGAATAGTGTCCTCTATCATCTGCTGTTGACATTCCGGGATGTCGCTAACATGATGTGAACAAAAGCACATAGTAGGTGATGCTGCAGGTGGTTAACTTTAGACGGCAAAAGCACATGGCAAGCAATGCCTGGACGTCAACACAAGCTCATGCTGGGGCGTATGGCTAGAATACAACATACAAACATCACATTAAGAAAGGAAGCAAAAACCGGACTCCTGCATGAAAGTCTGGGGTTTGTTTTAACCATCTACAGCCCTTCCCACCTTATAGAAATCCACGCTTTCCTTTCATCATCCCAGTGGCAGGTGCCATACAGCTGTCTGATGGTGTATAATAACAGTGGGAATGGTTCTTAACAGTTGCGTTTACAGGTGACACCATCCAGGGGGGTATCACACGGATGCAAAAGGTGGCTTTTTTAGTGTAAGATCCCAATGCCAAAAGCCACCTTTTATGCCGCACTGTCAAAGCGGCAGGATCTGACGACGTCTGAATGAGAATGGACTGTTAAGGTCATTAGAAACACTATTTTTTTTCCCCCACAGATCATCTGTCTCATGTACTTCTGTGGGGTTATGGTGACAGTTTAATCAAATATGACAGAATTTTAACTCTGTAAAAGTCATCAACCACTACTTTTGCAATGATAGAGAATAATAAGAAATATACTCGTGGCCACTTTACTAGGTACACCTATACAAACTATGCAATTCAGTACAACAAACCTATTCTTCTTCTACAAAGCTTTTAGTTAGTGATGGTGTTGTATTGGACTGCATGATGCCAAAATGTGTTTCAAATACTTCACTCCCTCTTCGAAAGCATCTAGTGATATAAACGTTATTAACCCTTTTCATTTGCGTTTTTCCCCTCAATCCAGCTGAGGGCTGCTCCCCAACCTAGAAAGAGTCACGACGACTCGACCTGACAGAACAGTTTCTCAGCAAACACCAGTCTGGTACGGTGACCCCCAAGAGTCTTGTCATGACAGAGAGGTTGCCAGATTTAGTAGCACTTTACATGTAAAGAGACCAATACTAAACATGTGCTCATAGACTGTGGCAACTACTGTTTTGTTGCTGGAGATGCTGCTCAAAGGTGCTTGCCGATGGATAAATCATTGGACGTCAAAAAGTAGTTCCACACATTAGCCTGTTCTTTGTCCTCCTTTCAAGTCCTTTTGCAATGCAACACATGATCTTCTCTAAATTGCTGTCACTTGTCGTGGTAAATTCTCCCCATTCTGTAGTGTAACAGTAGTTTTATTTTAATAATGGGCCCCCAGACGCTCTTCTTTTGGACTAACATGTCAGTGAGAAACATAGCAAATGAGCTGATTGAAAAACAGCCTGTACATGAGTGTGTAAAGACTGAGGACCGGAGGCCAGAGGATGGAGTTACGAATCAATACACAGCCTGGAGAAACTGGAAGATCTTTGAAAGACGCAACTGGATACACACACACACACACACACACACACACACACACACACACACACACTCAGGTATATTAAATTACCATTGTATTCTATTTCTAAGTGATCCCATTATTCCTCTGCCTCAGAACAATTACATCCAGCGAACGCATTCAAAGACTCAAATGAAGTGTAACAGGAGATCAGAAACACTTTCTGCTTGTCTCTCAGGGCTGGAGAATGGCTCCCTGCGAAACACCTTCAAACGCTCAGCTGCTCCTTCCTCTCATAACCGCCGGACTGAGAGGGAAGAATGCATCTTAAAGCTTGGGCGTTTTTTCTTTTCACCTATGCCAAGGGAAGCTCTGATCAGTCATAACGCTGCGGTTTGATTTTCCAGCTGCGACGCTGCGCTTGTTTTCCTCTTGTCTTCAGGCGCCCGTGTTTATGATGAAATAGCGTGAAAGACATAATGTGTTTGTTTCTCATTAACATGTGCTCCTTTCAATATTTTGCTACTCTCCTGGTATATAGTAATGACTGATCATTTACAAACAGACTTTTCCCTTCACATTTATTACTTCCAGACAAACTGTGAATGAAAATTGACTTCATAAGTCGCGGCGGGAGGAAACATCTCTCTGTGGGATCAGTGTGTGTTTCCTGGAGGTGCAAATTTAATTATTTGAAATGTAGACTGTTTCTAAGTGACATCTGTATATGAAAATACAGAATATAATGTGGTTAGATGACATTCAAAACAGGAAATGACATGTGAAAGTGTTTTGTTTTTTTTTAACTATAAAATTAAAATCATGGTACAGAATTATGACAATTGTAGGCACTTTTTCCAAGTCATTTCCTTCTTTAAAATATATTTATTTTTTTATTTTTAGGGTTCAAAATTAACAAAACAATTAAAAAATTAATTGTTTTGTTAATTTATTTATTTAATGTTAATTTTCTGATAAATTTCTTGTCCTTTTTTTCTTTTTTTTTGCTAATTTGGGGCCCATTTCTTCTTTTTTTGCTCATTGCCTTCCTCCCATGTTTTGGAAAGATTTAAGCCAATTTGCTCAGGTTTCAAAGGGTTAAGATGAGGGTCTATGGGGATTTACTCTGTGTTGGAGCCAGTCTTAAGTGGTCTTTAACTGAACTGCACTTTTTGGCACTGTGTTTTCAGCCTTGGAGGTTGCTGCTTGGGAAAGTCAGATATTGTCTTACTCAACTGCCTGATTGCACTTTTGACTCTGATAAATAAAAACAAAAAAGGTGGGTTTTGATGGTCTGGGGCCCATCCACTTTAGATATAAAAAACAGTTTTTCCACGCTCTTTAACATGTTAAAAAGGAGGTTAACATAGTTTTTGGTTCTCTGATTTGGCTGCATGTGTTCTGTGCTGCTCATTAAGGTGCAGCTGGTCTGAGAAGGAGCTGCTTCAGAGCTCCTGTTCCTGCCGCAGAGGAGAGAGGCTGCTGGTGTTGGAACTTAAAATTGTGCACGCACAAAAAAAGGTAAACTCCACTGTCTAAAAAATGTGCAAAAACTATGACCCATGCAGAGAAACTGGTAGGAGACAAACTATGACTCCAACAGCAGAAGGATGAAACATGGGAAACAGCATGAAACTGATACCACAATGTAAATTAAATCTAAATATTACCTCTCGTGTATCATATGAAGTGTCTTTGCAAAATGGCATACACATGAATAAACAAAAACCTGTTTTATGAGTGCAAACATGAAAAACATGATTTAGGACACCAAATACAAGTGGAGATATATCTTACTGTAAAAGATCCAATCAAATATGTCCTGTAATTATTAAACAATATTTGCATGTTATGAAATTTATTCTGAAAAATAAGACGGTGACTGAGTACTGAGTACTGTGCCTCCTGCAACTCAGTACTGAGACGGTACTGAGTTGCAGGAGGCACCTTGAATGGTATCCTCGGCCATCAGTGTGTAAATGTGTGACTTGAGTGGTCAAAAATGAATATAAAAGCACGTTCCAAGCGTAGGTCCAAATAATCTCTGTCACAATGGCGATGCTTATTCTCCAAGTTCAAAATTGTGGCCTGCAAGTCATTCTCTGAAACACAAACCAGACAATATTGAGTCAACTCAACTTAGAGCAGAGTGTGTACAGTATGTGGTGTGTAAAAAATAAGCAGACTCTGTTTTTGCAGTAATGAGTTTGGCTTGCACCTGCTGTGGTGTTGCTTATAGAGCGATGTGCTGTCTGCCTTACTGATGCTTCAGCCTGCTGTTAATTGTATAAGAAGCAGCAGGCACTTTATGTAGCTTAATAATGCTTGCTGCACCCATGGCGTCCATAGCCCTTGAACACTGTCAGTCTTTTTTTTTTTTTTTAAATGCATTAGTTGCATAAAGTAATTATCAGCAGAATATATGTGATAAATCAATTTTCTGAAAATTTGCAGTTTGAAATGTTTTTTTTCATATATATTCACTGATGTCCACTTGGAATATGTGTTAGTATATGTGTTAGCAGCAACAGGTCAGGCAAGCATGTCCAAGCAAAGTTGATTTGCCAAATCTTTTTACCCATGCAGCAGCTTGCACTGGTGACAGTGCAGATGTGCGTAAAAAATTTAAGGGATGTTTTCGAAATGTCGATAAAATGCAATTGCAAGATGATTGCGTTTAATAATATTATGTAGCTTCTCCTCTCGTGATACCGTTCCAAGTCGCATGGCGATGGATGTTCAACACATTAGCAGTTTTTATCGATTGCAGCCACTGCACTAGCTGTCATTAATTCGAAGGTGACATAGGCAGTCATTATGTTAAGTCAAGCTCCTTTACCCAAGCGAGTTATGTTGGGGCTACTTCGGTACAAAAATGGATATAGGCTCAAAATGGGCATTATATTTTGGGTCCACTTCAGAAAACCCTGCATGTGAGCAGTGAGCATGGGGCCATTATGGAACCCATGGACAATTCCATTTAGGGCTTATTATTTAGCCCATTTGCTACCCACATTAGGCAAAGACCCGCAGACTATAGTCACTGAACCAGTAGCTGATGTTTCATGGTCCACAGCGGCCATCATTGAAATATTTACCATATTTCCCAACCAGGTATCAATAAAGGTTTATCTGTCTTTGAAACAGCAGGCTGTTGATACCAGACTCAGTGGACCTGTCGGTTAGTGACTGCTTTTTGCAAAATAAATCACTCATAGCCCATTCATCACAGTATCTGAGCATGTGATTAGAAGAGAGTTTACGGTGCTAATCCTCCAGAAGGCTGCTCTTTCTACTGCCTGAGCACTACGAGAGGCAGCTGCTGTGGGTGCTTGTTTTAAACAGGGGCAGCTGCCAGGAGCCCCACTGCTCCGACCATCTGTGGAGCTGCTCCTCTTCAGCCCGCTGCCCACCCGCACCATGCCTGGCCGACTCCACAAATAGGAGCAGGGGACTGTACGCGGCCCATAGAGGCTTTGCAAATGTGTCGCAAATCTCCTAACAACTAAGGTTGGTGGCATGGAGAGGGTTCGCTGGTAAACTGGCTGCGTTCAAGAGATGCAACATGAATAAAAAAAAGAGGCCCAAAAGAAGGTGATGTGGATGTGGGTTCATGGAACAGTGTTCTACTCTAAGTTATGAAGGCAAATGACCACCATCAGAATTCCCACAACTGTCATGGCAATGTACTGTGTATCCCCCAGAGCTACTGAGCCAGTAACAGCTAATACTTCAATTTTATTTAGCTGTGTTAATTATTCATATTTCATTGATTCTGGAATCCAGCAGGCTTCAATTTAACGTTTTATCATAAGTTTGGTCCCCGAAAGCAAACACCCTTTTCTGGGTTAAAAAAACACAGCAACAAAAGGGCATAAGACCAGATATTTAAATGTGGAGGCTGAAGGCAGGCAGGCAAGGTTCCGAGGTTGTCAATTATTTTTTCTTTGGTTTGCTCCAGCACCTAACTTTGTTGCACCAACATTATGCAAGCCAAACAATGTGACTTAGGCAAGGAAATTATGATGCTGCAGTGGCCGTCCAAACCTTCCTGCCACAACAGATTAACTTGACTATACTACCAGGTAACAGAGGTGTACTGGTCCCGATCTTTACTATTAAATACCGCAAATACTGTGATACTGTGTATCATACACTGTGAAATAACAGCAGAGGTCTGCTTAATCTGACCTAGGCTACCCTACTTTTTATGAGCTAATTCATCCAGTACTTTAGGTCTTGGTGAAAAAAGTGTCTTCCCCCACAAAGGGTCTTTGACGAGTACAAGGAGACAAACTGTCAGACAGGTTCAGCTTTGGCCTGAAATCCAGTTACCCACAGAATTAACACTAATTAGTGACACCTGTTATGAACTGCCTCCAGTGGACCTCTTTTCCCAAAATCTCCCAATGTTTTTTTTCCTAAAGCTGTTCTCAGAAAGGTTGTGGTAAATGCCTTACAAATCCTCAAGAAAGGGCATGAGACTGCTGGGCCATGCACATAGAAACTGAAAAAAAAAGAAAAAAAGAAAAGCTAAGAGTATTCAGTCAAAAGTATGTGCTGGAACAGGTTGGAGGTGCCTGGCAAATTGAAAAATATTAGAAAAAGATGACAAGAAAATGACCTGAAAATCTATTGGTTTTTTTCTTTTTTTTAAGAAGAGGTAAATTTTCAAAAAATACAATAATATTTGCATGTAAAATCATGTCATGGAAGTATGTATACATGTTTGTATATTAGCACTTTTTTAAAAGCTTTTTGTTAATTTAATTTTGTTGTTTTTTTTAAAAAAAAACATTTGTTATATTTTCTGTGCTAAATTTCAGGTATTTTATTTGTTAATTAATTAATTAATTACTTCAACAAGTTTCTTACGGATTTTGAGTAATTTCTTGTCAAGTTGCTCATTACCTCCTTCCAATGTTTTTCAAAAAAACAACAATTTCCTCTAAGGGTTAAGCAGGAGTGGATATAAAAAACGGAAAAACAGCTCGGGATGCTGACTATATGTGTTAATCAATCACCTACCACACAAACTGCAAACTTTATGCAGTACAGTGGCACAATTGTCAGGATTGAGGACAGAGACAAGCCTGTGTGCGTGTGTGTGTGAGTGCGCGCGCGCGTGTGCACTCGCGCATATATATAACAGGGAACATACTCATCGTTACACAGTCACCAACAGGGAACGGCAAAACTAACAGGGGACATTTTTTAAGTCCCCACTTGGACATGCTCTAAATCATCATAAAATCATGTGTTATGGCCTCTGGTGAAATTTTTCAGATTTTGCCAAGAGGGGACCAAAGTGTGTGTGAGTGTTTATATCCATATTCAGAGCTCTCCCTCCTGGTTGGAGCTGGTATTTGAACGACCCATTCACACACGTCGCTTTTAACACTCCTTTCCCCAGCAGCCTTTCAGACTGCAGATGGGCCGTTAAACAGGCTTTAGTAATGTTAATGTGGGTGACATGAAGGCCACAGAATGTAATGTATCAAATATGATACAAATAGCATGATAGGTTCAATAAAGACACCAGTCTCCTGAAACGTGATTTGTTATTAGTCTTTGCATTAAAATTCAAGGCTTGGCTTTAGGTGATTTCATAAGTTTTAAGCTCTATACTGTATTAAAATAAAGGGCTACCCAGAAGGCAGGAGAGAAATCAGTATTTTAGAGCCTTAAAAAAAGCAAGAAAACTATAATCCAAGCAGAATAAACCTTTACATAAAATGATCAGCAGTAAGATTTTTTCTTTTTAGGTTTAATTATGTAAAATGATGTAACATCAGACCTTGACTAGACCTTTAAAGTTGTTCAGTCCCTGACGATACTGACCTGACCAGTTTTCACGAGCACTGAATGTCAATCAGTTTTTTCAATATACTTCAATATACACTCTCAGTCTGTACTCATGGAAATGTAATTTGTTTGTGGGTGCACATTATAGAAAACATGTCCAAACATAGGATAATGCAACATGAGTCCACTGTTGGCTGGTACATAATGACAATTATTTCCCTCTTGGATAGCATGGAGTGGCGTTCACACTCCACCATGTAAAGAATAAATAAAATGAGATAGATAAGACTTACACAAAAGAATCTCACCTAAATAATTCAAAATTATTCCTCAACTATGATGATTACAATGACTGTGATTATTATAATTATAACTAATATTTTATAACAAACTATAAAGGCTCAGTTTTAGTGGATGGCTTAACCATCTAGCTTGACACTGTTTTACAATCGGCTTCCCAGAGAAGGAAATATTTTAAAATATAAAGAAAGAAGAAATAACAATAACAACAACAATAATAATAATAATAATAATAATAATAATAATAATAATAATAATAATAATGGTAGGAAGAAAATGTGGAGAGAAAATACCAGCAAGATCTTTACTAATTTTAATGAATTGCTTAAATTAGTTTATTATCAGAATTTAACTTAACCTTGAGATTAGCTCAATCCTCCAAAACTCCCTTTGAGTTTTTAGATGCACTAAACACTAGATTTCTGTCAATCTTACAATGTACATATGTTTTGTTTCTCTATAATCACAGGAATGCATTTGTTGCTGATCTACTCTACAGGCAAAAGAGGTCCACACTTGTGTAGTATAAAGCAACAGGGTCCACAGTTGGCTGGTACATAATGACACAAGTTACTTGTAAATATATCTAAACTAAATCATGTAATTTTTTGCTTCTAAAGGATCTGTAAGTATGTATTTTGTAACTGAATATAAAGGCTCAGCCGTTGTGGATGTCTTTACCATTTTATAGCTTGACACTGTGTTTAAAAAGGAGCTACCCCAGTCCATTCTCATTGTTAACTTTTCAAATACATTCCCTCTGTCAGTGCTTTTGGCATACCTGCATCAATCTGGATCATGGCAGGATGATGTGAGATGAGAACATAGCCGGACAGAGCCAGCGGCATTGTTATTATCACGTCAGTAGACAGCCAGACAGCACGAGGCATCATCTGCGCCCACATCTTGCATTAGGCTAGCATCACTTGAGAATATGGATGGACGTACTCAAAACTTCCATTTAACAGTTTTTACAAGCAAAAAAAATGCCATGCAAGTTTTAGGTTTTATTTTTGAGGATTTAAAGTTTTTTTTTTCTATTGGGAAAAGAATATTAAAACAAAAATGTTATTATTTTTAAAAAAAAGGAATAAGTTTCATCATCATTGAATGATGCCTTTTTCAAGACAATATTTACATAAAAATGAAGCAAATAATTTAAAATAACTTTTGCTGGTCCAAGTCTTCTTTGTAAAACATCAGAGCCACTAAGAAATACTTAGAGGGCAACTGAGGAACTGAGTGGATTAGTTGTGGGCAGACATACAGTGAAAATCAGATATTAACAGGTTTAAATAGTTAAGAAGTCTGTATAGATGCAGTGAGTTGACAAAATTGCAGGGTCTCCCAGAATTCACAGGAATCAGCTAATTTGGCATTTAATGTTATGGTTGAAATCCAATGTATGTGTGCCCATCTATAGGAATCCATTTTATTTGTTAGCTCCACATTACAGAAAAGAGGTCCACACTTGAGTTGTATGTAAAGTGACATGAGTCCACTGTTGGCTGGTATATAATGACACAAGTTCCATCTTAGATATATAGTATAGAGTGACATTCCCATTTCAACATGGATAAATGACAAACAATAGGAAAAAAGTTAGATGCATTATTGTTCAAAGAAAATAATCTTACAAAATGTAATAATAAAATTATTTATTTTTTTAGGAAATTGGAGATAGAAATATCATTTTAGTTTTTTTCAGTACATTGCTTTTTGAATCGATGCACCTGAATAAGTTTTTGAGTTGCTGTTTAAGAGTGTGCTCCTTTTTTACCTTGTGTTGAAAACACATTGACAACCATCATGATATAAATGACTAGAGCAATCTTTAATGGTATTTATAATATGGGAGGTTTTGTGAGCAATCAGTTTGTCTCAGTTACAGGGGATAAGTCAGTTAGAGGAATGATTAACCTCTGAAACCCTCTGTTCAACTGCTGAGATGAACTATTTCAAATTCTATAGGTTTTTGGCTGTACTTTTGGCTGTACTTTAACTTTAAATTCTAAAAGGAAAGTCAGTCCACACTGTCCCCTCTTGGCCTGTACAAAATGACACTTCTTGTTTTGTTTTGTTTTTGTTTTATATTTTCTCCAATGTTTTAAATTAATCTTAAATCTGCATTAGACAGACAAAATTGTATATACACATTACTAGATCTCAAGAAAATCAAAACAACTACAACTACTAAAACAACTAAAGAAATATAAAACAGCCAACAATACAAAAACTGCAGAACTAGGATCAAAATAGGATTCACTTTCAAGTAAAATAAAAAAATAGCAGCTGAGAGATTTGGATTGGATTGTCTGCTGTGTACGACCTTTAAAGTCTTCTGTTGTAGGAGAGGGAACTGAGAGTTTTTTAAATGGGGTGTACTGGCATGCAAAATTACCAACACATTTATGGATTGTGTCTTTAACAGAGGCTGACTACTCATTTTGTATTGGATTAAATGATTTGCCATCTCTCTGTGTGCATGCTGCAGTGACCAAGAGGGACTTATTATTATTCAACACAGTTTTGGTTTATATGAAGAATTTCAAATTCCTTAAAGGGTTTTTAGTTTATGATGTAAGCATTAAACAATCCTCCACATTGACAGAGTGGAGTGTCCAGCACCCATGTGCCTTTAAGGTTGCCTCTGAGAAATGAGTGACTTGGAGAGGGTGAGGGGTCAGCGTGTGCAGCTCTGTGCAGGCCTTGATTCTCTGCAGTGTGGGGGTTGGTTTCTTTGTTGTTGACGATGGTCAATAGGCCATTCCACATTAAGCTTCAGAGATGCTAATTTATATTAGCTCGAATGTTACATCAACTCTGACTGCCTGAGACATGGGTCTGTCCCTGTCCTGGGGTTAAGCAAGTGGCACACAGTGCTTATTTTAGCTAGTACAACATCTCTGGATTATTGGGAAGAACATCTAAAGTTTACAGATTGGGCATATAATTCTCCACTCAAATTCCCACTAGCTTGAATACTGATACAAAAAGTAGTACTTTTTTTTACTGGATAGTTAAATATTTGAACATATTTAATCACCTAATAATTACATGAATTTCATGGCAAACCATTGTGATGTTACATAGTTTATTGTGCCAAGTTAACATTTAATTGTTCTAATCATAATAAAAGGTTTGGTTTCAACTATAGGAGTAAAAACAAAACTAAAGAGTAAGAGTGATGATCTGATCATCATATTAAACATATTCAGGAAACAGAAATAAAATGTCAGAATGCAACATTGAGCCAAAAGAAAAAAACATGGTGGATTATTGTAGTTCTGTAACATAGGTTTTGTTATTGATCTCTGTAATGTTGAATTTATGTAGTCCATTTTCACCTCCTGAACCCTTTTCATTTGAGCTGCAGTGATATAAATTTAAAAGGTTTGGTCATAAATCAGTTTGAACTTATATATGAAAATAAATAGTTTTCTAACCTATAAAACATTTAATGGGGGCAAACGTGCATGCATGCTTTAACACAGCTGAGAAACAAAGCATTTTTAAGTGACTGTAAGATTTAAAACAGCAAATGCAACTTTAAAATGGCCTCCCAAATAATATGTCAAGATCCACTACATGGTATTTTTAACAGTTTAACAATATACCATCAGTAGTGTATCAGTGTATCAGCGTACCATCAGTAGTTGCAATTTATTTATTAGTTATCAAGTAGTATTGACAAAAGTGAAATTAACAGTCTGTTAACAGCCAGCTTAGGAAAATGACACTGACATGTAAAATTACCAGCACATTTATGGGCAAAAATGCATCCCTAAAGGAGGTTAAATATTCATTTGTTTGTGAAAAATTGTTGTTCATCTCTCTAAGATGTTAAACATTTGATTCAGTGGTGCTCTGCATTATTAAGTAAGCAATCACATGGTGTTATAGATATATTGTTAGATTTATGAGCCTTCAGTTGATGAAGCTGACAAAAATATGTAATTTCCTCTACACTGAAGAGGTGGAGTGACCAGCACCCATATGATTCTCAGATCCTAACTTTGAATGTTGAACAGTGGAAACTGCTGCCACTGAAAGTGAGTGACCTGCAGTGGTGGGGTTTGACTCTGTGCAAGTCAGTCTGTGAAAATCTGTCAGGCCTTGATTCCCTGCAGTGTGGGGATGGTTTCTTCTAGCTGACGATGGTCGTTAGCACATGACACATTGAGCTAAAGGGTTGCTAACTTCTCATATCAAGATGCTGTATCTGATTTAGACTGACTGAAACGTGGCTTATTCCCCATCCTGGGTTTAACAAGTAGCACACACTGCTTATCTTGGTTAGTACAACATCCCTGGATTATTGGGAAGAACACCCTGAAATTGTACGGAGTAGGCATACAATTCTCCACTTTAATTCCCATTTTAAATACTGTTTTTTTTTTCTTCAAAACTTGTACTATTATGGATATTTAAGTAGTTGAACATATTCAGTTACCTAATGATTACATCTGTTATTTCATGACATACCATTTTGATGTTACTGAGTTATTGCCTCAAGTTTACATTTCATTATTCTAATTATAATAAAAGGTTCTGTTTTAACTAAAGAGGTAAAACAATACTACAGAATTAGATACTCTGTAAAGCATCTACAAACATTATTTAGATAGTTAAAATGTTGTCAATGGTTATTGATTGTATGGAGTAAAACTAATTTGGCCCTTTTAAATGTTTTATAGGTGAGCTACATAAAGAGTACATGTTTGTGTCCTGATTGTGTGTGATTATCATTTTAAACACATATATGAACAGACAGTCAATGTTGACATGCAACTTTGAGCCAAAGATAAATGTAGTGGGTTATTGTTGTTTTGCAACTTTTGTAACCTATTAAAAAATTTAATGAAGGGCAAAGCGTGTATGTATACCTTACAAAGTGCTTAGAAAGACATTATTTATTAAGTGACTCAAAAGATTTAAATAGCAACTGCAACTTTATAATGGTCTTCCAAATAGTATTTCAAGATCTGCTACATGGTATTTGTTAACAGTTTAACAGTTTATTACCATTAGCAGTTTCAACTTTATAGAAACCATCCAAACAATGTTTATAAACAGTTTTCAAACCAACTATTAATAGTTAACAAAGTGTTATAAATATTTGGTCTATCTATCCAAGAGATATTTATATTGTATAATTTACTTTTTTTATTTTTACAAAGGTTTACAAATTAGTTGGAAACCATTAATACTTAGTTTATGTATTTATACAAGACTGTATAAGTCTTGGTATTTGACTAATAAAATAACAATCTATAACATTACTTATAATGGGTAAAGTTAATTAGTTATCATTTCTTCATTGGTTATCAAGGAGTATTGACAAAAGTATAATTAACAGTCAGTTAACAAATTATTAATGATGCCTATAATACAGTATTGCCAGCTTCAGAAAGATGATACCGACACGTAAAATTACCACATTTATGGAGTAAGATGCATCCCTAAAAGAGGCTGAGTATTCATATGTGTGAAAAAAAATGTTATTCATCTCTGTATGATCTATGTACATTTGATTCAGTGGCTTTGTGCATTCTTTAGAAAGCAATCTGTCTTTATTACATTCACACACAGTTTTATAGATATATTTTTATATTTACTTGGCCTTCAGTTGATGAAGTGGACAAAATATGTAATTTCTTCTACACTGAAGAGGTGGAGTGACCAGCACCATATGATTCTCAGATCCTAACTTTGAATGTTGAACAGTGGAGACTACTGCCACTGAGAAGTGAGTGACCTGCAGTGAGTGAGGGTTTGACTCTGTATGCAAGTCAGTCTGTGAAAATCTGTCAGGCCTTGATTCCCTGCAGTCTGCGGGGATGGTTTCTTCTAGCTGACGATGGTCGTTAGCACATGACACATTGAGCTAAGGGGTTGCTAACTTCTCATATTCAAGATGCTGTATCTGATTTAGACTGACTGAAACGTGGCTTATTCCCCCATCCTGGGTTTAACAAGTAGCACACACTGCTTATCTTGGTTAGTACAACATCCCTGGATTATTGGGAAGAACACCCTGAAATTGTACGGAGTAGGCATACAATTCTCCACTTTAATTCCCATTTTAAATACTGTTTTTTTTTTTTCAAAACTTGTACTATTATGGATATTTAAGTAGTTGAACATATTCAGTTACCTAATGATTACATCTGTTATTTCATGACATACCATTTTGATGTTGCACAGGTTATTGCCTCAAGTTTACATTTCATTATTCTAATTATAATAAAGGTTCTGTTTAACTAAAGAGGTAAAACAATACTACAGAATTAGATACTCTGTAAAGCATCTACAAACATTATTTAGATAGTTAAAATGTTGTCAATGGTTATTGATTGTATGGAGTAAAACTAATTTGGCCCTTTTAAATGTTTTATAGGTGAGCTACATAAGAGTACATGTTTGTGTCCTGATTGTGTGATTATCATTTTAAACACATATATGAACAGACAGTCAATGTTGACATACAACTTTGAGCCAAAGATAAATGTAGTGGAGGTTATTGTTGTTTTGCAGCTTTTGTAACCTATTAAAAATTTAATGAAGGGAACAGCGTGTATGTATACCTTACAAAGTGCTTAGAAAGACATTATTTATTAAGTGACTCAAAAGATTTAAATAGCAACTGCAACTTTATAATGGTCTTCCAAATAGTATTTCAAGATCTGCTACATGGTATTTGTTAACAGTTTAACAGTTTATTACCATTAGCAGTTTCAACTTATAGAAACCATCAAACAATGTTTATAAACAGTTTTCAAACCAACTATTAATAGTTAACAAAGTGTTATAAATATTTGGTCTATCTATCCAAGAGATATTTATATTGTATAATTTACTTTTTTGGTTTTTACAAAGGTTTACAAATTAGTTGGAAACCATTAATACTAGTTTATGTATTTATACAAGACTGTATAAGTCTTGGTATTTGACTAATAAAATAACAATCTATAACATTACTTATAATGGGTAAAGTTAATTAGTTATCATTTTCTTCATTGGTTATCAAGGAGTATTGACAAAAGTATAATTAACAGTCAGTTAACAAATTATTAATGATGCCTATAATACAGTATTGCCAGCTTCAGAAAGATGATACCGACACGTAAAATTACCACATTTATGGAGTAAGATGCATCCCTAAAAGAGGCTGAGTATTCATATGTGTGAAAAAAAAATGTTATTCATCTCTGTATGATCTATGTACATTTGATTCAGTGGCTTTGTGCATTCTTTAGAAAGCAATCTGTCTTTATTACATTCACACACAGTTTTATAGATATATTTTTATATTTACTTGGCCTTCAGTTGATGAAGTGGACAAAAATATGTAATTTCTTCTACACTGAAGAGGTGGAGTGACCAGCACCCATATGATTCTCAGATCCTAACTTTGAGTGTTGAACAGTGGAGACTGCTGCCACTGAGAAGTGAGTGACCTGCAGTGGGTGAGGGGTTTGATTCTCTGCAAGTCAGCCTGTGAAAATCTGTCAGGCCTTGATTCCCTGCAGTGCGAGGGGATGGTTTCTTCTAGCTGACGATGGTCGTTATAGTCGTGAGGACATTACACATTGGGCTTCAGGGTTGCTTACTTCTCATATCCTAGATGTTGTATCTGACTGAAACATGGCTTTTCCTCTTTCCTGTGTTAAACAAGTGGATGTTGGGTAAGATAATGTTAAACTGTAAAGAGTAGAAATACAAGCAGAATTCCACATTTGTCGTCAATTGCACAATTGACTACAAGCTATTCAAAAAAAGGAGTTAAACATGTTTTTCACATGAAGAAACATCTGCTGGGAAGTGACATAATAACCACATGTATGTAATATCACTGAAATAATTGAAAGGTAATTATTTATTAAGTGGCCCTCTAAAGCAGTAGGGCATCTTGGCTCTCAGTGGCTCTGTTTGTCTGAATTTTTAACGCAATGGCCATCAGAAACACATTAACATTAGTTAAACTTTAAGTGCTAAAGAGTTGTTTCAGTTGACAACACTGGAATGTAAAGACCTGTAAAGCTGAGTGTTAATGTAAACTTATTTTAGCAATCTCACATGCCTTCATGCACACTCTCTGTGCCGCAGTGACAATGCTGTATACCAGCCCTGTATTTGTAACTAATTTACAACTCTATGTGTTACCAACTATAGTTATCAAAACAACCAAAAAAATAGATATAACAATAATAAAACTTAGTTCTGGGTTGCACAAACCTCTTTGAATGGGGTCAACAGAAGACAACTAGTGAAGGCCCATTCATAGATGTATCCTGCTGTGATGGTTTTGAGATGAGGTGTTGGTGGCTCATCACCATTTCAATGCCCATCAAAAACACTAACATACCAGTTAAACTTTAAGTGCTAAAGAAAGGTTTTAGTTCACAATACTGGAATTTAAAGTCCTGTAAAGCTGAGTGTCATTGTGAACTTATCGTATTATATTATTTATTATGTGCCTTTCACTTCATGCACACTCTTTGTGCACTGTGACAATGCTGCATGCCAGTGTGTGTAGTATATGTTATAGACTGTAGTCATTAAAAACAAACATCTTTTGAATGGGGTCTAGATTAGATAATGCTAAAATACACTTACAAACACAGGTGTTTCATCCATCACTAAAAAACTATTCATTTTGAACACAATGGAACACATTACAAAACAAGATATTTGGTGTTCAAATCCATTACCTATCATAATAGCATGAAAAGGAGCCTTGAGAAATACATAAAAGAGAGAAGGCTAAAAACAAAAATGAATGGCCATGACCTTTGACCCATAAAGCTGCACTGCATTAAATACCAACATGACTGAAGGATATCACAAAAATGAGCTCGGGGACACTAAAAACCACTGACAGTGGACACAGTTTATCACTGTATCTATAAATGCAAATTAAGACTTAACTATGCAAAGTGAAAGCCAGATATCAGCAAAATCCAGAAACACTGCCAACTTCCCGGACCTGAGCTCATCTGTCACGTCACAGTGAATATTAAGACAAGTTATAATTGTGTTCACATTATAGCCTTTATTTTAAAAAGCTACAATGGCAACATTTCTGGTGCCAATTTACTAAACAATGAGAAGCTTTACTGAATAGATACATTTTTGTATTAGATATTTTTCTCTTTACAAAATGCACCTTTCTATTTCTTTTCATTAATCTATGGTGGAGTGTGAATATCACTCTGTCCTATCAAAAGGGAACTTGTGTCATTATGTACCAGCCAACTTGGGACCACGATAAGCTTATTCTATATGTGTGGCCTTTTTCTGTAATGTTGATCGACAAAGAAAATGCATTCTTATGCATATAAATTAGCACTTTATACATTGTAAAAGAGATCCTGTGCTTGTAATAACTCTTAATGGGAATTTCCAGTAAAAGTCTGATAATAAATCTATTTTTTATGATTAATCAGCAAATACTGTTGCTGACCTTTATATCGTTTTGGTCCTTTCTGGGAAACCCTTCATTGTAAAAGGTGAACATCTAAGTAGGAATTCCAGTATGTTTTTTCCATGGCCAAGGGATCAGCCAGTATGTGTGATATCTCTGATTTAGACACTAGAAAAGAAGTCTCAGACTTGTAATGTCATGAAGTATAAAGTCTGGAGCTGCTCCTTCTGCTCATCGAGAGCCTAATTTTGGGGACCAACAGAATGTTTGTTATCCTTAAACCCAAATGAACTTTATTATATTGGTGTTGTCAGTTCTGTAACAGAAAATGTTCCCATATACTTATAACATTGTTCTGGCTGTTCTCAGTGTCATCTAGAAAATCTTTCACAATTTCATATCAATGGAGCAACTCTACACTTTTATATCAAATGACATCACAAGCACTCCAGTTTTTGGATATGGGAGCGAGTTGCCCATGTTTACTAATGTTTTTAGACTGCCTTAGATCATAGAAATAATATGTATGTATTTTAGAAATGGGCATAATTTCCCATTAATACAGTATCAAGCCATAAAAAGGTTAAGCCAGCCACTAAAGTTGAGCCTTTATATATTCTGTTACACAAACATACTAACAAATCATATTTGAAGAAGAAATGTAACATTATTCAGATGAGATTTTTTCACAAGTATTATTAAATATGTTTGTATGTGCTTTACATGGTTGAGTGTGAGCGTCACTCTGTGCTATCTAAGAAGGAACTTGTGACATTATGTACCAGCCAACAGTGGACTCATGTCATTATATCCTACTCAAGGGTGGACCTTCTTCTGTAATGTGCACCAACAAACAAGTTGCATTTCTTTAAGTACAGCCTGAGAACACAAGTATATTGAAAACTTGATTGACATTCACTACTTGTGAAAACTGGTCAGGTAAGTATTTTGAAATTGAACAATTTTAAAAGGTCAAGTCAAAGTTTGATGTTACATAATTTTAATTTAAAACTCTTTTTTTTAGTTTTCTTACAAAAGGAAATGGAGTGTGGACATTTTTTTTTTCTTTTTAGAGTGCAAAGTTCAAAGAGTACAAACAGAAGTCGACTTATGAAGGCCCATTCATAGATGTGTATCCTGTTGTGATGGTTTTGAGATGAGTTGTTGGTGGCTCATCACCATTTCAATGCCCATCAAAAACACTAACATACAAGTTAAACTTTAGTGCTAAAAGAAAAGTTTCAGTTTACAATACTGGAATGTAAAGTCCTGTAAAGCTGAGTGTCATTGTGAACTTATCGTAACATTTATTGTATGTGCCTTTCACTTCACGCACACTCTCTGTGCACTGTGACAATGCTGCATGCCAGTGTGTGTAGTATGTGTTACAGACTGTAGTCATTAAAAAAACAAACATCTTTGAATGGGGTCTAGATTAGATAATGCTAAAATACACTAACAAACACAGGTGTTTCATCCATCACTGAAAAACTATTGTGAACACAAGGAATACATTACAAAACAAGATATTTGCTGTTCAAATCCATTAACTATCTGCCATAATAGCATGAAAAGATTTAGAGAACCTTGAGAAATCTCTGCATAAAGGGACAAGGCTAAAACCAAAAATGAATGGCCATGACCTTTGACCCATAAAGCTGCACTGCATTAAATACCAACATGATATCACAAAATGAGCTTGGGGACACTGAAAACCACTGACAGTGAACACAGTTCATCACTGCATCTATAAATGCAATTTAAGACTCTACTATGCTAAGTGAAAGCCAGATTCAACAAAATCCAGAAAGCATACTGACTTCTCTGGACCTGAGCTCATCTGTCATGTCACAGTTTGATTTCTTTTCTTTTGGAAGCAAACAGCTTTAAGGTCTAGTCACAGACTTGTGTTAAATCATTTTATAGTGATTAATTAATTAAAATAAATATATTATTTATTAAAATAAGTAATTATATTGCTGACCATTTTATGTATAATGTTACTCGTTTATAGATTTATTTTTCTGAATTTTTGGTGATACATTGGTAGTTACAATTGGTCTGGTCTAAATATACATATATATATATATATATATACATATATAAAACAAAGACAACAATAAAGTTATTAACACTAAATAGTAAGATAAAACTGAATTCACAGGATTATGGGAGCCTTCTTTAAAAGATATACTTTGCTTTGGCAAGTATTATTTCTGTACTATTTATTATCACAAAAAATGTTGATATATTGCAAGCAATAAAGTTTACATACCCATTTTTAAAGATACAAATGAAGTTTTAGTGAAAAAGAAGCACTCTATAGGTGAGAGAACCAGGATAAACCAGTTTGACTGCAGTATATGGATGTCCCCCCCTTTGATAGGCAGGCGTGGCTCAAGGCTTCAGGTCCCTCTTGGCAATTTCTTTAAAAAATTGTAAAAATCACATTTGCAGTAATATTGTGAAAGAAGACCTCAAAAGTAAATTTTCAATTCTAGTTTTGTATTTTTAAAATGACTGCTAATAAAGGTTCCCTCTTGGATAGTACACTTAGATAGTCCCCTATTATTCATGTTCGCATGTATGTGTGTGTATGTGTGTGTGTGTGTGTGTGAGTGTGAGTGTGTGTGTGTGTGTGTGTTTGTGTTTGAGAGAGAGAGAGACAGAGAGAGAGGGAGAAAAGGTGGACAATTTCACACCACATTTCCCAGAGTTGTTAAAAAGTCACTTGAAAAGCTGCTTTGTCACTTTCTTCCTGCCCTCTATGATTCATCTGTTATATTTTCTAGCGTGATCAATCAGTAATTATTGATGGTATGGTTTCCAGAAACATAACTATGTGAACTGTTAGTGTTAGTGTCATGTTTATTTAAAGAAGAATAACATAACATAACATAACATAACATAACATAACATAACATAACAAAACAAAACAAAACAAAACAAAACAAAACAAAACATAACATAACATAACATAAGATAACATAACATAACATAACATAACATAACATAACATAACATAACATAACATAAGATAACATAACATAACATAACATAACATAACATAACATAACATAACAAAACATAACATAACATAACATAACATAACATAACATAACATAACATAACATAACATAACATAACTATTATAAATTCTAAAAATATTATTTCATTTAAATCCTGTTATATTTTGCATTGTAGAATTAAACAGAGCGGAAATACCAGTTCGTTTTCAAAAAATGTGAACACAAACTGTGGGTGAGTGTGCTCTTCAGTGTATTTAGATTATTTTCTTAACAAATACTAAAAGAGAAAACATTGCTGAATGTCAGAATCTTTGTGAAAACTGTGCATTCCTCCTAAAAATGGTCTGTAAAATTAGGTCCTGTGACGTTTGTCATGTTAACTGTGGAAAGCAAGGCACTTTTATATCACTGTACTGTTAGAAAATACTGCATAGACCGAACCTGGAGGAGGCTGTCAGGACAATAATAAAGTTTGATATAGAAGGAGACTCTTTAATCTCAGTTCAAACTTACTGCTCTGACACCACTTTCAATCCTCTTTTTATCTTTATTACCCTATTCTTCTTTTATGGTCATCTCCCAGTTTGACTTTCCTTCTTTTTTGACTCCAAAGGGTGTAGCAGGATTTAGTGACAAATTTTGATTTCATTTTTTTTAAACATAGTTTTTAGAAAAGTGACTAATAAGAGTTAATGAGTAAGAATTTGGGCACTCACAGAGTTGGCTCCAAAGCTCTACACATTATCACAAGCATTAGTTTCTTCAATCTCAGGCCATTTTATTCCTGTGGTCCAACTGATGATGCTTCAAAGGTTATTTGGAAAGAATCAATGTGTAGGATGTAATGTTGAGAAAATTCAAAATTTTATGGCAAAAAACCTCTGATCAAAACAAGAGAGAAGGACACATTTTTTCAGGCAGTGTGAATTGTCAACAGTCTGCAGAAAACAGGGGCAAGTAGCCACTAATTTTATCTTTTTTTTTTCTGTTTATTGCGGTGTATTTTCTGTAGTGCAAGGGTGTAATTTACACAGAGGATGGGAGGTGTCCCCCTTATTTTTGAAAACCCTATTTTTCTTCGCCTCACTTTTACAGTTTTAGTTTGATTCACTCTCTAAAAGATCACTTAACCAACCCAGCATCAAAAATACAGATGGCAGATGCTCTGAGTTAATCAAAATGTGAAATGACTGAATAACCTTCAAGTTTTACCATGCACCTACAACATTTGAGCTTTACAAGCAGTTGTGAGTGATTTGACGCCTTTATATTTTCCCTGGATTTTGACTTTCAGGTAACATACTGCACAAGCAAACCAAGGAGGTTTTTAGGACTGTATGCAGCTTAAAAGGCAGACTACGGATGCAAGTTAGGGTTGAAAACTGCTATTATTTCATATAATTCTCCAAACAAAATAATAAAACTAATCATCAATCAAAGATAATGCAGTAAATAAGACTGAGTTGTTTGTAGTAAAGATGGAGAAAAAACAATTTTTTGAGTTCTAACATGTTGAAATATGAAATGGTAGTTTGATATCTTTATTTTTTTAATTTTTATACGACATGATAATTGTCAAGAAGTCTATCCTGGAAATCATAGCTGATTTTTTTCATTTTTTATTATCATTATTATTTGGTATGATGCCATTATAATGGAAAGCGCAACACGCAATTTAATCACACTTCATTATTTGCTAGATGGCACAAATTTGAAGAACGTCTGATTTCATTGTTATTCTTAATAAAGATTCTAATTCCAATGTCATGTATTTGCCTCCATTTATATCTTCCCCTACAGTCCCAGCATAGCTTCAGTGATGCTGTTGTTTTGTTCAATTAATAATGTTCTATAAAGTAAATGACTCTGGAGTTTGCTTCCCATATGGAGTGTTTTTTTCTACACCTTACCGTGTGCCTCTTTTGCTTAAACTGTGCGTGACTAAACCTAAACCTAACCTAACAGTTTGCGCTGTTGTGTAAACAAAAGGTGCATGCTGTTTCATCCCACCATGTGCATTTGCTGATGTCACGGCAACAGCACCACAGCAACGGCATCCCTGGGCATAAACAGCTGACAAAGAAGGATACCTAAAACGTCATAAGCAGAAGTGGAGGGTCACTGACAGAGCGGCACCATGTGACGAGTTGGGATGAAAACATGTTGAAATAGCTAACACTGGAGAGAAAAGGTGACAGAAACGTGTGTTACAGCCTTAACTAGCATGTTGCAGGCCACCCTAAGAGGTCACTGAAGTGGTCCAACAGCTCTATTCTCTTCTTTTCACAGATGAGACAGAGAGCATGACAGTGCATGTGCTGCTCTTCATTGATGAACAATTACTCTGATATATAATTAGGCAGTCTTAATGTTAAATGTTTAACAAGAGGGGGAAGTACTGCAGACGGGCTGTCACGGAACACCTCTCCTGGTGCTTCTGCTGCTCGGCTCTGCACTCGTAATACGTACGTAAGAGCCTCAAGCGTTCCACCAAGGACTGGTGAGAGCAGCACTCCTCTGGGGTCATGCTGACAGAGATGCCTGCATCATTATGTTGTATCATACTCGTTCATTTGACTTCATTACCTTTTTTGCTTGTATGTCATGGTGATTTTAAAAGTACACGTCACATGAGTTAAAATGATTAATAATCATGTTAAGCTTCTGATACACTGTATGTAGAGATGGGTGCAGATTGTACTTAAATTCAAATATTCTTACTTTATAAGAAGTGAAATTGAAAGTAGAAACTTATCTCATAAAATACTTGCTTGAGCAGAGAATACTGTCATACTTAAATGGTCTTCAAGGTTAATAGACTCAACATTCACTCATCGTGATGAAAGTGTTTCATCATCATCTCCTGATTAGATAATTAGTTAAATGCTCAGAACAGGATGAATCTTGATCTCTTTAAAACTTAAAAACAAAGAGTAAAAGTCTGACCATGTTTCTCCTTCCCCTAAACCTCTAGACCTCCGTGCCAGCATGTGCATTTGTTGACGCCCTGACATTGCTTGCCATTTGGAGTTGTTGCCTAAACATAACTGCATGCGGCGTAATCCCACCATGTGGTTGTGTTGACATCAGGGTAGCAGCATCCCGCAGTGTATATAGCAGACACAGAAGGATACCAAGAGCGTTATGTCGACATGGGCATTATGTAGACATGAGCTTTATGTAGACGTGGAAGTCCAATGCAGAATGACAATATGCGATGACTTGGGATGAAAAAGCGTTGGTGGCACACCAGAACAATGCTCCACCTCTTTTTTGTCCAAGTGATGAAAAAGATTATTTCCAGTTTGCATAATCCAATTGAAATTCATATGTGCACTTGAAGATCCAATCAGATCCTAAAGCAATGTCATTTAAGAGCGACAATAACAATATGGAATGGTTAAAGTTGACATATTGACATTTAAGATGCGTTGACTGATTCATGACATCAACTCGTGCATTAAGTAACTTTCCTTAAAAGTTGCGGGCGGCCTTCGAGCAGCACAGTGATTCAAACTATTTGCATGTATATGAATTATGCATCATGCCTTTGATGGTTTCTTGATTTGTGTTATGAATAATGATGACAAAGAACCATCTGACACCACCCAAACCCACTCAGAGATGGTCGGGCACACTTTGTTTCAACTCTGGAGATGGATAGATGTAGTTATTAGTCCTTTTAAAAAAAATAAAAACAATGTGCCTTATAGCAATCAACAGATAAATCATGAACCTCTGGAAACACAAACACACTGGCTTCACTTCTCTCAAAAAAGACCAAAAACATTAGAAGGAACTGAGTAAAAAGCTACAGGAAAATTACCTTTAAATAAGCAGCAGAAAAAAAACCCCAAAAACTTTGTTCTTAAAAACTTAAGAAAATGTGGGGCATTTCTTGTCAAGTTGTTCATTATATTTTCTCCATGTATTCAAAAGAAATCAGACTAACTTTCAGAGGTTTAAACTGGTAATGGAAACAAAAGGTGATTTGACACAGCCAAAAGTGCAAATGAAAATGTTCTATATAAGCTCTCATAATGCTCTCAGCAGATGTGAATGTAATGATTTGAGTTGGATCATACGTCAGTGAAGCAGACAAGCATCTGCATGATAAAATGGCATAATAATAATGAAGCAGTATGGTCTTTTGTTTGAGAGTAAGTGCAAAAAAATAGATTTTTGTGCCAAAACTCTCCCTTGGCTAATAGATTTATTCTGTGCCCCTGCAGCAACGGCCACCATTTCCCAACCTAATCACACACATGCATACCCACAGCCACACACACACACACACATAGCACACAAGGGAACCCCAGTCGAGACACAGCCTGGTTTTAAAATTCCATTGATTCAGGTCAAAGTGTGTATGCAGCATTCAGGGCAGAAACAGGAAAGGGGATTGCATCAGCTGCTCAGTCTTTCTCTGCCTCGCTACCATCATCCCAGATGCCCACACTGCTGTTTTAAGAAAAGAAAGTCTTACTTGAGTTTGAACAGGCGAGCTGGAAACCTAAACAATACACCACCGAGTGTAGAATTCACTGTATCCAGCAGGCATCTATCCTATTTAAGCCACAGCTCTGGGCCTCCTACTATTGGACGTTAATCGCTTAATCTTCGCGTCACTTCCAGTGCCACTTGTCTCAATTATTCCCAGGATGCTCCACTTGCCATACAGGGTGCCAGCTATTTTTATGCCGCAGCCTGGCAGCCTTTTGTGCGCATTCTGGAGATATCAACAATGGGAGTTGACAGGGAAGTGAAAAAAACAGGCTATTGATTCAACCTATCTCTTACGCCTTTTCAATTGCTTTTAAGTACTGGTGGCGCCTGTGAGGGTCTGGACTTGTTCAGGGAATCACTTAATTCCAGACAGAAGCCATTGTGTAATGTTAGAAAAGGATGCCTCTTCTAAAAGAATAAAAGAATAAAAATCTAACAAAGGTAGAAACTTAGCTGCTTTAAGCAATCATCTCAGAGTTCTCTTCTAAATAAACCGTGGCCACGATACATAAGAAGCTGTCTTTGTTATGAAACAGCAATTACATCCCATTAGTGTCAAGTGCAGACACCGTCACTCTACGTATACTCACATTACTGTCTGAGCTTTGAAGTGTGTGCAGGAGAGTGTTTTCAGCAGGTATAACACCAGTGTGCATTCATTTAATGACAACATCATGACAGCCTTTACAGTAATGCCCAAGGAAAATCTCCATTTAATAACAAGTTTATTGGAAAGTGTTTTCTATTAATAAACAGTGGCAACTGGACTTAGTTATGCAACACTTATTGCTTTCAGTTTATCTGCAATCCTATCCCCAATAAAGCATGTTTCTCTACTGCCTCTCTCTTAGATATGCTGAGACTTAGGCACAAAAAACACTTGGTTGTAGTTAGGAAAAATATCATGTTTCTGCTGAAAATACCCACCTTTAGAGGCACAATCCATGCTGGAAATGTAGCAATGTCTCTGTAAAGAAATATATATATATATATATATTTTGCCACTCTGCAGTGGACTTCTGCGTCTGCATGTTGCACTTTAGGTATTCTTCTGTGTCTGCTGTTGACGTTCCGTTATGGCGTATCCTTAACAAATGCACGTGTTTAAGTTTAGACAACAAAAGCACATGGCAACCAATGTCGGGATGTCACGTGCTAGCATAGATGGTTAAGATTAGGTAACAACGGCATGGGTGGTAAGGTTTTGGGGAAAGAGATACAAAAGGTGTAGACAAAAAAAAACAACAACATTCTGATGGGAAGGGAACACTGGACTCCCACATGAAAGTCCAGGGTTTGTTGGATCTATCCACCGCCCCTCCGTCCCGCCTGTCCTAAAAGGACCTTAATGCTCCTTATATTATGCCTTACTGGCAGTGTTTCGATCTGACACCATCCAGCAGTGTATCCTGTGGACAAGACAGGTTCCACCTGGCTACCTTATCAACTGACGGTGCACGTATAATGCTGCTGCAGCAGGTGCTGTCCAGGCCTTCACTGGTGTATAATAACATCACTAACAGTTCCGTCCAGCCATGTCTCAACTGATGCCATCCAGTGGCGTATCATGCAGACATGAAATATGGCTTTTTGCATTGGGATCTTACACCAAAAGCACTGCAAATTATTTGATAGCTTCGGAATGAGAATAGGCTGCGCTATGCCTGTTGGAAACACAGCAATATCTCTTTAACAAAATATTCATTTTCGTGGCGCTATTTCTTCTTGCTAATGGACTGAAATATGTGTTATATTTAGCTTTAGTGGCTATGTGCATAGGTTCAGTAGATATGCTACAATATAGTGGAGTCTTTGGAAGGCAACTTGGTCATTGTGTAAATGTAAAGTGTTCATTTTAAACAAGCAAAAACAGGATTCTTACTAAAAACTAATGAAAACATATGTATTCTATTCTCTGCTAATAGATCCACCTAAATTCATCACAGTGGATGATAAAGGTAGGGAAAAGATGTTTTTTGTTCGAGGATGATTTGAGATATTTTGTCCATTGTTTCTATCATTTGTGATTACATTGTTATCACCAAGTTAATTCAGATTTAGGCAAACAGTATTGGATAATATGTACATAATTATTGCACAGAAAAACTGCATGTACAACTACAGTAAATACAGTACATTGATACTGAACAGGGAAGTTTAGGTAATGATTTTACAGTTACAGTCTATAAGTTTGACTAATGTAGGGATATGAAATATATTATTCAGTGGGATAAGTGCCTACCAAAATAAGTCTTTAGGTTGACAGAATAATCTTAACTCCAGGTCCACTTTATAATTTCGGAGAATTTTCTGGTGCTCTCAGCCACGCCTCAGTCCTCATGAGTAGATAGAGTTTGGATCATGATATACAGTTAAAAGCACAGTAAAGTACAGTAATAAAGTATTAACATTTTCCACTGACAGTGTTTGCAGATAGATCTGATTGAAACGTTTCCACATTACCTAGAGGAAGTATTTTTTTACATTTCCTACAAAATGCATTGGCTAATGCAAATTAAATTGGTTGCATATGAAGAATATTTTTAGCAGATGGAGCCTGGGAAGTATTGATTTGCAGTGACACAGACGGCAGTTCCTGTAGATGGCAGTATGAGAGATTGTTGTGCCGGAGGCTCCTGTGTAGTCTTCTGAATTGCACTGATCCCTCAAACAAAGCCTTCCATCAAGTGGGAACCAGATAGCTGTGTGGGATTTTCATTAATGCTGCTTACCATCTTAAACCCTTCACCGTCCCTTTGAACACACCCTCCATCCTGTGCTGCGTCAGGCCTCCCCGCTCCCCTCGGCCCTCTTAATGACTTGGACTTTTATTACCTGGGCTGATGGGACATCCATAAAGAGACACTCTGCCAGCAAGATGGCAAACACGTTTCTCGCTCAGGCCTCATGTGTCTTCTTGAGAGAAGCTTAAAGAGTAATGGAGCTTCTGGGATCCCTCTCTGTTCACCAGGGGATGCCGTCTGGCATCACTGGGGCTGGGGGAAAGTTGGTAGGGAATGCTCGGTGTGTCAGGTTCATTGATGGCAGCCTATTATATTGGTTTCCTGCAACAGAGCCACATGAACATCTGTGCATGTCATTTTCAATGACCCACCTCAGGGCCACGATACCATTACAGGAAGCTCTCAGGGATCAGAGGCTGTCTTTGGTGGAACCAGCAGTTGGGTTTGACACAATGGCTCCCGCAGGGTGGAGAATCACGGCTCTGATACATGTGACAGTGCCGGAAAAAGGTTTCTGCTACTCTACTTTGTGTTGCTTTTAAAAAAAAAGTGTTTACGACTGCGGTGGTGAGGTGAAAACGATGGTATCGACAGCAACTGATGAAATGTTTAGTGATGTAAAGAGCTTTCTTGTACTTTTCACAGGATCTATATTTCATTGGCAAATTTAGAAAGTGCGAACATGCCGCGCAGTGCGTCCTATTGCAGGGAGAAGTGCAAAGAGAGAGCAGATTGAGTGTATTCAGATCGACGCCGTGCTTGTCACAGTCCTGATGACAAACAGGCTGTAAGAGAGCGCCTTGCACTCATTTGTCAAACTTGCTCTGACATCAAGAATGCTTTGGCTTTCAGGACTGATAAGGGCCGCGGTGTAATCCGTCTTCAAGTCAGTTCAGGAATACAATGGAAGACTGTATGCTTTTCATCACCTTGAATGGATGGATGATAAAGGATAAAAAATACTGTATGTTCAAAGGCTTAGTGCTTTTTTCTTCAGCCATCCGTCCACTATATTATATAGAGTTTAAAGTATAATAATTTTGAATAAAATCATACATACCTCTTTAAAGAATTCTTTTGGGGGACTCAAAACTGATTTTTAACAAGCTTTGTACAATAATAACATATGGGTAATGTGTAAAACCTGGTAAACGGGCGGATTAGCAAATAATGGGCTCCTGGGCACAGATACGCAAAAGGTCCCCCCACATCCCCTGCATACAAGCAAGACACACACGCTTTATAGTTGTTCAGCCTCATTTTGTGTCTTTGTTTTGCATCTCTTTGTAGTCCTAATAAATATTTTGTATGTGGCTGTTTTGGTTGTTTTGCCCCCTTTAGTTGTCATCTTGGGTGTAATTGTAGTTTCTTTGTATCGCTATGTAGTGGTCTTTGAGATGATTTTGGGTCTCTCTGAAGTGAATTTGTGTCTTTTTTGGTTTTTTTTTATCTTATGTAGATACTTCTTATCTCTTTGTGGTCACGTTGTGTAATTTTGCATCTCTGAAGTAATTTTGCCTTTTTGTCATTTTGTCTTTTTTTGGTTGTTTTGCCCCTTTTGTGGAATTTTTGTGTGTCTGTGTACTAGTGTGTATCTTTGTAGTTATTTTTGTCTTTTTTAGTAATTTTTTTCCTCTGTCAAGTAATTTAGTGTACTATTTTACATTTCTCTGTGCTTGTTTTGCCTCATTCTGACACTTTTTTGTGCCTCTTCGAAGTTATTTAGTATCTCTATGTAGTGGTTTTATGGTATGTGAAGTAATTTTGTGTCTTTCTTGGTTATTTTATTTCACGTTCAAGTAATTTTGTGTTTTTTTGTGGTTTTGCTCATTTTGGATTTTTTTTGTGTCTCTTTGCTGTTTATGTGTATTTCTTTGTAATGGTTTTGTGTCTTTTCAAGGTAATTTGGTGTCTCTTTAAAGTAATTTAGTGTCGTTGGTTATTATGTGTCTCTTTGTGGTTGTATTTTTTTCCTTTGTGTAGTTATCTTGTGTAATTGTAGTTCCTTTGAATCTTTTTTTAGTCATTAATTGTCTTTTGGGATTAATTTTGCATTTCTCTGAAGTAATTTCAGTGTCATTTTTTTCCTCTTTTTGCAGTTATTTTGTTTGTATCTTTATTTGTAGCTTCTTTGTTTCTCTTTGAAGCTGTTTTGCAGCACAGTGCATTCTGTTGGTTGTAGGTTTTTTTCCTCTTGGGCAAAAGAAAATGCAACAGTCATTTTTTCAGTTTTCTCTGGTCATTTAGCACCAATTTCAAGTGTTTTTGTCTTTCTACTTCACAGACCTGTGAAATGCTTATTTATGATTGGAGATCTTTAATGTACATATATTTGTGAAACAGGTAAACATTTAAAATGACATATTTTAAGAATTCTGCTCGCCCTAAAGACAAAATAATAACAAATGAATCTGCTGTTGGATAACATGTTTCACCTCAGTAAATATAATTCAAAGGTGTGAGCCAATTCAGTTGAATTATAATAGAATAATTCATTATGCTGTGAATGATGCCGCCAATACACATCTGCTTTGTGCTGAGTTTTTGCTGTTTTATTGTTGTAATGAGAGTAAAACTTTGTCTTTTTTTTTTTTTTACTGAAAGTGCTAGAGAAAAAAAGGTGCCATCTGAATACTAACCACCATCTTTCATATTTTCAGCCAGATGTCAAATAGCTTTACTTAACTCGTTATCTGTTAGCTGTCTGGGCCTGCAGTCATCAACTGTCATCAGTCAAATGGCCTCTGCTGCTTTCACGTTGAACCTGCTCACCTTTCCCCCTGTCAAACACACTGTTGGACAGAGCAATCACCACACAGAACCCTCAGAAGCTTGCTGATGGGGAACGGAAAGTGTAAAGCTTGTCTAAAGGGAGCTATGCAATATTTTGCATGCAGGGAAGGTTTGGTGATGCAACTAGCCTGTTAAGGTGGGTTCAAGTTGAATGTGAAGCACATTCTTGCTTCTTTCTTCTCATTATATACATATGCATTTGGCTGCTGGCTTGTTGCAGTGTGTTTTCTTCATTACAAACAGCATACAATGTTCCAAATGTAGGTTACAAAAGTCTGTTTTCATTACAAATTCTTCAAATACCACCAATTGTTCAGTGCTTTCAGCGTAAGATCCTGATGCCAAAAGTCAATAAGAACACTTTGCTACAAACTGTCAACACATAATCTGATTGACCACATTCTGTTTTGCTGTGACTCTGCATGCTTTGAGGTGGAATGCTACATGTGATTGTCATTTGCCATCCTTTGATTGATCTTTGCTGTCCACCTTCACTATGGTTACGCTTGCTCAGGTAACATTAGTTCGCATGAGGCTTGGCCCGATTATCTATGGCACTGGTTGTGTACCACAGAGGAGAATTTTGCACTTACAACGAATCAGTGCATTCTCATTCCAAAATCATCAAATACCGCTGCTTTTGCAGTGCCTTTGCTGTAAGATCCTGGCACCAAAAGCCATGTCTGCATGATATCACGTGAAAATGCAGTAGCACGGTAGTGCCATCCTGGAATGACAACAGCAGATGCCAAAGGATAGCTAGAACATAATAAGTAGACATGGAAGTCCACTGGAAAGTGGCAATATGTGACAACCTGGGATGATAACGTGTTGGAACAAGGAGACTAGAAACTTTTTAATATAAATCCAAATTCTTTATGGGAAACTGAGCAGTTTTGTTATGTTTCTAATTATCACCTTTCTGTTTCAGTAGCTTTTTTGAATGTGCTACCAATCTGCTTGGAATATGATCACCAACATATTTGCACAGAATTCTTAAAAAAAAAAAAAAAAATTACCCTATGAAATCCAGCCCTTGCGTTTTTATCTTCAGACTTTATGGTATATTACCACACAGCAAAGATGAACAGAGGAGCATATGAGAGACGGCAGCAAAACCTAAATCCTCGATGGCCTTTGGAGCTTCCTGTTTGATGCCAAAAAAAAAAAAAAAAAAAAGAAGATGACTGTATTATGCATCTCCAGCTCAGCCCAGGGCAGAGTTGCAGGTGCTGTTAGGAAGCATCCCTCCAGCTCGGGCCCAGGGAGAGACGCAGTGGGAGAGCTTCCCAGTTTGCTACAATCAATCAGACATTCTGCTGGCTAATGCATTATTAAGTTTCCAGGGTACTATAAAGTTAGATGACCTTCTGCGCTTTCTGCAATCCCTCGCTTTTAAAACCCATAGGGCTGTTTTAGCTACACTATAACAAAATAGCACAAAAAAGACCTTAAAAGGAAATTGATAAACTCAAAGAAAAGTTTCTTTTTTATACAATGATCTATAGTTTTTCATTACTTATCAGCCCAAAGGGCAACATGATTAAATTAAAAAAATGATACAAATGGCAGAGAATATAACTTGATAAAAGGCACTTTAGAGCACCAAATGAGCACGAAAGTGCAAAAGACAGCAGGCATTTGATAAATTTCAATCATGGCTGCTATTAGAATTATAATACTTCATATTATACTAAAAGTGTTCTATCAGAGGCCCTAAAGTGCTCATGCTTTTAAAAAGGTTGTTCTAACATTCTATGATGCAGTGCAGCACGCCTACTTTCAGGAGGAAATGTGCTCACTATTAAAACTGTTTTTGACAATCATTTACCATAAGCAAAAAGTATTGGAGAAAAAAAATGAAACAAAACTTACAGAAATGTGTAATGAATACAAAAACATTAAGGGATGGCATGAAAAAAAAGATGTCACTTTTTGTAGTAATGATAAATACAAATTTGGCTTTGTAGCTTTGTAAATGACGTGCTGCTTCGATGTTCTTATCGTTTCAACACTCCCCATTCCCTCATTTTGAGTTTTATGGGTTTTTTGAATGAGTTGTTGGTTAGAAGCCTGAAATAAGGTATGTGGTTAACACAAGCTGAGGAGAAATTCATGTTTTGTTCTATTATATAAAATATGTCGGTAAATACCGCACTCCTGAACTTCAAAGCTTTTATGTGTCTTGCAAAAAGCGATAGCTAACTAAAGTGGCTAAATAAGACGACAGAACATCATCAAGCCAAGTCACACCTGACATTGCTTTACAGCCTTGTTGCGGTGGCGAGGTTAAGTCTTGCAGTTATAATGTAGTTTGTATGCAGCAGTTTTTTTTTTTTGCCATGATCCAAAATGTAAAAAATCCCATTGGTGTTTTGACATGGTAATCAGAGTGGAGCTAACATCTGTGTTGGCCTGCAGAAAAACCTCATCTCTCTCTCTCTCTCTCTCTCTCTCACATATGTTAGTTAAGTTACACCAAAATTCCCTTTTTTTAAACCAGAACTATGATCTTTTTTCTGCCATGTAGTTTTGTATCCCAAACCTGAAATGTTGACCAGGTGTTCAAAACTACAGCCGTTAATATGATACCGTGAGGAGCATTGATATAGGAAATGCCACTTAGAGGTAGGGACAATGTATGAATTTGTGAATGTAAATTTACTACAGTAGGTCACATTAAAGTCCTTGCAGGGAAAGAGGCTGTGTGTTGGATGAATGAAAAAAAAAAACAAACACAGGACTTTGACCTGCGAATCTGGGGTTTGTGTCCTGTGTGAACCCAAAAGTCAGTGCTGAGCTATTTTAAGTTACAGAGGTGCATAATGTCACATCATCATGTGGTAAGTGCATTTAGCACGTAACGTGACAATGCCTAACCTATTGAGGCGATAATTCACAAGGTACACAGTACAAGGTAGATTTATTTGTCTTTATAAAAACAAAAAAAACACGCAGTTTAAAAAGATGAAATTAAAAGTTGTCCCTAAATTTTGCCACATCTTTTGGCGTTGAAGGAGGAGTTTATGAGTCTAGAAGCCTGGGGAAAGAAGCTGCTCCGTAGTGTGGTGGTACTTCTGTGTCCTTTCCCAGATGGCAGCGGGGTGAACAGACTGTGGCTGGGGTGGGTGCTGTTTTTCAGTATCCTCTGGGCTCAGTGCACCACTCTGCAAGATGTTGTTTTCCTTCCAGTATGAACTCTCATTGTTGTTTATAATACGGTCAATGATGATATTTCACCATCGGTTTTCCTGATGTTTGTTCGTGCAGTCACGATGTACAGTGTGAATAGTAGGTGTTGAGCACTAATGTAAAGGAAACATTGATCTATGACATGTTAAAATGTTATGTAACAGCAGCACAAGCAGAGATTTGCCAAGAAGTAAATGAATTTGTTCAGTCATGTGGGTTACTCAGCAATATAGTATCTACCTGAAGTAGCCACCGACAGCTTCTGGTCATACTTGACAAAGGTAGGCTGCAGCAGCAAAAAGACAAATGGTGCATTTTATTTTGCGTGGATTCCATTTTTCATTTAAAAATGAGAAAGTCTCTTATTTACTCTTGCAGAGTTTACATAGTATCAAGTTCTCTGTGCCCAGTGTTAAAAACCATTCTTCATTGACACGAAGGCAGCAAGACTTCAGTAAGAAAACGGGCTGATCACAAAACCTGGAAGAAGCTCTAAACTTAAGTTGCAGACAGAGCGAACAAGGCAGCTTTACACTGCTTAGAAGACCACCTTTGTTAGGGCAAATGTACCAAAAGTTGCAGATTGTTTGTTATGCAGCATGGAGAAAAAAACAATGTGGATTTAACAGATATTTTCTAAAATCTTTGGTTAACTCAGGGATCCATTGAATTATTTGTGTAAACAAGGGGATCCCATCCACTTACATCTCCCACTGCTATGCCTCCTGGGTAGAAGAAAAGTTGCTGTTACAATAGCTTGTGTTTTTCTCAGTTAGTAAATGTGATACAGTAGTTTTAGCAAGACACCGTAACAGTGGTTAAATTGTATCTTTACTCGACTTATGCTCAAATATTCCAGCTCATTTTCTGACCCATATTTTTTTCAGACATCATTACATCTTCATGTATTTATACTGACATAAAAACACTGTCTGGATGGATGCCACGGTGCCATTTTCTTCCCCAATGCAGAGCGAGGAAAATTCTGAGTGAGACATCATGCTAACCCTGAGAGGAATAATTTATTGATGTACGTCAAGCCAAGAGAGGAAAGAGGGTATGTGGGCTCAGTTATACGACCGGCTGAAAAGACAAAAGGAATCCTTGATGAAGTTCCTTTGAAGTGCTTTTTCCAGAAGTCCTTGGAAATACATATTGATGAAGTCCAAATTGTCTGGCCTGGAGGGAGAAGGCAGTCGACTGCTTTGCATTGCGCCATAAATATTCACTAGAGAAGAGGACATGGCTCATTTCTATGTGTGACTAGAATTATTACATTAAAATGATTGGCTCAGAAAAAAATGATAACGAGAGATGAAGGGAGAGACCAGCGCCATCAGGAGGGATCATTTTCTTTAACAATAAAAGGTGTTCTTGTCACTCCAGAAAACATTTGTTTCAGTGCTGAAATTCATAGTCTGAGCCATTAATGCATTATTAATATGAATGTCTGAAGGCAGAAGCATACCAAGTGTACTAAACAAAGTTATCCATAAAACCTATACTCAATGAAGGAAAAAATATGTCATCACATACAGTAGAGTGTCAATGGAACACCTGGACTAATGAACATTTAAGAGATGCCTATCTCCGTATTAAATAATAGTTGATGCCACTATGATATCACCTGTTGGTTTGTGGACTCCCATTTTTAAGCCTTGGGTTGGCATTTTGTTTTTTTTTTGGAGCCAGAACCCATCCAAGATTTGTTTACAGGGTTCATATGGGTAGTAAATGGGTTTAAAAATGGGCTTTGTCTTGGACTTTCATTGGTTTTCAGTGACCTTCTGCATCAGCAGTTTACTCTCTGGGGTTTGCCGTTCCCATGATGTCAACAAATGCACATGGTGGGATAAAGCAGCACAGTGCTTATGTTTAACAGCATGTGGACAATGGTAAGGATTAGGCAACAAATTCAGGCAAACAAAGGCAAATAACTGTTTTCTAACATGTTCACCAACTATATTCATTCAGCAGCTGCATAAAAATATATTGCTTTAGATGTTGTGTTTTTAGCGTGTTCCTGTGCCGCCGAGTGGTAAAAAAAAAATCTGTGTTTGTTGTGAATCTTGTAGAAAATTCCCATAGCACAGTTCTTTGTAACTCAAGTGTTTCTGAATCCGATCTTGATAGTCTCAGCGGTCACTCAACCTCATCATCTGAGCTGAGAGCTTCAATGCTTCTGAAATCAAAGACATACTACAGTCTTTATTGGGCCAATTTTACCTTTAGACATGCAATCCACTTTGAATGTGTCCATTTATTACCTTTTTTGCCACCCCCTTCTAAATAATCACATACTGAACAGAGATGGGAATAGAAGCACAGCTTTCAGAGCAAAGTAATTACATCAGTCCCTGTGGCGCCTCTTGATCTAAATCACAAGCAAATGTCACATTTTGAAACATCTAAGAGGCATCCAGCAAAACATCCTGCCTACACACCATGGAATCTTTTGGGACACAGTCGCATGAGTGACAACTATGATCATGCTAGCGACTCCTGTTGCGATTCCGCATGCTTTCTGGTGTTTTAACACCTGTGCTGGGATGCAGAATCTTTGAGTTGCTCACCATGATTTTACCTTGTCGGAGTTTCTTGAAGAAGGGGGAGAAAAGAAACAAGAAAAATTATCATTTTTGTCACAGTAATTGAAGTATTTGTTTTACAAAAGATTTCTGTCCAATATATCCATCCACATATGGCACTGGTGGATTGAAGAAAGAAAAATGATCTACTTGGTGCAACAAGGATCATAACAAATGCAAGTCCAAAGAGCTTTCATCTAAAAAAATTTTTAAAAAAAACAAAACAAAAAACAGTTTAGCCAATGTGGCTAACGCAAATACTACAGAGATCATTTCTACTAATTTCTGTGACTGAAACTATCAACAACGCAGCTTTAGTTTTGTTTTAATGGCAATATTAGTCATTTTGTACATGAGGAGCACAGTTGGGTTTTATGTACCATGATAATTCAGCATTAAGTTCAAGTTAATTTATTTCTATGGAGCCCTTTATCAAAGGCAAGTCCCAAAAGACTCAGCAGTGACATCTCTCTCATGTCATATTTTGTGTGAGTTGAAAATTAGAACAGACACTGGTGAGCATTTTTTAAGCGTTCCATAATGTGCCGTGCTAATTACCTGTGTTTGCAGTGGGGTTAATGGATAATGATAGATGTGCAAATACTTATCCATATGCAAATTGTGCCCCTGCGATGGACTAGTTTAACATAACATAGGATCACTGAACAAATGAGTTAACTCAACTTTTATGCTTCAAAGTGAATATTAAGTTTCACTTTTTTCCCTTTTGTAGGGTTTCTCTATGCAGCATTGACATACCCCACTGGTCCCAGAGAGCGGGGCTTGAACCATTAAGCTTGGCTTCATGCATGATGCCATCTGAGCTATGAATATCTACATGTGGGTGATGAGGTGGAACCCAGGTGGGTGGATGAAATTAAACCTAATTCAAGCAGACTGTCAAAGGACCTGCCAATCAAGGTCCACAAATCCCAAATTGTACTCCTAAGGCTTAATATCTTCTTAATGGAACAAACGTTGTCAAAGTGACCACCAAGACACATATTAGAAAAACTGCTTTAGCTTCATTAGCTTTATTAGCTTTGATAGCATTTAGAGAAAATGACTGTCTTTGCATTTGCTGAGAAAGGTTGACATCCGCTGATGGGTCTCTATTGGTGCCAGAGATTTGTCGGGATCGGCAAGTAGCCATTCAAGGAAATATGGAAACAGAAACCCCAGTGGGGCGAGAAGATGATTCAACAGGTTTCAAACAAAACCCAAGACAAGTTAGATCCTAAAAGTCAGATGAGGGGCTGACCTGATGATTGAAGAAACTACTCCTTCATCCATAGCTCACTGCTCTCCTATGCAATTTACCTTCACCCTGTGAGGAAACATGCTTGTGAAACATTGGGAACATTGCTGACTAAACAAGGACTGCCTTCCTTAATGGGCAAACTTTTAAAGCAGGGACCGTTGCTACCTCAATTTTAAATATCTTTAAAACAAATAATCAGAGTTCCTAACAGTCAACAGAGGCCTTCACCCACCACTTGCTAGCCAATTCCACCTTGGGTAGTTGTATGAACCTGATTCTGATACAGTTGAACTGGAGTTGGGTATCGGTTCAGATCAGTTGCAACGTGCCTAGAGACACCTAATGTAATTTACATTTTTTGAAAATCTCATCACAGACAGTCCGAAGCCTCCTCTCTGCAAATATAATCAAGTGTTTGTTCTCCAGTTATGAGTTTTTGTTACCATACATGTTTATACCTAATTTGGACAGGCACATATTGCCACAGCACTTAATACACCTGGCGAAAGCTTGTTTACAACATCACCCTTTCTCATTGCCTACACCTAGCTTTGTGTGTGCTCACTGGCTAAACAGTATAAAACACGGGGATAATGTTGGTCTCTTAAAAAACAAACTTTGCAATACATTTGACAAACAAAAAAATGATCAGGATAAGGACAGAGATAGTTAGATAGCTGGCCAGCATGTGCATGCAAAACTGGGACATAATGTCAATGGGGACATTTTTCTGGGTTATGACTATATGATCCATAGCCTTCATGTATTGATGTTGGCAATTGGTGTCTCGAAGATGTCCCTTGAACTTGTAAATTCAATAGCAATTGCCATTTGCATGTGAGTTTGAGTTTTAGGCTCTACTACTCGCTGACACAACTCTTGTAACACTCAGGAAAATTCTTCAAAGGATGGACCATGCAGAGGGTCACCCCAACACAAATAGAACAGAAATAAAAGGGGTGGTGTAAATTTTATTGGCAAATGTCATGTTTGTCTGTGAACCCCATTTTTTGTCTGCTCAATGACTTTTGGTTAACTTTCAGTTTTGCTTGTGTTTCTAGTTGAGATGCCCTACAAGTGGAACCAAAAGGGGAGAGGCCACAGCAGTCATGTGGCTACATTTTTCAACCATGCATGAGCCAATCATTGGCAGGCCATCCACTGACTCTCGCACTGGGATGGACTCACCAAGCGTGGTTGCTGTTGCCTCTGGGATCAGCTCAAAGTCCACCAAAACTGCCCAGAGCCAGGATATAGTGGAGGATGAGGAGGCTCGGACAACAGTATATGGGATTTTGAGCCATCCTCTGCTGGTCCTCCACAAGAACTCTTTGACAGCACTGGGCCATCAAAACAGATGTATTTGTATTTCCTCATGTCTGTGACAGATAGAAACATTGAAACGGCAGTAAAAGCTGGTAATTGTCATTATAATTATCAAAACACCATGTTCACTGTCTATCTCTGCTGACAACCCAGGGAAAACACATGAAGAAGTATCCTAAGAACTGGAAAAGAAAAATGTAAAAGGTAACAAGGAAATTATCTAAAAAAAAATGCTGTGGGTTATTATTAGATATGCTCAAAAACAAAAAAAAACTATAGTTATTTTTCTATTAATGACATATTTAAAATGAGGTAAAAAACAAAACAAAACTGTACTTTCTTGAGGTCATTATCTTTTTGTGTTTTGTTTTTTAATTGTCTTACTTATTTTTGCTAATTTTTAGGCAACTTTTTTAGAATTTGAACCATTTTCTAGGTATTTTTTGGCCATTTCTTGTTGCCATTTGCCCATCAAATCAATATACTTGGGTTTCAAGGGGTTAAAAACAATCTTTACCTCAGTGCTTCACTTGCTACAACTGTATCACACTGACCTACAGTACAAAACGGCCTCTTCCTGGAGGCCCACAGCTTCATATGCTGTCCTAATATATACAATGTAATTTGGGTTTTCTCTGGGGAACTGGACATATTTAATAAAGCTTAATGTTGTTACTCAGTCAGCCAAACAACATCAGAACAGACACAGAGCCAATCAGAGCACTAGTCATTCTCCACATGCATGTAGCTCCTTTGTGAGTCCATGTGAGGGGGTGTGGGTATATATGTCCCACCGCGCCTATATGAAAAACGTGTCTCCTCTGTGCTCTGTTCTTGATTAATATGCAAAGCACACGGAGCAGAAACAAACTCCTGCTTTTCTCCGCCTCCATTGCGCTCCCTCCCCCCCAAGCACTTATCGCATTTAACATTGAATAACCATTCAAATAACGTCTGTTGAGGAATCATCCGGCATAAAGCACCATCTGTGCCACGTTGCCCATCCTTTCAGTGCCGATGTAAACAGAGGAACACTAGATCACAGGCAAAATAACACACACACACACAAAAAGCTTACATGTGCAAAACGGGTCAGCTGTAATCAGTGATCAATTCTCCCTCTGCAGAACCAAAGCGATGCCATGGGGGAAATATTTGCTGAATAATTTGCAAACATCAGAGACGGGGAGAGAGAGAGAGTCTGGGTGGGGACTGATTGGAGAGGTGACATTGCTGATTAAAACAGCACCGGCTGATGAAGCCTGGGCTATATGCGATAGGTCACAGCTCATCCCTTTTTACTGAACCAGGAAATAAGTGCGAGCCCGATGTGAAAAAAAAAGCACAGGGATTCACGGGAACATCTTTAACCTGTCTCCTCGGCTATAAAATTAGCACTTTGCCTTCCTCAGCCTCCGCTCGCCGTATTTAAATGTATTCAAATGAGCAGGAAAAGGCCGATGCAGGGTGGGACTCTGGCAAAGTAATCAGCAGATCCATGATAATGAGATATTAGCGGTGCAGCTCTCATGTCTCTGGCAGTGTGTGAACCTCGGCTCCAGATCAGACCCCCACGCCTCAGCTATGATTAGCACCAGCGAGCCGCACCAGCAGCACATTTATTGATTAGAAGTGTAATGTAGATGGAGCATGGGCCTTTTCATGTTTTAGTAAGCAGGACCACATGAAACCTACAGCAGAGATACTCAACTTGTTTTGCTTGCAGGCCAATTTTACAAAATGACAGGAGGCCAGTCACCATAGCAACTGGCCTCCTCCCGCATACATCTTTCTAGGATTTTAGTTATATTCACGTTAGGAAGTTTCTTGGATTTAAGGACGTAGCTAATATGTTAGGATATTTCTAGGGTTTTAGAACATTTCTAGAATTTTAGCATGTTTTGAGGATTTTAGGACATTAAAGGATTTTAGCACGTTTAGGATTATAGAAAATTCGTAGGATCAAGGACATTTTTAGGATTTTAGGATGTTTCTAGAATTTTAGGACTTTTCTGGGATTTAATGACATTTTGGTGGTTTTAGGCAGTTTGTAGGATTTAAGGACATTTCTGGCATTTTAGGACACCTAGAATCTTTGCAGAATTTTTTAGATTTTAGGACATTTCAGGGATTTCAGAACATGCAAAGGATTTTAGAACGTTTCTGCAATTTTAGGACACTGGGGGCTTAGCTAGGACCTCTTTTGATGGGTGTGGGGGATCCTCCACTGGCAATTTTTTAAAATAAACAAGCTCTGATTTAATGCTGTTCTATGCACTCTGGCACCTTATGTATACTAATAAGTACAAAAACAATTCCCAGTGTAATTGACTTCATTTTTTTGGTTGGGGGGCCACTAGACACCCTATCAGGGGCCAGATTTGGCAGTTAGTTGGATATCATTGCTGTACAGACATCAACAATTCATGCTGTTGCCTTTGTCACACTGGTTTCAATGGCAGGGACTTGATAAATAGTGTCATGGTTCCACATATAAAGTTTTCATGAAGCCAATATGTGATGTGCGTAGATATTTAATGATGGGGATGAATAATTTAGAAGCTTCATCATGTTAGGACCCTCTGGGTGGCAGGTAAGGGAGGTTCACCATAGGTTTGAGGTGAATGGGTCCCTCACAATTGATTTATCAAATCAAATCCAAGTAAATTTGCAGAGAGATCTTAGACTAGATTTTGTAAGCCTTTGGAGCCTCTTTGTAAAGGATAAATCTTCAATTTCCAATGAAAATTCAGCCAGCACAACCAGTTCAAGACAAAATTACTGTACTGGTAGATAAATAAAAACAATTATCTGCAGGAAGTGAATTTGTAAATCATGGATTATTTTTTTATATTTCACCATCAGTTTGAAGAGAGCATCTAAGACAAATAAATGTAATTGAGATGATGAATTATTAAAAAGTGAGGCTCTACCGTGATGTAAATTTTAATCAGCAGCAATGTTAATTATAATCATCTTCAAAAATTTTAATCATCTACACAAAGTCTTATGCTTTTTATTAATATTTGGAGGAGGTGTGTCTGCTCCAATAGGAAATGTGAAGTATTTCTTTATGAAGTATTGTAGGGAAATAGAAGTGGAAGCCTTTTGCATGAAGCAGACCAGGTATCAGCCAAACATTATAGGCCCATGTTAAATGCAGTGATGACACTCAATGTCATAAAAAGCATACACACACACACACACACACACACACACATATATATATATATATATATATATATATATATATATATATATTAGTTCATCAGATGCAGACAAGCTGGACGATCACGTCACTTTCCCAAAGAATTATGTTGATAGTGGATGATTCTGTGGTGCACAATTTGCGTCTGGTGTCATTACAGTAATTGTTGTTGAGAAGCAGCGCCATCAGATGGGAAATCTGTCATGTAACTTGACTCAAGTAAGGCACGAGTTGCAAATTTGAGAACTTGAGAAATGCTTGATAAAAGACCAAACTTGACTGATCTTTGCTTAAACTGAGCAATGATTTGATGTTTCCTGCTTGACTTAAAACTTGGGCTTGAAACACACAAGTCATAACCCAAGGACAAATAGGAATAAATGTAAAAAACCTATTTAAGAGACTTTTTGACAAGCCTTTCAACCCAAAATCATTCTTGTGCATGGACCCAGGTGATCAGAGTCAGTTAATTTTGGCATGTTTAAATTAAAGTTTTTGCAAACTAATCAAATAGATACATGCTTAGCTGCCTCCCATCTAACAGCCATCTGCTGCAAAGAACTGAAGGCATGTAGGCTGAACATGTGCCTCATCTGCAAAGAATCACCTTGAATTTATTGTGTGCACCTGCTCACTTCAAAACTATAAGACTGCAGTGCAATATTTTCTGGGGATAGTGATGTACCTTAAAATCCAGGCAGAAAATTTCTGGTTGTATTTGAGCAAGCCTGTAAAACACAGAAGGTCTTGATGATCTATTCTGACATATTCTAGGAACAGGACCAGATAGTGTAACCGTATGAGCAGATGGTAAATGAAGAATACATATCTGGACTCAGAGCGGATAAAAACATGACCCATCTCGGTAAAAAGCCCCGAACATCAAAATGCATTAGACCACCGCTTGAATTGAAATGAGGAGATTTAAGAGCTAAGTGATTGACAGGACGATATCTGAAGAGTCTTTTAGGGACAGAGTAAGTTTAATGTAGAACAACTTGTGGTGACTAATGACCCTTCGACCAGCGCTTTTTAATAATTAAAAGTTTGAACATTTCACAACCAGAATAAGAAACATGGATTCTGGCCTTGGACAGAGATATGATAGATTTTCAAAGTTCCCACAGACGGGGGGGTAGTGAATGTTTAATATTTCCTACTAGCCAATAATGTTGTAGCTTGGAACTCAAATTGGTGGACATAAACTATGTGTTCTGGGATCTGGAGTGATTGAAGGATGGTTCATGGAGGGGACAAAAAGTTTGGATATCCTAAGCTTGGCTGATTTTGACTATTCTTGATCAGTCTAAGGTCTAGTCCAATATGTACATATACATATATTTAAAACCGAACTTTCTTGGGATTGTTTATGTTTGGCTACCTGCGGTAGGAGGATGGAGATTTTCAGAAACTCTGTTTTCACTGATGTGAAGACAGAGAAAACAGGTTTCATACATCAAAGTTTGCACAGTAACCTACGTTGTGAGGCATCGGCAGTAAGGCAGCATTTGCACACTAGCAGATGTTGCCAGAATAGTGCTGGCTTTAACTTCTGAAAGTATTTTTGCATTTTTACACAGTACAGTTATTCTCCCATTATGTTGAAGAACAGAGGTGTCAGAAAGTGAGGATGTCACTGCTCACCAGTAATAGCTTTTTACAGATTTCTGATAGGCCAGCATCGTCTTTGTGCGACTGGCTAACATGGCTTTCGGGTTAGGGTGATATCACTGCCTAATTGGTCTGGCGTGTTCTTGAAAGCACTAAAATTTTGTTTTTGTGTTTTTATTTGGAATTTTCTGTTTAAATTCAGTGCTTTTTTAAGACTGAACAAAGGATAAAATCTGTTATCAGAAATACCAGCCCATTCGCATTCCAAAGTCATCAAATCCCATCACTTTTGCAGCGCTTTCAGTGTAAGATCCCAACACCAAAAGCCAATTTTTGAGTCCACATGATACACCACTGGACATTGACAGCTGAGAACTCAGCTGGACAGAACTGGTCACTGTGTTATAACAGGCCAGTGGGATGGCCTGAAGGCACCTGGCGCGTCTGCCCGATACTTGTGCAGGCAGCGTCACTTGAGAACATGGCTGGATGAAGCCTGTTGCGCGAACGTTATACACAGCAGGATGGTGTCAGGGTAAAACCTTGCCAGTAATGACATAATATAAAAAGCGTAAGAGCGCCTGTAGGTGGGCAGCAAGGGTGGTGGATGGGTCCAACAAAATGGACTTTGATGCGAAAATCTAGTGTTTGCTTCCCATTTGGGAGTGATATTTATTTCCTACACCTTACCATGTGCCACCTGCCTTGAATCCTAACCATCTGTGCCAGTATGTGTGTTTGTTGATATCCCAGCATTACTTACCTTGTGCTGTTGTTGTCTAAACATAACCACATGCAATGTCATCACACTGTGTGCATTTGTTGACATCATCGTAGCGGCATCCTGGAACATTAATTGTAGATGCAAATGGATACCAAACTCATAATATTTAGATTTTGAAGTCCACTTTAAAGTGGCAACATGTGACGAGTTGAGATGAGAATGTGTTGGGGATTGCGCCCCCAACATCAGGTATTTCAAGCCACAATATGATATTCCCAACCATAACATAGGCTTTTTTGCCTATCTGTATGTTAACCACAGCACGGTTGAAGCGTAAAGTTTCAGTGTAAAGTTGAATGGTATTCACAACATAACAAAGTGCAAATGTAATGTTCTATTATATTCAGAAGTCACGTTCCTCACTGGTTAACTCTGCATGTGTTTCTTTCATTTCTCAAAGTTGGGAATGTACATTTACATTTATGTAGAGGTCATGTGACCTGAAACCATCACATCCATATGATATGATTAAAAGGATGAACTTTGATGCAAACATATGTATATGCTTGTGTTTATGCTTAGCGTATAACTAACTAGTTAAGTTTGTATTAAAGTTGTGCATTAGCTTGATGTCTCTACAATTAACACAAAAAAAAGAAAATCAAGAGCAGTGTTGCTTAATTTACCAGTACAGTGATGCAGATTATTAAGTTATTAATGATAAAAATGCAGTTGCCATGAATGATCACTGAAGCAGCCACTTTTTTGGTGTGGATTGACACATTGTTAGAAAATACAATATTTCAACGAACTATGTTATGCTAATATGCAATATTTTATTAATAACAGTTTAAATGTCCACATTGATTCGCCCATGTCATGGAAAACTGGCCAAATGAGTCTTTACTCTAACTCTGAGTTTTAGATAAAGAAATATTTTCATAGCACATGTTGTGAATGGCACCACAGACTACTCTTGTGATATCCTGTCATTATAAAGACAATAAAACACAAACATGCTCTGGCAGATTCAGCTGATCCCAGAGCAGTGTGGAGAAAACTGATTTGCTGTGTAATAAGACGTTTGTCAGACTGCTGTTGAAGAAAGTCTACAGTGTAGTTGCAGCTCTGTTAGTCCTTCACACTGGCAGATTTCTTAATATGTCGACACACAGCAGATGACAATTTACATGATGTAACACATTTCCGTTTTCGGTGTGGACAGGAAGACAAAATAACGATGTAAATCACTGGCCAGCTCCTTTAAAGCTTACTTCCAACTGCAAAAAAAGCAAACAGTCCTGCCTCTGTTGGATTATTTTGCAGCTGTGTGCCATGAGGGAATTCCTGGCGCCTGATTTCAGCTGGAGCTCTGACTGATCTCTTTATCAACTGTGAGGGATGGGCTTAGAGACGACTGACATGCTATCTCACATCTGAAGAGCAGACCATGGGGGAGAGCAAACACCCTGTTCTTAAAACCTAAACAAGAACACAAATACCTCCGAGCTGCTCGAACCTGCACTGTAATTACATTTATATTTCAGTTTCTAAATAATTTAAATAATTTTTTAATAATAATAAGAACAATTTAATATTTTTTGATTTCTTTCAAAATATGAGATAAAGGGAATGAGAAACTTAGGAAGAAATGTCCTGCAAATTGTAAGAAATTGGTAAAATAAAAAAAATAAAAAAATAAATAAAAAGATATGGAAACATTCCCAGAGACCTATAATCAAAATTAGCATAATTATATACTGGAAATTTATTTAACAGAAATATTATAATTTTTTTATGAGCATTTTCTTCTTCAGATCATTTCCTTTTTGTTCTGGATTGTTTTGCTGGGGTTTTTTTTGTTTGTTTGTTTGGGCTTTTTTTTTTTTTTTAGATAATTTTTTTTTTTTTTTTCCAATTCCATGCAAATTTCTGGATCATTTCTTCTAAAGCTGTTCATGTTTTAACAAAGAAAAAAAATCAAGTCTGTTTCAAAGTGTTAACATTTCTATACTCTACATTTTCTTCTATTGTCATCAAATCCCACGTTCAGTCCCTCCATCCTATAAAATGTATACATGTATACAACATCTGTCTATTTATTCTTGTCCACCAGTGACGTCAAAGTCATCTCTGCCATCAGTAATACATATTTTCAGTCTTTGATGTACAAAAGCATTGTTCTGTGCGTAGAGGGAGAGGGTGGACTGCATCCACCCCCTCATACCCCTAAAAAATCCCTTACTCTCTCACATAACCATGTCACAGTAGTCATAAGCAATTGAAGAATTTCAAATTCTGTGTCATGGCTGCCAGGAGGGGTTTCACCACCATCAAAGCTGATGCACGCTATTGTCCTCCTCCTTACACTTCACACTGAGTCTACCGCAAACAAACTCAGCTTCTATATTTCCTACTTTAGTGTCAACTCACCATCCTCGTGGTTTGTCTTTTGGAAATGATTTTGCTGCAGATATAACTGAATTGCAGCATAACTGTAACACTGAATCACAGAATGCTGCACATGCTTTGCAATACCATATGGATACATAGATCATTTATTCAAGAATTAATCTGCAAACAGAAAAATATAATGCATTCTATGTATTAATGCTGTGTGCATGTTCTAGCAACACATTTTCATTCCCAACTCGTTAAATACAGCAGCTTGGTCAGCGACCCTGCGCTTCAAACTATGATGCTCCAGGTAACCCTCAAACATTAGTTTTGGATGCTTAGGGATGATGTCAGTTTCTACTCATCATATGCATAGTTTACTTTGAAAATGTATGCATAGTTTTCAAAATTAACAGTTAAAAAAATATTTCCACCAATTTCACAGGGAAACTGCATGTTGTGATAAGTTACATGTTACAATAACATTTCACATTGTGATAATGAAATATCATAATCAGTGACTATAATGGCTAAGTGGGTAAATACAAATAATAGAACAGCTAGAAAAGTTGTGCAAGTTCACATAACTTTACTGTAATTCAGCCTTTAACACCCTGAAAAGACAACACATACATTATTACGATATCAGGAATCTAAGCCAATTCCTGGTCTTATATCAGGACACCAATATAATATTGGTATATTGCCCAGCCCTAATAATTAACAATACAATGTGGTTAAAAGAAACCTAAACTTGACAACAACTATTTTCTGGTTGTAAGTTCTGTGTTTGTTTGACCCATTCAACAATCCATCCTTCATTGCTGTGGACAGGCTTATATCAGTAGTTAAAAGTCCAGTGTGTCTAGTACAGATGCCAAAGGGTGCCTTGTGCATCACAGTGCCAACATCCATTGACCAAGCTGCCACATCAAAGTCCTGGGAATAAGAAAGAGCTGTTTTTTGGAACGTAATTTACACAGCCAAGTCAATGCTGAATTTGACAACAAGAAAACCGTATGAGTCAACATCAAGTGTGTATTTTGATACCTGGGAACAGTCAAGAATCATTTTCTACTTCTACAAAACTTCTTTTACAAATGATCCAGATTTCATGACATGATTATGTAATTATATAGGAGTTAAGTTTAATTTACAGTGGCGTGTAAACAAATAGCTCAACCCAGGCTGCATGTGTAGCTCCTGCTCCCTACCTGGCTGAGTATAATTGAAGAGGATCATTGAGGCTTGTAATACAATAATGATAACTGATTGTATCATTGCCTACCAGTTGTGATACATGAGCGCTTCTAATGCGACACCTTGATGATCAGTTAGAGAAGCAGTGGAGCTCCGTGCGGCTCATCCCGCATTGTCCAAAGGGACTCGGCATGATAGAGAGCATAATAGTTCCGACCAGCTTCTCCGCCCCGAAGAGGTGAGGGGAGAAGACACTAAATCATTTTTCCGTCCTCCTTGCCTCTCCTGTTCATTTAGAAGCAGAGACTAATTTATTCAGCCTCTCTGTGGGTCTTTCTGCTTTTCTCTTCTCATTTTGCTTCTCACCAGTGAAAGCGCGGAGAGCTCCATCCGTTTGAGGGAACACACGCAGCAATAAATCCTAGCTTGGCATCTACCAGAGCTTTCTCAAGACAACACTGGAGCCTCATCAGAATACACCTGCCCTTGCAAACGCTAAAGCAGATTTCAGCTCAGCAGTGTTGTATGGGTACAAACATGTGCTGATATCGGAGTACATGGGCGTACAGTATGTGGGTGGGAATTTGCATCTCCATGCACAAGCTGTTACAGTGGGACTTTTGTGTAGAGCAAGGCTTCATCGCCCAAACCAGCTGCTTGTGGCCCATTGCCCATTGTCAAACACATTTAGTGATACATGATTTTAATCTCATTGTCCCTGTGTGGAGGGACTAAAGAGCTGCGGGTGTTAACACTATCAGGGCTGTTATGAGTGTGAGCGTTGTATGCGTGTTCTCCCTTGGTTGGTTTATTACCTTTTATCTTTAGCAACATCAGGCTCTGGTGTCTATTGAGTAGATTCATTGCAGATTACTTTATTTCTCTGATTTTAAGACCACAGTCCTAAAACTAACCACTTTTGGATAAAACACACTTTATGAGGGATTTATTAACTTCTTCTTCATGTATCAGTTGTCATCCATTTATAGAAATTAATTGTCAGTCAAAAGCGGTGTTGTGCAAGTTCAGAATGTTCTCATGCACTCTTCGGACATTTATAGACAAAAAAAAAAAAAAAAAATCATGAGCAACTAATTTTTGTAAAACTGACTCATTCTCATTTTGAAGTTGTCACATACCACCCCTTTTGCAGTCAGTCTGAATGGGTTCCAATGGAGCATTTCTTTTGCACTTTACATTACGAACCAACGGTGTATTTTAGACTTATTGTGGGAGCTTGAGAAGGAAATTCCAAGATTGAATGAAAATCTTGCCAAAATGTATGCCATATGCATGAACACAGCCACAATTATTAAAAAAAGAAGAAGAATGAAAAGTGCATTAAATGAGTCGAACAGCTCCTAAGGGTTAAGAGCATAACGCCATTTATGAGTTACGGGTTCAAATAATGTTGTTCTGCCGTAATGTGTTCTTGAAGTCATGTTTTATAATTAATTTTCTTCAGTCATGTTGAGTGTTTTATTTTGTTACATCTTGTTCTGCAGTCTACTCACCTATTCTCACTTCCCCAATCAGTGCTCCCTACTTTTACCTGCCCATTTCCTCTGATCTTTGTCTGCTTCATTTTTAGTTTGGACTTCTGTTACGTGCTTTTACCAGCTTGATTTTGGGACTGTAGGCTTTTTTGAGATAAATCTTTGAATTCATTGAGCTGCCTCATCTGCCATATGCATCTGGGTCCAAACCTGCTGCCTGCTCTCCAAAACTTTAACAAGATATCATATGACTCACTTTGTATGCATTTTCATAGATCTAATTGTGTCAGAGTTACAGCTAATTTCACAAAGCAGATTGAGATCTCCTGCTAACAGGCACTGTATGTGAAATATAAATACTTTATAATTATGACAACCAAACACATGATCTATTAAGTGTTTGGAAAAGGAATCTCCACCACCATTTTTACTCATTCATGTCATCTATAGACCTGATATTGAGGTACAAGGCAGTCAAAGGTCACAATATAACCAGTTTCAACCCGTTATTACAAATAAAACCAACATAGGAGGTATTATATTCTACTACAGCCACCTCCACTAGAAGAACAGATCACATTTTTCCACAACTACAAATAAAAACTTTCTAACTTATAGACATGTATTTCCAATACAGATGACAACATGCGCCTGCCAACCCGATATGGGAAAGAGACTTATCTTCTTCACCCTGACACCAACCTCTGGACACAGGTCTGAAAAAACACACTTGGAAATGACAAAGAACACAAATATACAACTAACCCAGTATAAAACCCTCCAGAGGACACACACCACTCAATACAAAATGAACAACGCAGATGAATGCTCCCTCTGCACTCCGGGCACCACACAGCTTCATCGTTCATGGCTCTGTCCACCTGTACAGTATGTATGGTTTAACAGAAGCTCTCCTCAATCTTTGGTTGCAGCATCTCTATCCTCAATTCAACTTCAGGCAACACACACAAAACCCACACCAGTTGCCCAAGCTGAAACTAGAAGTCTCAAATTTACTTGTACAAGCATGACAAAAATACAACTTGGAATAATACAGCTTATCAACGCACCTATTTATTTTTTAAAATTTTTTTTTATCTAGTCATTCACTGATTTGCTTGCACATGTATTTATCTTTTTCTAATATATTTTTTATTTATTTATATTTTATTTATTATATTTTTTCTTCCGTATTAAATGATTCCCTAGAATGTGGGGGCGTAGTTCAGTGATGCGATAGGGCGAACAGGTCTAACATCCTTTTAGGGGTGTTCTAAAGGGGATTTGAAATGCAATGGGGCCATCTATCGCCTGGGAGTTTAGGGATGGCCTAAAGCAGAGTAAAGCAAAGCTAGTGAGGACAAAGATGGAGGGGGAAAAACTTGAATCAGTTCATCATTGAGTCCAAGAGGATGTTTGTGCCAAAAAAATATCCCCCAAGGCGTTCATTGTGTTGATGAGAAACAGAAGGCAGGAAAGGTCACAGTAACCTTGACCTTTGACCACCAAAATCTAATCAGTTCATTTAGTCCAAGTGAACATTTGAAGAAATTCCCTCTAGACCTTCTTCAGAAATTTTGTTGACAGGAAAAGTACAGATGTCGGGATCATTAGACGGACAACCCGAAAAGAAAAATGCCTTGGGCCATGGCTACCTCCAGCGCGGGGGGCATAACAAACAAATTAACCATAAATAGACAAATGAAGAAAGGGAGAACAAATTAGGAAAAAATGAATAAATGAATAAATCACTGGCCTGATCTAGCTGTTCCATTTTCACCCTCACATCTTTGTCCCCAGGGCCCAACCAGAGATGCCCCCTGGCAGCCTTTTTTCCTCTCTTCACTCTTTCGCCACATCATTATTACAATAACCATTACTGTTAATTCATTTTTTTAAATTTTGCTTTTCTCCCTTCTCTATATATCCTCACACGTGCATATACCTACACACATGCTCTGTGAAATCAAAAAAATATTTAAAAAATCTAAATCTATCATGTTTGATCAGCTACCTCCTGTTACTATTTTAAGTTTATCTGTTCTGAATTGTTTGTTGTTCCTCTCTTGCCTTGTCATGTTTCATGTGTCTTACATTAATTACTTGTCTTGTGCTATTAATAAACAACCCCAGAATATAAAGGGTTCTTATAAAGACACAAGCCTGCAGTTTTAGATGTTAATAGGTTGTTAAGAAATTCAGATTAGAGGTCAAATGATACATTGGAAGAGTGTTGCAGATGAATTAAAGACATAAAAAAACAAATCAAGTGTGATAATGAAGTAGGACTCTCCACAACCTGGCAACCCAAAAACAGGGTGGCTAATTAGAGAGTGTTGCCTTAACATCTTAACCTGAACTTTTTGCAACTAATCCTACAAATTTCCTCTCTAAACTGCCAGTTTTAGCTCATACATTTAGTGTAAGGGCATTGCACCATCAATACTCATCAAAAGACTAAACACTCTATGTGTAAGATCACAATAGCCCCTTTTACACTGCCTGTTTGAGTTGGGAATATTCCGCCTCACTGTTGTGTAAAAGGTACAGCTTTGGAGTGCAGGGACAGGGGAACCTTTCCGAGAACAGGATGAGGTCAGCTGCCATTAAAACAGAGAAGGAAAACAATTGTTAATGCCATGTTATGCTATTGTTATTGTATATAGGGTGTATGCCACACTAAAAGCAGATGCTGTTGTGTGTAACGTCATGCCTGTCACCTTCACGCCTCTTTTAATTCTGCTATGCTGGCATGCTGTTTAAAATCACACATGGGGCAGAATGACCATTGTTTGGTTTTGTGTAAAAATGCAAAGGTGGTGCAAAGAAGGAACTTTGTGGTGGAACTAATTGCGTGACCTTGGTGTACAAAGGGCTGCCTTAATATGCCCCATTAAAAGCTCTTAGAAATCCAATATTGAACTGCGTGTATACTTATACTACATTATAATGCAACCAAAACACATTGTACTTTGCAAATGATGCTTAACAAATATGCTTGGAGCTCTCAATAATATAACTTGGGTCATTTGATAGTTTTAAATCATGCAAAAGCTATGGTTTATTCAGTCTTGAGGGATTAAACTGTCAAACAGAATCCTTAAGGTCTGATCAGATCTTATCTCATCCCAAATGTAACAGATTTTGACAGGGTATTTTTTATTTCTTGTTTATGCCTTTTGATGCACATCAGATAGATATCTCTGACATTTAATGATTGAACTAAAACAACAAAAATAGTGCACAAGCCCTGAGACAGCTGGATATGATTACACTAGTTGTTAGACTGTCATATGATCATGCCAAGACAAACTGGCAGGTCTGGTGCTCCCAGTGTGAAATTTGCCCTTTATTCTGACCAAGTTGGAGTGTGTGTCAGAATGGTCAAGTTTATATTCTATGTTATATAAAATTTTGGGCAGAGTTCATTAAAAAAGTGCATATAAGCCATACAGGAAGAAACCCAACATTTAAAATGGATTATTTTAATCTGATTCATTTAGAGAACATGAAAGTGAGTGCACGCACAATAATCACCTGTATTCTCTCCTCCATATAAATCTGGCTATCCAGGGGTTTGTTTGTTTACCACCTGTATAATCATCTGACCCTTTGTGCTTGTTGCCCCATTGGACCTCCTGTTGACAATGATGCCACATTCCAAGATCTCAGCAGGTGAGTACAACAGAATCAGAGCTAAATAAACATAGAAAAAAAACAGAAGGTGTTGGTAACTAAAGCACACACAAAAACCAAGGCTTTGTGAAAATTAAGGATACACCAGGTAAACATCATGCTCAGGATGGATGAATACTTCTGAGTGAGTTTATCACAGGCTGAGAGATTTTCCAGGGAAAGTGCAGATGCCGGAAAGTCACATCTCAAAAGACATAAAGTAAACTGCTGGCTGTGTGCAGCAGAGAGCTAAGCCACCTTTACCTTGACAGAGGCATGAGCATTTGTCATGCAGATTATGTGGTGCTATTGTTTATGGTTCATTGATTTTTACAGTGTTTGTCTTCATTTGCATTCTGCATCCCTAATTTGATGCAAAGTACGGTGTACAGGGGAGGGGGGAGGCATGGCAAAAAGGCATGCAGTGATAGAAAATGAAATCAAACAGCAGACAGCACCAAACAACCTACTTCAAAGTCGTATATTGTAATTTCAGTATTTTTTTAAAAAAATAATTCTGACATTATAGGGTTTTTTTCTTTAAAATTTGTGAAGTTATTATTCACTCATTTATCTCAGTGTCAGAAAGACCTTGAATGTTCTGCTCTGGAGGGCACAAAAGACATACATTTCCAAATTCTAGACATATGGGGGCTTTAATTCATGTGGGTGGTTGTTATACAGCATGAACTCACCAAGCTCATCAAACTTTAAATAAAAGTTGAACAGTGAAAGGCACAGACAAAGGCTGATGTATTTCAAGCCAATAAAAATGGGGGATTTCTAAACTAAAACTAACCTGGTCATTGAGTGCTGTGTTTTAAACCAAATATTTGCACTTAATTGGGATATTATCAGTCCATTAAATGGGTGTTATCTGTTCCCTCTACTTGGAGGTTGAAAAGCCTGTTATCTATTACTAGTTTGATAGGTTTTACTTCAACTTTTGTTAGACTTGGGCACCAAAACAACATGGTAAGGTTCACAAAAAGATCATGGTTGGGTGTTAAAACTGGTGTTATATGGGACACAAATCATGGTTTTCTGGGTGAAAGTTGTGTTTGCAAAATTCACCAACAATTCCTTACACCCTATGGGCCTTTTACGGACTTGACAACATAAGCATTCTAAATGTGTCCAATTGTATTTCCTGTTGCGATGTCTGGTAATTCAGTAGCAGATAGGAAGAAAACAGGGACCAAAGCTGTTCTGTTCTGGCAGAAAGTTGTAGTTCATGGCCTGATTATGAATTTCTCAACCTAATAGTAGGTATGACAGGCCCCTATAACCCTTATCCCTGACACTTATCACCACTGATAATGGCCATTTAATGACTTGATAAACACCAAATGGGCTAATTGTTCAATCTTACCCTTACCCAAGCTGTTTCCAAAATCCCATCAGCTCATCTTTCACATTGCTAAAGTGTTGATATCCAACCCAATATGTCAACAACAACTGCATTGCCATTAAAGCTCGCACAGGTATCCTTGTGGTCATATGTTGTTGTTGAATGAAGCCCCAACTCACTTTGGGGATGGACGGATGCATCAAGCTGAAGCGTCATAAATTGTATTATTAACCAAATTAGCTAGTTCTATTTTAAGCTTGAAGCACTGTGCTAAGATGTCCTATTTCTGTAAACGAGAAGAAAATAAAAGGTTTTCTAAAATCAACTAGCTCGTGTACCAACTGCATACTAATTCAAATTTAATTTGTCCATTGTTTTGGTGAGATGTCTATGAAACACGCCACTGTTATTGAGTTTAAAACATTTATCTAACTGAACTTTTTACAAACCCTAAGAAATGTAATCTTGATCTTTAATGCAAATAAACTGGCCTGTTTTCGGTCATCAATAGGAGACAGAAGGATGGCTGGAGGACAGGGTGGAATCTGAATATCTGGCACTGCTAATGTTGGCTGCCTTCTCTAGTCATGTCCTGTGGAAATGTGTTCTTGAGAGTGAAAGACTTTTATTTGAAATCCAGTTAGCTTTAAGAATACGACTGTTGAATGAGATATGGGATACAAGAAATCTATATCATCTACAATATGTTAATGCCTAATAAGAGATTTGTTTGAATGAGACACTTCTTCAGATTCGAGAAAGGAGACTATCCAAAGCGTTTATTAAGTCCTATCTTTTTCTAAAATACGATTTCAGAGCTGGCTCACTAAAAGTAATGACAGCAAGAGAATATAATGGACTTTTAAGTGGTCTGGACATTCAGACTGAACTGGACCTTGGCTTTAATTTTACAGTAAGAAATGACATAGCAGAGATGGGTTAGCACTGAAGAGAGATTTTCACAGCTTAATGGCCCTCTATAAATAGAAGAATTACATAGCAGACACCAGAAAAATCACTGCTGCAGCCATAAGCTTACTATATCTAAGCTCTCCCCAGGGACCAGTGAATAATGATTATGAAAATTGGCCTAATTGTCTTGAATCTGTAATGTCTTATAAGGTTCACAGGACTACAAACAAACTGGTTAACACGGTCCCCAGAGGTTCTAAGGTAAAATCCAGACTGCAGAGTCTGTACAGACAGAAATATGTAAAATAAACTCAACAGGAACATGGCATTCACTTTAAAGAGGAGAGTTCAGGGCTACATGTGTGTGCCAGGTGCACTCGCTGATACATTCCTGGATACATTCAAGTTTCACTACATGATTAATTCTAACAGACCTTCCTTGCTATCTGAAAGACAATATGATCTCACAGAAAAACGTGAAAAGACCACAACCTTTTAACATCTAATTTCATGATGGTACAATATGATGTCTTAAATACTTGGTGGTGTCATGGTTGGCTTTAGTCATCACAACTACTTGGTTAGAATTAGAAAAAAAAGTGGTTTCCGTTAAAATAAGTTAGTTAACTACGAAGTTACACGGTTGGGTTTAGGCACAAAAACTACTTGGTTTAGAAAGGATTAAGACAGTATTTTTGGTTGAAATAACTAAGTTTGTCACATAAAAAATGTAAGTATGTCATGGGTATAAGTACCCACAATGTGTGTGTCATAACTAAGGATATAAAGGACTTAAGTAGGCCTACATAAAGGAAAACAATGTGTCCTAATGCAATAGTTCATATGATATCTTGAAGACAATGGCTCCTAACTTTAAGTTATAAAGGCTAGATTTAGGCAAGTAAAGTTTCATAGATTAGCTTTAGGTAAATACAGTTACTTTGGTCAGGTTTAGCAAAAGAAACATGGCTGGCTGTCTTTAGGTTTAGGCAAGTAAAGTTACATTGGTTTAGGAAAAGAAAAATGGTGATGAGGGCCTTGATGATTAAACCTTTATGTCTCAGTGTTCACTTGGTTTCACATGGTTACAAACACCTGTCTCCTGGGGGAAAGTCCTGTGTTGGAATGTCTTGTGTTTTGTTACCCATTCACCACCGCAAATTACTGGCTTGTGATTACATGTTATATAAATATCAACTGAGGTACAATACTTTTTGTAGGCATGCGTACAAAAGCATAAAAGAAAACATAAGCTAAAAGAAGTCAATGATTACCCACAAGACCTGAACTGTGAAAGTCCTATGTTTGTTTGACCCTTACACTATATGTTAAAGCAGTCCGTTTTTATTCCTAACTTGTAAAATGGCGCCACTTTGTCACTGTTTTTGGTGTGAGGATGCAACACCAAAAGGCACCTCTCATTCGCATGAAACGGCGCTGGAAGGTGTCAGATGAGAATGCAGTCGTGGTGTTATTATAGACAGTCAGAATGCCAGACGGCACCCTGAAAATGACAGCTCCCCAAAAGTGAAGCTAAAACACCTCAATCGCCTCCTGGTGGCTGGCTGTACCTTAGGTCATAACCCTGTTATCATGATCCTGGATTTTTATGATATTCTGTCATATTCTGGACTTTGTTGTCGGTTTTTTTTTTGTTTGTTTCCTTATTTCATGTATTTTATCATGGTCAGTATGTTTCCTGACTTATTTTGTATCTCCTAGTCCCTCCAGTTGCACACCTGTCCTTCATTAGGCTCATTATTCCCTCCCTTCTCCTCAGTTTTTTTCCTGCCAATCAGCTCCCTGCATGTTTTTTTTCTGCCTGATCACCTGAGCTTCTCCACCTGCACTGCATCCCCTTGTCTACTACTTAGTAGAAAAGGGGACTTTGTATTTAGGTCCTGGTTTTCGGTTCAGTCTTTGTTGGATCTTTTATTTGGTTATGTGATGTTCAGTGTCATGTTCCTGTTGTCTGTTTTCTCCTGCTTTTGGATCCACCTGCTCCACATTACATCACACTCAGGATGGGACATTAGTCCAACTAAAAGATTAAAAAATCACAGCAAATACATTTTCCCAAAGATGTTTTTTTGCATTTTAGGTAGTTCTTATCACCCTGGTATTTGTTCAACTGTTTTTTTTCTGAAAATTTTGGTTACAGCTACTTATTTGATACTGTTAAAAGGGACAGCTGTGTGCCATTGGGGTGCTCATCATCTATAGTGAATGGGCAGAAACACAATACCTCAGAGATTGCTTTTGCACAGACTCTGGCTCGAAATGACACCACGATGATGCTACTACCATGTAATATGGCGCTAAGAGGTTGTGGTCATTTCACATGTTTCTGTGAGACCAGGTCACTTATAGACCATAATTTCACTGCTTTTGACACAACTATTTGAGAAAAAAAAAACATAAAATGTAGTTTGGAAGTCTGTGCCAGCAGCATCAAAAGATTATCTCTCCCCTGAGCCCAAAAGACAGATGTTGATGGAGATGAGACAGAGCATAGACCACTGTATCAGAAGCCTGCTGGGCGAGCTGGACAGAGAGGAAACAAGCATCAACTTTCACGTTCTCTTGCAGGTTGCCTGTGTGCCGAACACTCCCCAAAACCACCTCCTCCCATTCCCCCTCACTGAGCATACTGTACCTCCAGACCCCATCTGGTGCCTGACGGCTGATTCTTCACATCCTGCCGCATTGTCTCCCTTTGGCCAGAGAAACAAACAGTGTTTTCCCACAGGAGTACTTTCCCTGCTTGGATCAAAACCAACCCAAATGAAAATAAAATGGAACACAACAACAAATCCAGAAGCTGCCTCCAACACATACCATCTCTGCATCTAAAGCATCAGTACGCACATGTTGTGTTGTGTGTATAGTGGAAACTATACCGTTTCTGCTTTTGTGTCCCTGTTGAGGTTTGAACTTATGGTTGCCAGCTAATGCATAGTTTATGACCTTAAGGGAAAGGAGCCGAACCTGTGGGGATGGGAGGATCATCTACCCAGACGTGGGTCACCTTAAATCCTCAGGTCAGCGTGTTTATTTCCCCCAAGGTGCCCATCATGATTTTACACACTCCCATCTTGTGAGGTTATTACACTATGCTACATGAGAATGGTGGGACTATGCCAAGACAGAGCTCCTGTAACTGACTGTACTGCAAGTCCACTGCAAAGCGGCAATATGTGGCAATACTGGGATGAGAACATGTTGCTTATCCCAATATAATGTCCTCATAGTTTACACTAGCATGTGGAACAGTAAACAGAAGTGTATAGTCTTTATTGTTACTGTGAATAGTAGTATTTTTTACTTTTACTTTAGCTTTTTCTATCATTCTTTGTACTGAAATTCTTATCATCATATTGTATTGTATCATATTGTATCTTAACGTATCATATCTTATCTTAAGGTCACTTCTGGCACCAAAAACCACAAGATGGCTTGAATACCAAACTCTAGGCTTTAAATCGGCACTGGTGGGTGACGTCATAGTTGCTACATCCATCATTTCTACAGTCTATGGTTTCATGGTCTTTGTTTCCGCGTAGGCGAGTGTACATGTTCATGGCTGTGCGCATGCCAGTACAGTCCTCAAACACACATACTCGTCCTATCATTTTGGCCCGCAGATTTCATTGCTCTCCATGCATAAGCTGATTATTTTGTTAAATGAGCTAATGGATTTCGTTGAAAGGAAATCCCATCGCCACACTCGGAAGATTGTGCGTCTTTGGGTGTCAGTCATTCTTAATCTCGATTTGCACAGTTCACAGCGTATCATTGGTGCAGTCTGATGACTTTCACATATTTTATGCATTCATGTAAACATTTCACATAATGAAAACAGCTCTCGCTCTCTAATACACCTATATCATTTCAGGCTACAGATAAGCTATGCGGTAATGGAAATATTCTTGACACTGAGGTCAAACACGACACAGGCCTGCCAAGCCCCTGCTGACACTCTTGTCTTTTTAGTCCTATAAGACGAGATTGCCGTGTGTGTGTGTGTGTGTGTGTGTGTGTGTGTGTGTGAGAATATTTTCTCTGTGTCGTTTGTGTACTCTCATACCTTATTGCTGACAGTTCCCAGCTACTTGACTCCCCACATCCTCTGAGCCACGAGGTCAGACACCCCCTTGGGCTCTTGCCAGCCAACAGTGGCGGGGCCCCCCGAGTCAAAGCGAGGTCGCATCATGCGGGAAGAGCGCGGTGAGGGGGCCTCTGGTCTTCGGCACTGACACTGAATAATTGAGTGGGACTGACTGTGGATACCTGCTCCACAATCATTCCTCTACCAGCAACGACCCATAGGCACACTTCACAGACTGGGGAAAGGAAGCTACAAACATTACTCTCTCTTCAAAGGGACATATGTATTGTAGTGCTTTGATGTGTGTTTTTTGGAGAAGGGGGGTAGCTTTACCTTGGGCCGAAGAGGAATGAGAGAGAGAGAGAAAGAAAGAAAGAGGGACAGAGACATGCCATGTTGACAACTTTCTTACCCCTCCACTCAAGGCCAGTGGGATGGATTTGCTGAGTGGTTTAAAAACCTTTGAAATTAATATAATTCTAAACAAATTCAGTCTGTGAGAAGTGGCAAATAGCTTAAGGGATTAGAATGTTTTAATTTGTAAAACAAATGGCTGGAACCAGATACAGAGGCTGCATGAATTGCCTTCTCAATCCACAACTGCCTCAATTTGCAAACGAAAATGGCTTTATGGAAGGTTATATGGGGTTCACTTGAAGTCGAACTGAAGAGAAACTCTTTACTCACAAGTTCTAAGGTGATGAGCAGAACTTGTTAGACTGGATAATAAAATATTTATCTGTAAGACTTCACAGGAGAAATGACTGCATTGGTATATATTTTTTTAATGCCTAAAATAAACTATTGCGTGACTAAGGTCCATTCCACGCATAGGTTTTTTTTCAAAATGGGATTTTTTTTCTACTTCATTCTCAAAAAAGAGAGCTTGTCCACACGAGCATCTTTAAAAAAATCTCAGTTTGAATGAAAAGGCAATAACAAGTGCAGAACTAAGTCTGAAAACTAGGAAATGAGTTAGCATTTTAGCAATTCCAGTTCCATCGCTTTTAATTGAATGGGTTTTGGGTGGATTAATTGTTTGCATACATGAAATAATGTCTGTAGACTTGTATTTTTTGTTCTAGGACATGAAATTCATCAATAGATACCCCACTTGAGAACTGTTATGCTCAATGGTGTCTCTAAAAAGGCGGTTGCTAAACAATTGGCTAAATGAGACTAAACACATACAACATGGCTTCACAGCTAGTTGGAGTGGTGATGTTGAAGTCAACCAACCATGGTGTACTTCACTTATAGCCTAACATTAGCTTTTTACTTACTTTGATTGTATTTACACTTCAAAAATCATAAAAGCAGTGTTCATTTTTTAAGACATAGGAGACTGCAGTGTGTATCCTGTCTCCCATCAACAGTCAAGAGGTGTCATTAAGCTTCAAAGTTCTTGTCATATTGTCGATCAGCATGGGAAACCTCTCCCTTCACACCATTCTGGTAATGGAATTATAGTGGTCGTGTCTGAAAATTTTTCAGCCTGGTTTCACAGAAATACATGAAATGACCACACAACCTTTTAGCACCACGTTACATGGTGGGAGTGAGTATTGTGTTGACGTGACATGCTGACACCACAGACAAAGCGCCACTGAAATTCCCAGGTTAAAGACCGCCACATATTGGGCAGTGGTTAACACTACGACCCCCATAGGGCATACAGGAAGAGAGGGATATTGAGGAGGACCTGGTGGGGGATGGGTCAACAAACGTCAGACTTTCACTGCTGGTCATGTGAAAGTAAAAGTCAACGTGGACTTCTTTTGACTCACTTCTTTGAAATCACTTTGCTTAAATCCTGTATGTAGTTACATCACTTTAGGTACTTAGGTCACTTTACATACTTATGTCACTTAATGCACTTGCGTCACTTCACATACTTGCATCACTTTACATAATTGCATCACATTACATGTCACATACTAACATCATTTTGCATGCTTATGTCACGTTAGATACTTACATCATGTTACCTACTCATGTCACCTTGCATACCTATGTCACATTACACACTGTATGTCACATCACATACATTACAACTTACATCATGTTACCTACGTATGTCACATTACACACTGTATGTCAAATACATACATCATTCAAAATACTTACATAATTTTACATACTTATGTCACATTACGTACTTGCGTCATATCAGGTACTTTTGTCACTTTACGAAATACTTACATCCTGTATGTAACATGCATAGTTATTTTTATCAATCATGATGATGACAATAATCTACTTCTATACCTAACCAAGTAGTTATCATTTGTTAACCCAACTGTACTGCCATGCATGTAACAAGCATAACTGAAAACACAATCTTTTTCTAAACCTAACCATGTTATTTTGGTGCCTAAACCCAACCGTACCACCTCCACATAATACAGTTTTCAGAGATCACAGTAACTTTCTGAAAACAAGAAAATGACAAGCATAGCCACTGTAACATCTGAAGCTACTTTTTGTCACTTTTTGTGTGTACAACCAAGTTCAACATCACAAATGTCTCTCAGGAAAAAAACTGTTAGTGATTTGTATGATTAATCATGTTTTTTCTCACTCAGTGACAGCAGGCTTTTCAGCCGCTCTTTGAGTGGGGCCATTCAGATAGCCAGCTGACACTTTATATGAGCCACCGAGCTTAGAAATCACCCTAGCCTTGAGTCTGGAACCAAAACCACCATTATTCCTCAGCCAAGTAGGTTATGTGCCTAAAACTTTATCAAAGCATCATATGGGTCATGTCTGTAATGCCCAACTTTGATATGTACCTTTTGGAACGCATTGAAAAATGATAGCATTCTGGCAAAAGAGGTGCCAGAACAAAAAATAAAAAACATTTAATGGGTCGATTTGGAAGCCTAAAACAATATAATTTGTCTGTTACTTTAAGGCACTTGTTACCACTGGATGCTTCCATAGGACACATTGATGTTCAAGGTCACCCTTATTTTTCAGGCAAGATGGCAAGATGTCTCTGATAATCATAGTAGCATGTTATCTGATGGGGCGAAGCAATTCAGATCTAATCAGCACGTCGTGATAATGTTTTTCCCTTCATCTGACATAAGGTAAGACAAAGGAGCCCAGGTGACTCAGATGAGCTTTTTTCTCCTTTAGTCAATCTCCTGTGGCAAAATGGAATCTCACATGAATTCACACGGAAACTTTAAGATTAATGTGACTATCCCTGGAAGAGACAGAACACCGGTAACGCTCTCCGCTGCTGTCAAGAATCTGTTTATGGTCGCATAGTTTTTGTTATATTTGTTGCTGATGACTTCAGCAGCAGAGGAGGGTAATAATATTTGAGGAAGAGCAGAGCCTTTGTCGCCTGTGTGCGCAGACGGAAAGCAGTGGCCCCATGTCACCCTCTCAAGTCCTTAATCCTCACCTCTTATTATTCACTCTGTCTGGGAGGTTCAGACTATCTTTCATTTAGCCCACCTTTTCTCCTCATACTGCAGCAGCAATCAATTTTTCACAGCTTACTTATAGACAGCTTTTAGCACGACTGTTTAGGTGCCTGTTTGTGTTTCATGAAACTTGAGGTGCTATGCATTATACTAAATATATATATAATTTCACAAACAAAACATTACAAGCTGCCAGTAGTACACAGGGTGAAAGAAATGATGTGGTGCAATAGACTGTAGGCAGGTTTCCATTAATCCTAAATTTGAACAAATTGAATTTGTGAGTATAAAAAATGCTTAATAGAAACAAAAACACACATTTATTGCTATTATGTTTTTATGATCACATGAGGTAGTAATACAGGCGAATCCAAACAGCCATATTTTGCGAAACTGCAATTGAAACATTTTTTTTCCCGCTTTTATAGGTCACATGATGTACAACAAAGAGTCAAAGAATCGCTACAAAAGGTGTTATTGCATCGCATAACTCCTCAACAGTTCATCCGGAAGTTTTGAATCCACAATTCTTCTATAAAATCTATCACCTCCCAGAAATCCCTCATACATGGCTGCTCCCACATATAAGGGGCTTGCCTTTCCATTATTGCTTGCTTGCTAACACACCTACGTAGCATTGGATTGGAAATAATAATGGCTATTGTGGTGGCTGCAATAGACATAAACCTGATACATTTTTGAACATTCATCGCCATGCTTCTTGGAATGTTATCACGAGAAGAGAAGTCACATAACATCACTCAATAGAAGCGCAGTCATCTTGCTGTTGTGTTTCATCGCCATTTCAAGAAAATGTTGCTTAAATTTTGTACAAATCTGTAATGGGAACCTGCCTAGTTGAAGGGTCTGCGTCATTTAATTCAGTGTTTGGTTCAAATTCAGCAATTTCCACCAAATTGTGCACATTCACAGCACAGGTGCTCCTGGCATGCTCAACTCCCTACGCTCAAAACCCTGGCATTTACAGCAGACTCATTGTAATAGTTATTTTGGCAAATGTATTAAAGTATAAAGAAGATTACTGGCTCAAACATATATTGCTCATTTGTGACACGTGTAATGTGTTACTACCCACCCCTGCTTTTTATCATGAAGTGGTCCGTACGACAAGAGTGATGTCACAGTTAGATCTTTAGATCCCTTCACTTCTATTGTATTGGATACAGAGGCATACATTTGAAGAAACAAAAATTGCATTTGACTTTGATCTCTGCCAGAATCTTCACTTCTTGCCCTTTTTTAGTTGATTATTCTGTCCACTTGGGGGCAGAAGGAGTAGGTGTAAATTACCATCTTGCAAAGTTAAGCTAACATTTTAGCAAATGATGGGCTATTTACTCATTCATTATATACAGAGCTACATTAGTTTCTGTATTTTCTGCCAGCTGATGACTTAACTGATAATCAGTCTGTTTATCAAACACTTTTAATTTTATCTCAGAATAGTGACAATTATGTGACCTCAGAGCTATGTGGGTAGCTCACCTTTCTCTCTGGCCATGGCTTACTAAGTTATGACTGAGTAATTCCTCATTTCCTCCTTATTTTAATTGCTGTGGCTCAATTGTCTGCATGAATGGGGTTGGGGGCCAATGGAATGAAAATGACACTACAGTTGCAGATGGATTATTGGCTTCAGGGTGTAACGCTATTACATCAATTACACAAGCCTCTGTGGGAATTTTAGGTGAGTATTATGTACTCCCCCTCTCCACTTTATTCACACGTGAAAAAAAAATTGCTTTATCACATTACTCACACTTTGACTCGAAGCGCTGGAAAGTGACACAGTATCCTCTGCAATGTGACAGCATAAAAATGCTTTCCATTGTGCCGAGGTCCACAGCAGAAACAATAACAAAGGAATGCAGAGCGACACTTTAACCGCGCTCGGTCCTGGCAGAGTTTGAGTGACAGTGAAGAAGAGAGACGTCTTTCTTTGTGTCTCTATATGCAGCTTGAAGCGGGTATCACATTCCCAACCCTCAGTCTTTAAAGTAACTCTTCCTGCTACCTTATACAGCATGGTCATCATAATTGACCAAGAGGGAATGATCTACTCTGTTTCATTATACAGGCTCATCCTGATGAACGTATGATGCAATTTGCTGTATAAAATAAGGAAAGATTTCTTTTTTTCTATTATCAATTATTAAATATTCTATCTGCTTTATTGCTACTTTGGAGTTTATTTAAAAAAAAGGTGATTTTATGTTTAAGTTTGCCACATCTTAAGTGGACTGTCTCGGTAAATAGATCACACCTTCTTTTAATCCACCGAGGAGTCCAACTAAGGAGTCTGGCAGGCGCGAGGAATGCTGACAAGAGCATGGAAAATCCCTTGATATCTTATTTTAGGCGGAGTAACCCCGGTGGAGCCCGCAGCAGGCCAGAACTGAAGAGCCCTGGGGGCAGAGGGCCCGGTGATGAGGCCCCGGTGGTGGCTGATGTGTCCACATTTCCAGACGCACTCATCTCCCCAGCAGTATCTGTCTCTGTAGACTCTCGGGCCGGGTGCTCTCCGAGCAATCAGAGGATTAAAATAATTGGGTGTGGAGTGAAACAGTACACTGCGTGAGAGCAAGAAGGGCGTGCTGGGTCTAATTAGGAGATACTTGAAGGGATTCGGCGCGCATTCCGGCCGTATACACATCAGCAAACAGACGCTGCTCGCACACACATGCTGGCCGGCGCCTGGAGACACTGACGTGATGTGTAAGTGCTGACCACAAGATCCGCCATAATTGTCATTAATTTGATGTGCTGTGGGCTCAAAATAATCTCCATCCTGCACTGCCATTCAGAGAGGATGCGGGAGTCCCATTGCCCCCGTGTTTGGGTAAAGTAATTAAAATTGCTTCATATGGTGCGACTTTAATTCCTGCCGGTTTTTCACAAATATCAAACACCAGTTTGATTCCAATCATATCCACTCGCGAGAGATGTCCCTATGGCAGTTTTACAGCAGTAATCACAACTAATTTGCATGATGTGCTCGAGCATCTCTATCACTTTTGAGAAATATGTTTGAAATCATGCACACACTGTGGAGAGGAGGAACGCTGAGGAGTTCTTGTTATGTTTTTTTGAGTGGAGACAATTCTACTTTCCCAGCGTGTCTTCATCATATCCCACATTTTTACAAAAATGATTCTGCTTATAAAAGAAAATAGGAGAGAGAGTGAGCTGTATGATGTAAGCCCAGGGATTTTATAGTCTGTCTCAATTTCATTCAATAGGCCTTATTAGCATGACATCTCTCATGTGTTGCCAAAGCACAATTACAATTAAAAGTGAAAGAAATAAGTAACAGATCATATAATATTATTAATGGAGTTAAATAGGTATTAAATTAGTCAACAAAACAGATTATATACATATATATACAGTACATGTATAGACATACATTCGAATCTCTTCGTAACTCCAGCTGTTACGTGTTGTTGTATGGGTGCATCCATGGACTGTGTGTGTGTGTGTGTGTGTGTGTGTGTGTGTGTGTGTATAGAAACATTTAACAACAATATATGAATAGTAAATACCACAAATCAATTGTAAAAAAGGAGTAAATAAAAGGCAAAGTGTGAGCTGTGAGGAGGTGAACTCCAGTTATATGTTGTGTGTGTGTGTGTGTGTGTGTGTGTGTATTATAGATCTGCTGTAGTAAGTAATTTAAGTTCCTTTTTCAATTAAAAACAATATATCAATACAAAAAAACAAACAAACAAACAAACAAAAAAGCCCCAAGAGAATCTTCAATCCTTCAGTTTCCTTCAACTTCCCATGTGTCCTCAACCACAAACCCATGTGTTCTTAAGATGTCAATCTTTAAAAACAGGCAGTTAATATATCTTCCTATGTTTTCCAGCAACCAGAAGTCCTCCACTGAAGTATTGTGACTTTTACCACTTAAAGTGGGAGTGGGTTTTGTTGAGGAGGTTGACAGCTTTTCGCCTGCATTTAGCAAATATTCTACCACTTTTACAGTTAACAAATGTTAAGGACTGCCACAGCCGGAGAAAAACTTTATAGTACTATTATACAGTTTTATGATCTAACTAAGCATTTTTAACCAGTCTGTTCTCATTCCAAACACGTGCGGCTGGATGGCGTCAGGAGAGAACGCGGTTTGACAGAACCAGTCACGTTGTTATTATACACTAGTGGACAAGCAGACAGCACCTGCCATGTCCGCATGATACATGACAAATACGCTGATTGAACTTTATTGGTAACATGCTAACATATAATAATAATGATAATAATAATAACAACCTTATTTATATAGCACCTTTAAAAACACAAGTTTACAAAGTGCTTTGACAGAAAGCAAAAACAGAATGAAAGACCCAAACACAGGAGTCCCACAACACATGCAGATAAACAAAACAAATGGATATATTAACACATATATCCATACATATAAACATATACAGTACATACAGTATGCATACACACACACACACACACACACACACACACACACACACGCACATAAAATGTATCTATATGTTAGAAAAATAGGCACTTTCTGAAAGTAAGATGAAACTTTTGAGTGAACTGTATGTCTGATTCATCTCATGTGAAACACCCGAATGCTCAGTTTCATAGAGGAAAGGAGGTTCCTGTCTAGAGAAAGAGACATTGCTTCAGTTTGCCTGTGTTGTATGAGGGACTTATTTCTTTTGTTCTTCAACTTGTTTTTCTCTTTGTATAAAAACTGCATTTTCTTAGCGTTTGAGAGGAACTTCACTTTCATCTCTAAAGTGTATTCTTCTTATGATGAAATGTGAAATACAAAATATGAAGCTACATTGAGATGTTTCTTGGTGTACAAACACATATATCTTTAATGGACAAAATGTGACAGTCTGCACTTTGAACTTCATGTGCTTCAGAATGAAAACCATCATGGTGTACATCAATATCAAATAAAAGTGGCTGGATTTTTATTTAATAATCACAAGTCTCACTTAAACACAGTACCAAACACATTTGAATGAGCTACTATATTAAACTTCTTAATGATTTGTCTCTATGTTCTACAAATTCTTCATCTTGTAGAAATGGATCCTATTGTTATTTTGTAGTTTGATGTATTAATTTGGTTTTTTTGTTTGGATTTTTGCATTTAATACTTTCTCTGTGTGGTAGTGCTAGGTATTGCTTAAAAACAATGATGCAAATACTAATACCAATACCCTGGAAGTGATAATGATAAAATTCTAAGTACTCTCTTCAGTTTTAGTATTGCTTGATCTTACTGCTGGCTTTGACTCTGCAGATCATGATTTTTTAATTTAAAGGCTCCATGTTTCAGTTGGCTTAGTTGGTCTTGTACTTAACTGGAGCTGCAGGAGCTGTCATGTTTTGATTGGAAGTTTAAAGTCTGCAGAAACAAAGATTTGCTCTGGGTTTCTACAAGGGTCAGTTCTTGGGCAGCTGCTGTATAATCTATACATGCTTCAACTTGGTATTATCAAAAAGAAACACAATATTTCTTATTACTCATCACATGCCTATGACACGCAAATATTAATTTCACTTTCCTCTGATGATCTCAGTCTTGTTAACAACCTAGTCAGTTGTATTAATCATTTAATTTGGTGGATGTCCAAAATATTTTTACAGCTGAATAAAGACAAGACTGATGTAATCATAGTTAATTTAAAAAGTCAGAGACGTAAAATTTATTCACACTTGGACTTGGACCTCAATCTCAATTTTTACCAATATCACAAGCAAAGTGTTTTACCACTTCAGAAATTTGTATCAAAATCTGAAGCATTCATATCTCAAACTGTCTCCGAGAAATTGGTACATGTTTACTTTTGCTTTTTTTTTGGCACGGGCCTGTTTGCGTGTCAACAGAGCTCATCAACACTGCCACTGCCTGTCTGCTGTGCGCCCAATGTGACAGCTGTTATCTCATCATTCTGCCAAAGCTGAATGAGAAAGGGTTTGTGGTGGCATTCATCAATGGCCGCACCTATCTGCACCATCACTTCCTCCTCAGGAAAATATTTACAGTTTCACAATCTTGGTCGTCAAGTCACACTTCCAAGACCAAAGGTTGATTGGTACAGAACCAAAATTTAAAATTGCAATTATACAACTATTACTGATAAAATAAAAACGTATAATCAAAATATCTCAGATTCCATGGAAACACGCAGAGTCTGAGTAATTCCTGGAAAACAATAGCTGTGTTCAAAATCGTCCCCTATCAAGAATATAGTGCACTATATAGTGTGTTTGGCATTTTGTAGTGGTATTTGAATACTCAGCGGCTAATTTCATCCACTATACAGTGCACTATAAAATACCCACAATGCACAGCAAATTTGAGCGTATATATGATACCATACATTTATCTTCTGTATACCACAATGCAATAAGGCTGCATATTAGTGCCTGTACCCTATATAGTGCACCAGTTAATACACACTACACAGTGAATAGTGAGTGAGTGAATGAGGGGACGGTTTCGAACACAGCTAATCAGTCACGTCAGTAGAATCCTATATGAAATGAAACGTGGCTTACTACTCCAGCAAGTAGGTTGGACCTTAGTAATGACAGTACAACAGACACATTTTCTAGTCCCTTTTCAGTCCACTGGCCAACATGTGCACACAGCGTTCCTTCAAGAGATCGTGGGATTTCCCCAGATATAAACACAGAAATGCTGAGCTTGCTAGTAGCTCTGTGTCACAGCACAGCTGATGGAGGATAACAAACATTTCCAATAACTGCAATGAAAAAAGATGGAGGTATAATAATTTCCAAAATTCATAAAATGTTGTTATCTACAGAGGTATTCTGCGTCTTCATCCCGTTTAGTCTTTCATGTTTTACTGCGGTCCCAATCCCGTAGCCCTTATTACCCATCATGACTAGATCTGAACTAAGTAGTTTTTAGGTTTGCTGTTTTCTGGTCATACACACGTGTCACTTTTTGGTCACTGTTTATACATGTCTGTGCAGAACATGGTGGTTTATCAAGATTAATGATTAATGATTTTCAGTACAGGATTTGGTTTCCTTTTTAATTTGTGGTAAAAGTTGTTCAACATAACTAATGCAGTTGTTTGCTAGAAAGAAACCAAGCAAGCAGCAGAATCACATATAAAGCCACATTCCCACTGCACAAAAACCCGAGATAAGACCTGCTAAATCTGGCTTTTTTATGCAATGAGAATGCGTACAATCAGCATTTACACCTGGGTTAAATTACTCTGCAGTAAACACAGGTCTTTATCATCTTCAGCTCTGATCAGCATTGATGGGAACATAACACCGGGTGAACGCTGTAATTTCAGCTCCTTAACCAGTGAGATGCAATGTCACACCATCAGGTATTAACATCTCCTAACGTCTCCTCCTAAGCTGCGCTCAGACATTATTCTCCACCAAACCTGAAAGAGAGACTGAAAAAGTAAGAGATATGAGAGAGAGTTAAAAAGACTGCTGTTTATGCTTTGGTCTACTGTTTACCTGTTTACCTGCCTGAAGCATTTGTGGGCATATTTACTGATCTTTCAAGACCTATAGAATATTCTGTGTTTTGAATATATAAGCAATGAAAACATCAAGATAAAAACAGATCTTCAGCTTTCATTCACAACAAACCATTTTATTCTATCTTCTTCCGTTCCTTCTTATCAACATCTAAATTTGTGCATTTTTATCAAAAAAGGAACAACATTTCAAGAGCAAAAGCAATTTCATCTTTACATTTTTGTTTTTTTTCTCCTTTTGTTTTCTTTTGTTCACTTGAATCGTACAAAAATAATTCTGAAAATAATATTCTGTTCGAGTTATTGTGGAACTAAAGAGTGGAACATTCCCCAAAATGTCACAGCTACAGAACAGTCACTAAGAAATAGCTTGGAATGGATTCAAGAGATCTGCAGTTTTTCTGGATTGGAGAGAAATGGATAAAATAACAAAAGCCTAGAGCCACACTAGCAGGTCTGTACGTAGGAGGTGGTTCCTTTTTTTTTTTGACTAATGTTACTGATACAACACCACCAAAAAACTCTGATTAGCCTGCTGCACACATGTCGAATACCAGGAAACAAGCTGGATCAATCATTGCAGCTCTCCAATAGTAGCTCATATTTGCAGAGGAGTCTCACACACAGCTAGCAATGCATAATTTATGTATTTTGTTTCTTAAAGAACTGTTTTCTATATAATATGGTGCTGTACTAAAAAGTGAATTAAACACTAACATGGTGATTTTTACCAGGTGTAAAGCTTACGAAGACTACAAACTTAGGTTAATACGCTAGCATGCAAAGATTTGCATGCTAGCATAATAATGTCTTGAGGGTATTTGTACATAAAAAAAGGGTTTTGGACAACAACAAAATATATATATTATAATGATGGTGGTGGATGAAAAGTCAGAGAATCACCAAAGTTATCACAGTTTCTCCTGAGGTCAAGTTTATCCTTAGTCTGAACCAAATTTGAGGGTGATCCAGCAGAAAGCTGTCAAGACATTTGCCTCAAAGTCACAAATATTAACCTGTGTGACAGCTGACAAAAAACTATGAATCGACTCAGGCTCTGTAAACTGAGTATTCCTGATCCCGGTCAGTCATAAAATGCCTTGATCGGCCTCCGATGTTTTGGATCGGATCGGGACATCCCTACTGTGGACTAATGCAATGTACCACTTGAACAACAGACTGCCATGGCTCTAGAGATGGAGCCGTGCCACTCGCATTGCTAAAACATTCAGCTTTTAAAGTACATTTTGAATAATATTTGTGTCACCATGATCATAGTGCTATGCTTCAAAGAGTCTTAGTCATCTGCCAATCATTCATTCATTGGAGCATGACTATGGAGGCTGGATGCCAAACACTCCCACCAGCCTGCAGCTTCCTCCACCAACCAAAAAGGGAAGAACAAGTGAGGCCACTATACTGCAGACATTACCTGACAAGAGCACAACAGCCAATGGAATGGCTGCCTTATGGTTACTCAGCAAGCCATCCCCTGACTCGTAAATGTCTGAAACCTTGTGAAATTGTAATGACATAATGGCATAAATGTGCAAGTTATGTATCGTAGCAACCAAAGGTATCCTATGCAATTAAAGCAAAATACCATCTTAGAACTGCTGAAAAAAGTCCTACTCTCATCCTAAAACTGTAAATTATATTGCCAATAATATATGTTTGATAAATATTAAATGTTCGTGGGAAAAAATACTTTTTACTACTTCTCTGCATCAACTTTATGTGTCATAGAAATGTAAAAAAAAAAAAAAAAAACATGTTGCATAGGTAAATAAAAATAATTAGGGCGGATTGGGACTGAAATTCAGCTCGGGGCTTTGAGATGGAGAGGGCAGGAATTTTAACACGTGCAGTTTTGTCATATAAAGAGAATTTGATGATGAAGACCTTCAAGACACATGAGGATATCTTGGTGACATCTGTGTCCTCAGTTTATACAACACCTTATCACTGCACTGGATAAAAACACAGCCTGGCCAGGCAACCTTAGGTGAGGTGGACACTGAGTCACAGTATACTGCCAGCTGCTGCTAATTTCTATACGACAGCATCAGTCAATGGAGTGCTAAAATTGTTACAAATGCACACACAGTGTTGTTCAATATGAAATCAAAAACTATAACGCAGTCCCTTAAAATATAGCAAAAAACCTGTTTGAGTGTGTATGTTATTAGTTATAAAAACAAGCTGCTTAACTTCAAAATCAAAGCAAACATGTACTTTCTCAAAACCCCAAAACAATGACGACCGTCCTACCTTACATCCACAGCAAGCCTTGTAGCACTGGTGCTTCAAGGGGACCCAAGCAAAGAAGTCCACAGAGGGCTTGATGATGGTGAGACTGTTGCTGGCGATGGGGGACAGGGTGTCCTTGTTATCATGGTGAGGCAGACGATCCTCTTCCACCATACAAACGTCCCCTGTCACACACACACAAACACACAATAAAAGAGAGAGAGGGAGAGGAAGAGATATGAATGTTTAAATATAGTTGTTTATCTGCTTTGTTAGTCTGTGTGAGTGTATTTTTGCACAATATTGGGGTGTTGTTGGGTGTATTGTAAAATGTTAAATCTTCATATGACATCCCATTAAGTTCAGTTTGAATTTGAGTACTGCCATTTTTCCTAACTTAGCATGGTCATCATTTATCTGTGCAGTTTCGCAGAGGAGAGTAACAGTGTAAACTTTTTGGCCTTAATTGGCCACTAGGCAAAGCTCTATAATGGCTTATTCCCACTGCAGAAAAAAAAGCAAACATCTGGCTTTTTAATGCAATGGGAATGCATACAATCAGCAACATCTGCATCAAATGACTGCAGTTGTCACATATATTTATCGCCCCTGGCTCTGATCAGCATTGATGGGAACACAACACAACACAAGGGTGAATGCACTAATGTCAGCTTGTTAACTGGTGGGATGGAGTGACGTGCTGCCACTAATTACTGTCCGTCTCCTCCTAAGCAGCATTAAACATTGACCCCTGTCCATGCTGGTGTCTACTGATTAGTATCCTCTGGTCTGTCTGTGATGTTGCACGGACACACCAGCAAAACAACCCACACAATCATAAAAGCTGACAGACAGGCACACTCATGTGCTGCAGCGGTGTGTTCACTGGCAGTGGGAATGCAGTTGATATGGCAACAAAGTGATTTTGCTCATAGATTAAGAAAATACGAGCACAATTAACCTGTATTGGGCCAATGATAATATATTACATGACAAAAACAGCTCTAACATAAGACTTTGCTTCCTAAGTTAACTGACTAACAGGAAAATTGTGTGAAGCTAAGCCCTACCACACCACGGACCCCTGCTGGGGGCCTCAAGGTGCTGGCAACACAGAGCGAAGCCCAACATCTGCACACTGCGATGACACAACCATCAAAATTACTAATATGTTAGCAGAGTTTCCTACATTATCTTATCATGCATTTGTCTTGAAGGATTTAACATAATTCATAAAATAAACCCACTAAGACAGAGGCTAGTCCACCGTAAACTAACTGGGTAGTTAGGTAGAAACTTAGCCAGCTATCGTACCATATGTAAAAGTTTGCTATTATGTTGTTATCACTTAGATGATGTTAAAGCCTAAATCAGCTTGTAATTTGCTCTTTATATAGCCTATGTCTTTGTGTCATTTTGCAAATGGCAAATATCACTTGTCAGCTGATTAGAAAATTAGTTTTTAAAGAGATGTTGACACAAGCAGCGTGGGTCATCAGAACAGTAATACTTAATGAGATTAATTGATGTTCCCTACACAACTAGCAAATTCTTCCTCCTGTTCTCGTTCTTTCTTTTGCTTCCGGGTACCAGCAAGATGTTTTCACGTTTCATTGTGAATGGGCCACAGTGCATGTGTGAGCAGCATGTGACAGCTACCTGGCTAAACTACTGACGCTTATGCGCTGCAGTGTTCACACAAGCAAAATCCCTGCTGCAGAGCTGCCTGCTGCTATATGGAATGTATTTCCACATTGAAAATCAGGTGCTCCACTAATTTATGGAGCCGTGCATGCCATTGCACTGTCAATAACACATATAACAACACATTTCAGTCCTTTCGTGAAACTCATGAATATAAAGAAAGGTGATCTCGCATTAAAAAATCTTCATAAGTGAATAAATTGTGTAGACAGATATCTGATATCCAGTTGTGAAGCGATTCCCAAAAATCAGTGTAAGTACATTCAAAAAATAAATGTTTGAGAGTTTCACTCTCAAAATGAGGAGAAAAAAAATTTACAAATAAAGTTATACAGGGCATCCTTAATCTGATCTTTAAAAGTCTTGAAAGGCAATGAAGTCATTCATATAAAATAAATAAATAAATGATCAGTTTATGTCCTGTTTAAAGAAACCTTTATGATGTGCAAAGCAGCTAGCCCTTGGTATTTTCATATCATCTAAGCTGGCCCCCCAAAAAAGTTTGGACACCCCTACTCTACTAACCTAAGTTTAAAACCCTCCTCCTTGGCTAGTTTTGTATTGAAACACAGCACCAACTCAACAGCAGCCTGCGACTAAAACAACAAACCAAAGTCAGAGTAAAGCACAAAGAGAGCGAGACATATAAAACCTACGTCTAGATGGCATTCAGTCCTGCCATGTACATCAGTCGATCCTTCCAGTAAACTCTGGGGATCCGGCTCTAATGGATGCTCTCTGATATGTAACAAAACTCTTCCCTATCTCTCCGAAAGCAGTCCTGGTAATCCACACTGAATAAACGAAGCACCCCGAACTGCAGGTCAACACACAAGTCATGATAAGTCAGTTTTATGTTGTGTTCCATAATGTGGTTAAAGTTCATGTTTTTATGGTGCAGGGCTGACATCTCAGCTGACTTTAAGGATGTGACACTTAGACGTGGCAACCTTGACTGTCAAATACAGGTTGTGTTGTAAATACCAACCATCATGTACTTGAAGTACTCTGAAAAGTGTTTTTAGTGGTCCAGTCATGGAGTCCAGATATCTCTTTAAGTGAAAAATTTCAGATAAGTTTGGTTTTAATAAGTTATTTGATGCCTTAAAATAGGGGTTTGACATTATGACTATTAACTGTGCGTGCCCATCGGTGTGCTCACTGCCAATGGCGCTGCTTGCGATTGGTGGGGTGGGAACTCAATAATGCGGTTATCTCTACTGGGCAGACTATGGCTCCAAATGACACTACCAGCACAAGATGGCAGTGGCCCTATCCGGGATATTTTGGCTTCATTTTTAAAAAGTGGATGAGCATGACTTGCAACAAGCTGACCTGCCACATATAAGACACTAAAAAGAGGTGTTTGGATAGTCCCTTAGCTCATTCTTCGCCCATCAATACTTGAAAATACAGAAGAGTACTTTGTGGAATTGTGTGTGTCTCTCTCTCTCTCTCTCTCTCTCTCTCTCTCTCTCTCTCTCTCTCACACACACACACACACACACACACACACATATACATTCATACATATATACACACACACACATACATAAATAAATACAACAACAACAACAATAATAATAAATAATAATAATCTAACGTGGTTAAACCAACTTTTACAAGAACAATCATAAGGACCCAGGCAACACAAAAACCCAAACAACACAGTTCTTCGGGTCTCAGACCTGGAGAAGTGTAAATGATGTGACATATAACTGATGACTATTGACTATAGGCTTCAAGTTCACAATATAAAAATATCAACATTTCCAGTCCAAGGTGAGCAGAGTGCTTTAAACCATTAAGTAACTTTATGTCAGACATACGTTCTGTGGTGTCTAGCCATTGACTCATATATGTGTATGTGTGTTCCCAAATTTTAGAATATTTATAGTAAGCTTTTACATAGCTTACTATAAATTTCCACAGAAGCTGAATAAAATAAATCCTAATCTGTGAGGCCTTTGTTGACATATCAGTAGAGGGAAAGGATCTTTAATACATATATTACAGCACTGCCCAGAAAAAAAGACAATTCTGGGAAGGAGTCCAAAATACATTATGTTTAATATTAAATGTAGATGCATCATAATGCCTAGAAGTGTGTCTGCTGGGAGTTAAAGGGGGTGATCTGAAATCTGCAGTAGCACAACCTTTGATAACACTGGCATTCCTTTCTGTAAAAAGGATCATTCTCATGAACTGAAAAGTAAGGAAACCGCATTGTTTTTGTTTAAATTACTGACCAAAGTACTTTTTAGAACAGATAGTGATGGAGCTTTGAGGAGATCATGACCTATAGTTGAACCATGGACACTTATGAAAAACTGTATTCATAAGAGACATTTAGTTTGAGAAGTGTTTTGACTGCTCAAGACAGAAAGCCAGTTCAGTAGAAACCTCAAACAATTTACTGTAAGTTAAAGGAAGAAGTCTGAGAATGTTTGGTGATGCAGTGACCCCCCTAAACAAGCATGTCATCATTATATCTTTTTTGTTTATAATCTCTGGCCTATTGTCCTTAGGTTGTGTATTTGTAATTTGTATTTAGTCTTTTTTGAGAATGTATTGTGTGTAATCAAAATGTAATGTAAATGTATGTCTGTGTGTGTATGTGTGTGTGTGTGGCACATCTTGCACATTTGGTACCTAAGGCCGGCTTCCCTCAAATAAACTTACCTAACAAGTAATAACAACCGGATATCATAAGTGTGTACATTCAGAAAATCTATATGTATATATGTCTATGTATGTCTGTATATGGCTATGTGTCCTTTTTTTCTATAGGTGACTGCCTATGTTACCTATAGGAAGATCTGCCACTGCTCCCAGTGCAACAGTATGGCTCATTGATATGTGACAAACAATATGATTTACCAGGTCCTGATAGACACACAATACCTGTCAGCAGATACAATCAGTATTTGCTTTAAAAAAAGGGATTTGTTGACAAAAAACAAAAATATATATATACCTCCTGCCTCATCTTTTAAGATTTTCAGGCTGCATCCTTGTCAACTCTTAACCTCAGACATGCATAACTTGAATGTATCATGACTTATGTTGCAAATACAATATGCATGCAATCAAGTAAAATATATGGCTTTCTGCCAAAATTGACTGAATATGATTGAGACAGCCTTGATACTTTTCAGAGGAGTTCACTGTTTTGTTTTCACTGCTGGAAGCCTTATCTCAAACTGTGCTCTGGCTTGAAGCAGACCTCAGCCTCAGTGAATAACCTTAAAGTGTTTTTTTTTTTTTTTGTTTTGCGCTGGGGAGGGTACGCACGCATGCAATCGCTCACCCTGAAAGAACCAAGCACAGGGACTGATTGCTCTCTTCTCGACTCAATGAGAGGCCCTGCATTAGTCCACAGCATTTGTGTAAGGAGAGCCCCTGGTAAATTAATTTACCCCATTTAACCATCAGATGTCAGCAACTAGCTGGCAAGCTCTCTGTGTGTGTATGTGTGTGTATTTGTGAGGGTATGACTTTAGGAACACACACCAGTCCATTGGGAATGGCTTGTTCAATTGGGGACAAAAGCTGTGTCCCCAATTCAGGATAAAAAGATGTTTTTGGGGTCAGTCAGTACACTTACATGATGTTAGACAAAGACAAAAACTGGACTTTTAAAAATCGTATGAAGATGTTAATCCAACTTGTACCAAATCGAATTTCTCGTAGTTGGACTAACAAACCTACATAATGTGGCTGAGAATAAGGATACTCTCTCATGTATATGCCTCACCCTGACTGAACTGGTTGAGGTCTTCTGCGCATGTTCCCAATCGCTGTGCCGGACATCGACGCAGAAGTCCAACAGCATAAATTTGTAGAAGAAAGCTGGGATGAGCAAAAGAAAAATAAGTATGCAAGAAAACAAAACAAGACAAAGGGAAAACGTAATGGATATGGTACGTACCAAATGTACAGCGCCGAAAAGTTATGTTACGTTTTCACTATTCAACATGCAACCCGTTTGCCACTTGCTAGCTATGTGACGGAATAGATCAACCAGTAATTGGTCCAATAGCAACTAGCAGAAAGAAGAGGGCATATCGCCACCTACCATGGCAGAGTTGGACATACATCTGTCAAGAAATGGATTCTCCCCTGATGCATGTATACTTTGACAAGGACAGTAGTCCAATTAAATGGCCTAATTGAGCCATAACCGTAGCTTGACTTAACTGTGCACGTAAACCTGCTGAGTGTACAGGGTTAGGGCTAGGTTAGGGTATGGGTAAGACCGAGACCAAGGTAAGGGTTGGGATAAGTGTCAAGAAACTGCATTTATTTCTCAGAAGTGACCTGAACAAACATGTGAATGTTGACATGAAACCCAATCATGTTGGGTGTCATGTCCTAAAAACAATCACTATTGTTATCTTTGAACCATCAGCACGATGCCAACCTGGGCCGACAAAGTTTTAGCCTATCCTTGCCTAATTCCTTGGCAAATCAGCATACAGCTGTCACTTTGACATAGATGAATGCGGTCTACTTATTATTTTTTAAATAAAATTGTTTTCTTTAACAGAGACCACAATCTTTCCTCGACCTTAACAAAAGTAGTTTTAGTGCCGAAACCCAAAAGGAGTGTTTGTGACAGGGGAAGACAACCCTAAAAGCAGTTCAACTGAGTCATCCTGAGGCCTTTGAGGAGGAAGTTGGGTAGAACGAAGGTTGAGTTGGGCATGCAAGATGTAAGACATTAATACCAGAGACCTCTCTTCCCATCACACAGGCATTCATTTAATTTTCTTTTCTTTTCACCAAGAATATGATCTTTCCTAAACTTGAACAAAGCTAAGCCTTACCTTCTCCAATCCTTGAAAGATCAGGCTACCAAATATTCCCACTTAAACACAGGAGAACAGTATTCAAATCAACTTTCTTGCCAGTTGTCAACATTGTTTTTTAACCATGTTTTAACCATTTTACCATTATCAAGTAGCTTCTGCTCTTATACAAAAACAAAGGTTTTTTTGGATGCTGTAACATGATCAAATATGCTTTTACTTAGTATAACAACCATTGATGTTGTATAATAAAAAGCCCTCTGAGGCAAAGAGTGATTTGTAATATTGGGCTATATAAATAAAGCTGAACTGAACTTAATTTAAAGCATAGTGAGGCCTTTACTTACTCTGCATTTATCTTACTGTATTTTGTATTTCAGCAGGTCAGTAGCAACCCTAACATGGACACAATCTTTTTCTCACGTGAACCCAGTAGTTTTAGACAAATTAAATCATTAAAGTTTAGCAAAGTATGTAACATTAATATTGAAGATCCTCTTGTCATCTTGTTTCTGCCCAAGAATCAACACTTGGTTACTAAAATAAAACAGGTTTCATCCTCCTGCCCATCCCCTGAGTGGCAAGTTATCTACGTTCCACAAGTTCTCTTGGCCTTTTAGTATAAAAACATGTCAAGAAAGGAAAACATTCTTACACCAATTTTCCATATTAAACAGAAAAATACAGCTGTGCAAGTGCGTAAGTAGCAAACTAGACAGAAATAAAATAAAACTCATCAAAACCATATCATTAGTGTTTCCACTTTTCTAACAATCTGGTTTGGTCAGAAAAAAAACCCCCAAAAAACAAAAAAAACTTACTTCACTCAGTTAGATGTGAAATATCCCATTTTTACCCTGCTTAGGCTCTTTGTGGTTGCTGGCTGGCTCTCGTCCTGTAACGTTATCTCCACTGCTGATAATCCTCATTTTCATCAGGTTCACCAACGGAGACTGATCTATGGTGGCACCAACTGTGCACTACATCACCTCAATACAGCACCTCTGTAGTTATTAAGTTATTGGCATTTTTTGGATATTTTAGTTAGAAACAGAAAGGGTTCATATCATTTTTGCAATTGGAATAGAAGAAAAATAATAGAGTCTAGTATCTCAAAACTGCTCAGAGCATAGAACAGGTGGTAAAGTAATTTTGGTGCAACCAAATCTGAGTAGATCAGCACACAGAGACGGCTACTTTTGACCTTGTTCCCTACTAATAACCTACATCATTGACCAAGATTGTCCCTTATGGGTATTGTGTCTAAACCCAAAGGAGAGGGTTTCTTAGACACTGTTAGATGATCTGATATGTCCTTCATTTGAAGCATACCGAGGCCTTTTCTTAGGGAAAATGGGCATTCCTGTTGTACTGTTTTTTGTGTTTTTCTGCCTTTGTACAAAAACACCCCTGAGGAAAAGCAGGTCACCGGCATGAGAGAATTCTTAAAGATTTCCTATGACATATCATGCCCTCTGTCTTCTCTCTCCAACCATGAGGAGTCCTGCAGGGATGAGGTAATTGATTGTGCTGCTTGATGGGCGATAATATCTCGTTATGGCCATATGCATGGAGAGTTCCCCCCAGTATTCCTGTGCTCCCCTTGCCGCTGTTGCCCTTGATAAATTCTGCTCTGCATTATCTTCACTGGGAGCTAACGGAGCGGCCGGGGCCTTATCTCCAATGACCTCACAGACCAGGCATTAATCACCAACTGCAAAGGAAGAAATTAGCCTCAGAGCAATCTCCACACAATCTCTAAATGATTAACTCTCAGCCCACTCACTTCTGACATTGCAGCACAATGCCATACCGTTTTGAAGAAAATACCCTGAGAAAGGAGGAAGCTTGGCGAGACACACATGACATCATAATTAGCTTCATTTGCGAGCAGTTAAGAGGATGCTACCACTTCTGCTGCTGAGCCTCTGCCACGTTTCTGATTGTTGCCGTGTTCATGAGAAAGATACAATTAGCTATACATAATGAAACCGATTTGGCAAATTATTTAGCACACTGTTTAGTACAGTGTTAATGAAATTACACTTCCCACATCCTTATCCTCCCTTTCCATTAATGAAATATAGCGCAACTCATTATCTAATGAATATGTATGTCCATAGGTTTGTTGTGTAGAGACGACAATTATGTCCATTAAAGAATGAGGCAATTAATAGGACGGTTTGGAGTGCATCTGCTCCCGACAAACCAATTTGTATGGAGAGTGGTGGTTTTATCAGCACACAACAAAAGGTGTATGTTTAGGAGCAGGCAATTAGAGCTCAGAGAGGCGGCCTGAGGAGGGTGGATAAAGAAATCAAACACGCCTTTTCAGCCGCAATGGAAATCAAGCCTTTGAACGCAGCATTCAAGCAGTTCCTCCACCCACCCGACTGAGCACAAGAAGAGTGATTATTTAACATAGGCGACCCATCTCTCCAGTGAGCTCATTTGCCTAACCCCCACCCCTCGCGCCCATCTCCTTGGGCAGACCCCTCTCGGCTGGAGCTTGTCTTGGGCATGGCTTGGCTCCCGGCTGGATGCAGAAGCTCATGATGGATGCTCAAAGAGTCGACCCCCTGACCGATGAGCCAACGGGCAAACAACACAGCGTCTAAAGTTCTCTGCCAAGTAGAATATTGATTTCATGTTCCATGCACTTTGGACACCAGCAACTCCAACCCCCCCACCCCCCACCCTCCTCATCTGTCTTGTATTGGAGGAAACTCAATAGATTTTAGTTGTGTACTTTGCATTGTTGCTAAGGAGACAACATTGTGGAGCCTGCAGTTTCGGAGGAGCGGCTAAACAATTCAGATAGGACGGCGCAGACTCCCACACACAGCTGTTGCTCGGGGAAAATGTGGTACGTACAAGGTGAATCTATAGCAGCAGCTTTTGAAGCAGCAGGAAGCAAATCAGCTGACCTGCCGTGTCCCTTGCGGATCCTGTTCAAGGCTCGCACTACTTCTGAAAAGTGGAAATGGGAGTAGCCAGCATTTCCATCAAGCTTTCAGCACAAGTGCAGATTTATTTCAACTTAACACTTTTCTTGCTGTGAAGCACCAATTACATATCATACAGTCATTATACCTCAAGAGACTCTTATTTAGTCCTTCCAGTTTGTCTAAGTACCTGCTGTATCGCCGTTATGTATGTGTATATGTAATGACTAATAATAAAGAGTGAAATTATATGGAGAGGCTGGATCTAACCTAGCATTAGTGAAAATGGTCATAAAAAGTGATGTTTGTTAAGTAGAAAATTCCCCATGCCACTGCAGAAATGATGTCGGCAGAGCAATCCGCTTGGATCCTTAGCACCATGGTGCATTTTGCTTCAAAACTTGCATTTCTTTTTATTTTTAGTCACAACTCTAAAATCCAATCAAATCTCTTTGCAGCTTGTTCACATTCCAAACTTGTAAAACATTGCCAAAGTGGTAGTGCTAAGATCACAACACCAAAAGCCATCTTTTGCATGTGCATGAAAAGCCACTGGATGGTGTCGAGTATGAATGCTGCTGGACAGATGATGGACAGATGGTCATAGGCTTCTTATAAATGTTCTACTTAGTGATCATAGGAAAACATAAATAGATACATTTTAACATGCAAGTTATATGATTTTTTCTGTTACGCTCAACTGTTAATCAGTTTCAACATTTGAAATCGTCTATTTGTTTTTTCAGATGTTAAGCATTCAGCAATGTAGCTGTGAATGCAGGAGATCAAAGAAGACATGCACCTCACACTTTAGTGGTATTTAATTTTTAATTTCATGAGGAATACAGGTAACGTGTTCTTTACATCTTGTGATTATGATGATTATAATCCAATTAATGTTATGTCTGTATAAACCCTTTGTTAAACCACCTTGTTTTAAAAACTGGATGTAGTGCTGTTTGAATGCATTTACCATGAATCAGAAGATGTTCTCACTTCTGTTGTAGCATCGACTGATTCGACCATGGGGATGTTGTTTGACAGCCGACTTGACCACGGTTATTTTTAGAACGTGCCCTGTCAGCGTCTCATTGGCACCCTGCAGGCAACCAGGTGCTAGTTTTGCAGGTATTTAGTCATAAACCAAAGTACCAAAGCATTCACTATTCATGTTGACAGGCAAATGAATGTGTGCCATATTTCAATCTGTCCACTACATGTTAAGATATATCACTAAAAGCCACACAAGCTGCTAGTGGTTTGAAGAAAAGTCAGGTCAATGGGATCACCAAAGTCAGGAGGATTCGTCCTCTGGGAACAATGAATGTCTTCAACCATGCAATAGTTGTTGAAATATTTTAGTCTGTACCAAATTAGCTGACCGACCAAAAGACCATCATTGCCATCCATATAGTCTTGTCACTAATTTTACATAAAAGACAGATATCATCGTGCACAGGGACTGAATGTTGACACTGTAAGTAAATTATGCTGAAAAATCATTATATGGACATAATTCTGAGGACACTGAGTTAATTACTGGAATAAGCGCAATTTACTCCTTGCTTTGATATCTGTATTTCTGATGTTACTGCTTACAGGCTTATAAGCACTCCACATATCATCAGATCTCAGCATATAAGCATTAAAATTAGCAGTATGATTTAGCAGAATTAAAGAAGCTCTTTGTAATTGAAGATTTTCCTCCATGAAATCCTGTAATCACTGACTCTTTGCTTCAGTAAAGTAATCCAGAGCATTACTGTATGCGTATCCATGGTTACAGTGCAAACAGAAACGGCTAGTGACTAATGCAGTATGAGTTTTCACAGTGCAGATTCACCAAAATGTAAATGTAATGCTAAAAACGTTGCAAAGCTCTTGTGTAGTTCACAGCTAACTTAGTGACTTATGGCAACAATATACTTTCTGTTTGTACTATTGGAAGCATGGTGGGACCAAGAGGTGTATTATTATCCATCCTCTTATCTATATGTGAAAAAAAGACATAAGTGGCCTTGACTTATAGCAGAAGTCACATTAAATTGGCAAATTATTGGTAATGCTGTTTTGTGTATTCATAGCACCAAAATCCTTTTATATTGGCATTTAAATAACAGTCAAATGTATTTCCACATCCTCATACATATTTCTCCACATCATTATCCACATCTATATTAAATAAATACAATTATTGATAAATATGTAAATATGCCTATGAAATTAATCCTATGGAAAAATGATACATGTAATGTAATGTAATAATAATAATATAGTAATAACTATAAATCAATCAATATAGTTTCATAAATAAATAAGTACAATTTTCTAACTACAGTTTCATTCATACTTAAGGGAAACTTTATTCTACGATTCCACATTGATTTATTTGTGGGTACCTCTGTTATATTTTCAAATTTACATATTTCAGGGGACTTTCATATTATAATTCTAAATGTATGAATTTAAGGGGACTTTTGTTTCCTAATGCCACTTTTATGTCCCAGCTGATTTTTTTTTAAACCATAAAACGTATCATTGATACACACAGCATGTTGCATCTCAAACAGATGAATATTAACTATATAGTCAAGTTGAAGAAACATAATGGATGACACAAAGACATTTCAAGTACGGCTGTTTTTACCCCCCAAAAAACAACAATAAACTTCAGGTATCTTTTTTATTTTCCATTCTTATTTTCCATTTCCATTCTTATTCCTAAATAACATATTTGGATTCCAAATCTCCCTAATGGCAGATGGAGATGGAGTTCCAAAGCTTAAAGCATATTTTTTTCCAAACAGAAGTGAGGAAAAAACAAAACAAAACAAAACAAAAGAAACACATGAACAATCAAACAAACAACAAACAAAACAGAGCTAACATTTTGCTGTCTTTTGTTTATTTATTTTACACTACATAACATTTTATTAACATTTTTTTTACAATGACAAATGATGACAAATTACAAATCTGAGTAGAATTCTGCATTCCTCAGAAAAAAAATCTACACCACCAAAAGAAAAAAAAATTAAATTAAATAATAAAAATAGAAATCTTGGCTAAGAAATGCAGAGACTATTTTCTGTAAATAAAGAAAGTAAAAGCAACAGCACCCTGGGGTTTAAAGGGTTAAAGGATACATGTTTGCAGCAGAGAGGTTGAATGCTGGGGAAAGCTCTTTGGTATTTCCGTTGGCTGTCCACACATTTGGACAGTAGCATTCAGCGCAGTGCTCTCCTCTGTAGTCCCAGTAGGACGGCAGCGAGAGGAGGTGGGTGTATTGTTGTGATGGTGAAAGAGCAGCGCGGCTTGGGGGCAGATGCAGTTTGACTTCGCCTCTCAGTCACGGCTCACATTCATCATGAGCCAGTGTCTGGCTCTGGCGCTCTCCTCCAGAGAGCCGGAGGGGGGGAAATGCTGCGTGCCAGCCTTCCTTTTTGCCACGGCAGATGCCCTGAACTCGGGGTCCCCAGCAGGGCCGGTGTCACGCAGACCTGCCTCTCCATCCATCAGACGCCGCCGCTTCAACAACACGCAACCCCACAACATGATCCATTTGTGGCCTGCAGATAACATGTCTGGAAGTCTCCTCCGGATTGGCTTTTGGTAGTTCTATTTAAACACACGATTCATGGTAATAGAGGCTTTCTGGTATACATCAGTGCCATAAATAGATGTATATTTTTCAAGAATCAGTAGCCCTAAAGGGAGTCAACCCCTTAACCCCAGCAGTGTTTGAGCTCTATTGTGTCAAGCAAACAGACCCTGGCAATGTTAGCAGCTTGCTAACACTGCCAGCTTGCTATAATAAAAAAAAGCGGCTGCTAACAACCTTGTGACCAGAAAGCAGGAGCCATTTCCTACATTTATATACACTGCAAAAATAAATGAATGAATAAATAAATAAATAAAAACAAACACATAATTTGTAGACAAATAAATAAACAAAAAAATGGCTCCACTTTTCAGTTTTAAATTCTGAGTCTTTAAGCACTCAACAGAAATTTTGTTCACAAATTTGACAGAATCCATGTTTTTTTTTTTTGTTTTTTTTTTACTTTATCGTAGGAATTAACATACATTTACATTTTTTTTATATTTATTTTTTTATACTTTATTGTGAGGGAATTCATTAATGAGCACTTCTCCTTTCCCCAGATAATCCATCCAGCTGACGGGTGTCACATATCATGGTGCTGATTACACAGCATCGTTACTCCTCAGGTGTGCCTCAGCATGCTCACTATAAAAGGCCACTCTCACGTGCAGTTTGATCACACAACACAAGGGCACAGATGTCACATGTTTTGCAAGATGTCCACTAGAGCTGTTGCCCAGGAACTGAATGTTCATTTCAACACCATTAGAGGTCTCAGTATTTTTTAGACCTATGTTTTTAACCCTGTGAGACCTGGATCATCAGTTTTCTTGTGCTGTGTGCAGACATGTTAAAAGCTGTTTAACCCCTTGAAACCAGAGGAAAATGGCTTATTTTTTTACAAACCATGTATTACAAAATCCAAGTATTTGGAAAGAATGTCCCACAAATTGCAAGAAATGAGTGAAAGACTTGGGGTTTTTTTTGTGGGGGAAATAAAAATTAAAAAAAAAAATTAAAAAATGGATACAATGTCCAGAATACTATACACATAATAATTATTATATTTTTTAAAATATAAAAAAAAAAAAATTTTTTCTTACATTAGCACTTTTTTAGGTTGGTGTGTGGGGGGTTCTTTTTTTTCTTTTTTCTATTGTCAGGTAATTTTCATGTAACTCTAAATAGTTGCAAGAAATTAAACCGATTTGTTAATTTGTTCAACCGATTCATTGTATCAGGCAGTGGCTAGTGGGTTAACCTGACCCAGCAGTTACTAGTTATATTTTTTTACTTTCTTTGGGTAGTATTGCTTTTCTTTTGTTAATGTTTTTTTCTGGTTAATAATAAAAATAATACCACTTTAAAAATTTCATATAGCTTATGCCATGGGGCACCAGAGAGATGTTGCCTAGGGCCCCAGAAAGGCATGAGCTGGCTCTGCTAAACAGACACCTTTAGTATAAATGCTACAGCTTTACACAGAACCATTTCAGCCGTTTGGCACTTTCTGAAGCTGGATTACAGTCCAGTTTCAGGCAGCAGACACGTTCATTAGTCTATTTGTGGATGTTGTCCTTCTCAGTTTTACCAATTGCATCCGTCAGCTGAAGCCCAGTCGTTCCAGCTGGCGCAAAAGCAAACCAATTTGCAGATTTTAAAGATTTCCATGACTTCCAGCGAGATAATGATTTGGAACAAAATTGTGCAAACCAATCTGTCCTGCAATGCAATTATTTATTTTCCTAAACAGTTATGAAAATATCTTTTTTTTTCTTTCAACTGTGGCCCAACAACAGTGAGTCTAGCACAAAGGCCCTCTGAGCTTCAGCGTTTTCCTAGAAGCAGCCCCATCGCTGCTCTCCGCCCCTCCCGCCTCCCACCCACCAACAGCTTTAGCTTTGCTCTAAATAAAAATGGATATATCAGGAGTGGCAGTGCGTCCACGTGCAGTTCAATGGCGTTCCAACACTACCGCAGCAGTGAACAATCTGACACCCCGCAGGAGTTTTACACATTTGATTTACATTTATTGATTACTCTGATGTAGGCCATTAATCACGTGGAAGGCTGACCTTTTTCCCCTCCGAGCAACTGGAGCCAGCTCTTCATTTCCAACGTTGAGGGCAGGAAGATTCGTTACAACAGTTAAAGGCCTGATCCTTGACACAAATTATTCTACTGTGTGGGAAAACACCTTAAGGAAGCTTTTTTTTCACTTCATGGAAATCTATTGATATAAGGAAATGCTTGATCAGAATACACCTAGGGATTTGTTTTTACCATCATCACATGCTGTTTATCTTTTTAACGCTCTGAATACCGACACAAAACACTACATCTCACATGGTGCTGTTTTCCTCCATCTTGGCACATGGTAATTCACAACGACAGAAGGATAAACAGACAGTAGGAATCATTGTTGACCCAAATCTGAACATGTGTTTAGTATTTCGAACCATTTGTCATGTCAATTTATACTTACAGTCTTTGGCTGCATAATATCCACCATATGTCATACCCATATAGCATGACCTAAATTCCATTAAGTATTTGGAATATCATTAGATCACTCTACTATAAATGATCTGTATGATAAGCACATAAATGCAGTTTATGATACGATGCGCATTCCCCCATTTTAACATGTTTTTATGGCTCTGCATGGTGATAGATGAGGCTAGAGGCATTATGATTTTGGGTTGTCTGTCTGTCCGTCTTATTATTGTGAATGCAATATCGCAAGAACATATTGAGGAAATTTCTTCAGATTTGGCACCAACGTCGGCTTGGACTCAATGATAAATGATTAATTTTGGTGGTCACAAGTCAAGGTCACTGTGACCTCTTTTATTTCATTCTTGTAAGTTTGATATCTCAACAACAGCAAAGGGGTTTTTTTTACATTTTTTTTAAAAAAAATTTAATTTAGCACAAACTTTAACTTAGACGCGCATTAGATTTTGGTGGTCAAAGGTCAATGTCAACGTGACCTTGTATTTGTCTCATTTTCAGGAATGCAATGTCTCGAAAACATATTGAAGGAAATTCTTCGAATTTGGCACCAATGTCCACTTGGATTGAATGATAAATTGATTAGATTTTGGTGGTCAAAGGTAAAGGTCAATGTGACCTTGAACAGCTCAAGAGATTTTCTTTTTCTCAAATTTGGCACAAACATTTACTTGGCCTCCAGGATGGACTGATTAGATTTTGGTGGTCATATGTCACTGTGACCTAAAAACAAACAAACATGTTTTTGTCCAAAATTAAGAATTCATATACTATTTATGACAACATTTCAATGACAAAGTGATGCTATTTCATATCAACACAGTCAAAGGTCAGCCTCACTGTGACATCATTATGTTTTGCACCAACACTTCTGACCATTACTCAACATTATAACTCAGTAACAAAGGGGGAGACATTTGGTCAGATACTGAATTGGTGACACTTATTTTGGGTGTCCACCTTGTCCTGATTGTATAGATTTCTGTGCTGCAGAAAAAACAAACTTTAAGTGCAACTTGACTGGCTGATGGAAGCATACAACCACAAGACCATAATTCTAGTTGTACTTTTTATGTAAACATGTTCTCTAAAATGTATGATTTGATAGAGGCAAAGTAACAAGTCTTTAACATCACAATTCTGTTTTCCATTAACACTTCTATGCATTTCTTTTCTGTATACATTGTATTAGAGTATGTATTTTTACACGTGTCCGTTTAAAATTACAAATACATGCATGAAGTTTTGTCCCCAAATAATTTTCAACCTGATTTGTGGCTATTTATAGTATACGGTCATGGTATCTTCCAAGCAGACTTTATTAAAACACACAGAGGAGATATGTGGTCATAGGTTTAGAGGTTGACTTTATCAGGAGACATCTCAAGTGTAACAAGAACCTTTGTAGTTTCATACTCTTCAAATGCAATATTATGGAATTAACCACAAACTTTATCAACTTGATGTAATCTAAAATGTTGTAAAAGTTCAGTTCTACGACTGAAATGATGTGCTAACTTTATAAAGTATCTGATTTAGTTATCTTTTTTATGTCAGATTTGGGATGGACATCCTGTGTTGTCCACCTTGAAGACATCTAAAGCTTTTCTTACGATAAATTTAATCTCATCATACGACACCCAGCCAAAGACAGCGAGGTGTGTATTAATGTTTCAAAGGTAAAAAGTGTCTCATTCCATTAACTTACATGTCATAACTTGATAGTTATGACATGTATATAGATTTATATATTTATTTATAGATTGAAAAGTATATTACAGAAGTCAGATGTTAAAGTGTTGCATGTTCACGGGCAGAAAACAGTACAATTTAATGATTAGGTTGTTTTTTATTGTCTTCAATTTTTCCCAAACTTCTAGTTTTCTCCACACTGACAAGCATTGTATGTTAGTGCACCTGCAGCTCTATGGCAATTGTTCCAGGTAGCTTCTCTTAGCTTTTCTGTAGCTTGCTTAATCACCATTAAACTGAATGAAAAAAAAAATTAAATAAAATAAAGTCTGCCAAAACAGTTAATGTAAATGTGAAATTTTGTTGCCAGGAAAACAAATCTGGTGGGAAAATCCTACACCATTTATTTATTGTTAGCCTAAAAGACTAGGGCCAAAAGGGCAGCATCAACACTGTCATGCCTATAAACACAAGCAGGTAATTACAACTGTCACACACTAATAGATGAGCAAGTTTGAGCACAACATCCACTTAAAATTAATGACAAAGAATAGTGCAAAAAATACAATTTTCTAAAAAGTGTTCAGTGCAAATTTGAGGAGCAATCACGTTGATCAAGAGTGCTATATTTCTCAGTCCTTTCAAGTGACTTACATTCCCCAGTGGTAATCTTCTCTGACAATTTCAGAGACTTCTGTGGAAGAAAAGATGCATTTTTAAAAGATTTTTTTTTGTTTCAGCACTGAGGACCAACATTTGTGTAATTTTGCAAGAGTGCAGCCAATAACTGATTTTGTTTTTTTACACATTTGTATGTACACAGATAACAGGGAACCAACCAAGTTTTCAAATTCAATCAATCACCAGAGCAAGTGTTGGCACCAGAACAGAGTAGCTTATGTTGAGTAACACAGTGCAGCCATATTCTTAATTTTCTCAGTTACAGAATATGTGTCTGTCTTGTGTTTAGTTAGCAACAATAAAACACAAGTCAATTCAATATGAAGCTAACCATACAGTGACACGATTTACTAATCTGTAGATCTAGGCTATGTTTAGATCTACTCATCAATGTTTACTGGTGAAAACATAAATGACAGCCTTCTAAAACTTGTTCCAAATATACCTATATTTCATGAAATATTATCAGATAAGAAAATGTGATTTACTGGTCCTTGCCTTGTTTCTTTTCCTAAAGCATAATGCCAATGTATTTTAACTTGCCTAATCCTAAAGATGCCTAACCATGTTTCTCTTCCTAAACCTAACTCAAACTTAATTTAATAAACTTTAGTTTCCTAAATGTGTCTTTTCATAAACCCAACCTACGTAACTTTCCTTGCCTTAACCTACGTACACCGAGTCTAATTTCTTTTCATGAACCCAACCTACATAACTTTTCTTGCTTGAACCTATCCTACACAAATTATTTGCCTACACCAATCCTACAAATCTTTACTTACCTAAACCTATCCTATGTAACTTTAATTGCCTAAACTTAAAAATGCCCATCCATGTTTTTTTTCCCTACACCCAACCTACAAGTTTTCTTGCTTCAACCTATCTTATGTAACTTTATTTGCTCAAACCAATCCTAGGAACCTTTACTTGCCTGAACTCAGACGCCCAACCATGCTTCTTTTCCTCAACCTAACCTACGAACTTTAGTTGTCTAAACCTAGAGAGACACAACCTTACCTGACCTATGTAACTTTACTTGCCGAAACGTAACCTACATAACTTTATCTACGTAACTTTGCATTACTTCAGGAACATAACGTCAGTGATGAGGCGCTAATTGGTTAGACACGTTGTAAAAGCACATATAGCATCAGTATTATGAGAAAGGAGAATATCAGTGTTAATCTTTATTTACATAAATATCAAAAGAAGGAAACCTAAAATGTAGACTTTTATAGGCTACATATGTAACTTCCAAGTATGCAATGTCATTCATGAGGTACAGTAATTTATTAGATATACAAACGATTGTATGTGGATACGATGTAAAGGAGAGGATAGCTTCAGTGTCATGACCAAAGAGAATCTCAATGTTAATCTTTATTTACATAAATATCAAAAGAAAGAAATGAAAAATGTAGAGCTTTATAGGCTCTCCAAACACCAAAGAAAAGAGTGGGATTTCCTCTGATTCCTCTCTGAACTCTGTTTCCAGTTCAGGCTGCACGTCCGGAATAAAGACAATGAGAATAATCTGTGTGAAGCATTTCTTAATTTGTTTCAATATTTCCTGCATCCCATCAGGGACTCTGCGGCCGAATGAAAGGCAAACACTAAATGCTTCCATACGACCAATTAGATCAAACCATTTCACCTTTGCAATGCTGCAAAATTATCCTCACGTACACTTTGATGGGTTACTTCCTTTAGGCCGATTCACTGCCTGAGAACTTACAGACATACGGCGGTTTCAACTTGTTATCCTACTTATCCAATTTAGCCTACAATGGAATTTCTCAGCCTGGTGTACCTGGCTTTTGTTTCTGCTGTGTGTTGGAGTTGTTCCTTTCTGACTGACTTTATTTGGAAAAGCTTATTCCGGCCATATGCTTCTTGCACAGCTGTTTACTGTATCATTTACCAAGACGTACACTTGTCATCTTGAGTGCTTTGCTCTGTTTAAAAGAAAAAAATATTTGTGGAGCATCTTTACCTTCAAGGTTTGCTGCTGCTACTTTCTTTTTCCTTCCTTTCCGTCCTCCCTCGAGCCCCTTTGCGTGCCTCCATCTTGTTTTTCATACAAAGCTCCTTTCATCCTACTCTGTCTGGTGCCCACCTGTTGGCTCTGCTTTCCATCACCCAGCCTGCAGTCAGGAGACACCGGCGGCTCCGGGGCCGCCCCGCTGCGTCTTTGATCACTCATGTGACCTGCAGCAGCCGCGCACTCGCCTTGGGGAGCGGGAAGCATGCAACAACCCTACATCCACTGCGGAGGCATATGAGGGGGGAAGAACTCCCCTGCAGGCTTTATCAAAACGCCCAGGCCATCCACTGCGAGGTTACATTTCTGGCCTCTGCGAAATAGCCCACTGTGGCAGGGAAGCTCGGAAACTCACCGCTGGGGGAAATGAGATGCCTCCGGTGAGCGACCTGTTGTGAGTGGTGACGCTTCACATGGCGTGCTCTTGGCTGACACTGCGGGCTCCGCGCTGCCATTCAACCGCCTTTTACTGGGGAGAAATGACAAATGATGGAGTGTGATACGGGGAGATTTGCGGACAGCTGGCACACAAACTTGCAAAGCCTGGAGGAGATGGATGACACATGGTGGAGTACAGTACATTTACTCCTCCACAAGCCATTGGCTTTAACAGAGCGTGCGATGTGAAATGTCTAATAGTGAGGAAAATCACATCTCGCATTATTCACAATTTTATGGGTGTGCTCGTTCCCAAATGGGAGGACGACATAAAAGTCCGTGGCTGCTCTGCTTTCCACTCCGACTCTTCGCTTTCTTTTTCGAAGCCATTACATGGGTTGACGTGGGCAGATTTATTATGTGGCGCTCATTGGAAAATATGAGCTCTATTTCAACTTAATGGAGACAGCAGATACGTAAGCTTGCTTAAATTACACTTCCACAAAAGGTGAGCATGCTAAATCAAGAGCGGTCGTTAAAATTACCATACTACTACTTTTTTTTTTGGGGCCTTCTTTCTTCAGTTGCAATCTTTTATTAAATTAAGGCTGCATATGGAAGACAACGGCAACACCCATGTGGAGAGGCGTCTTAATAATTTCTAAAGGCAAGTGGCTAATTAAGACATCCACAGAGCAGCATTTCTCAAACGATGAGTCAGGGTCCAGAGGGGTCACCGGCTTCTTTCTTTGTGTCTCTGGATGGTTACCATTATTTTTTAATAAGACACGGTCTCAGGGGGACATTGCCTTTATTGTATCCAGGTCCAACGCTGTCAGTTTAGACAGGTTTAACCCTTGAACACCTGGATCGACAGTTTTCTTGTGCTGCTTTCAGACACCATTCGCAAGCAGCTAAACCTCTGAACCCAGAGAAAATCTGATTGATTACTTTTAAAAAAAACAGAGGACAGAATGTTTAACTTGGCAAGAAATGTCCCATAAAGTGCTAAAAATTACAGTATGACCCTCCAAAAATTGACCTTTAAAGTATTATTAAAAAATAGCAGAGACAATATCAAGAACATTTTAATTTGTAATTCTTATAATTAGATACTAGATTATCTTATTTTTTAAAAAAGAACGAAAAACAAACATTTACACACTTAGAGGGAGAGAAGCATTTTGTTAAAGGATTTGTGAGCACATCTAGCCAAAACCTAAATACCTTAAACCACCTTTTGCTAAAATTCAGTGTTTTTGTAGTTCCTGCTTATATTATACTGTAGTACTATAATTTACAGGATGAGCATACAATATTGGAAATAATGTGGAATGAAGACTACAGTAATTTAGGAACACTGGCTGCTGTTTGAGACCAGACGAGTAAAAAGCAATTAAAAATGCACTCATTAGGAGTCAGAATTTAAATAATGATGAAACAAAACCAAAGCTCTATTCATAATTCATCACATATTATTAAGTCTTTATTGAGGCAGAATATCAAAGTGGGTATTTCAAAAACCAAAGCACACTTTCTGTATGTGTTCTGGCTAAAAAAGCCTTCAAAAAGACTGTTAACCATAACACCAAGTGCCACACATAATGCGTGTGGCGTTTTTAAAAAAAAGTCCCATTGTTCGCCGCAGACAATAACGACTGCTCACACTGGAAGAGGAGAGGAGGAGTGCATTGGCAGTCTCTCTTTGTCAAGTCTTTGCACAAGTCGGCTGACATTTATTCCATCTAACACTGGTAGGATGCTGTGATAAAATGTGCCAAACTGTTGTTTGAGTCCTTTCAAAAAGATTCTTGTTTGTGTATTGTTATTTTAATATTTATTTATTTATTTTATTATTATTTTACAGGAACTTTAAAATGTGCTGCAACTTTGGTGGGAGGTGATGGTGATTATTGGACACGGCCAACCTACATATTCTTACAAATGTGGGTTCTAGGAAAGAAAAAAGTTCAGCGCAGTGCCACTTTGTGTCTGAGAGAAGTAGATTGTGCCGAAAGAAGAAACTTCAAAGAGCAAATTGAGTGTGAGGAATTATGGGTAATTCATTGTTTTGTCAAATGATAAATGGGATTATCTGGACCTTAAAAGTATTGAGAGATGATTTAGTCAGTGTTTTCTCTCCCAGAATGAAGATAAAGTTCCAGTGCGTAGCAGTAAGTAGATTTAGGGGGATATATTGGCAGAAATGGAATGTAATATAATAAGTATGTTTTCCTTAGTGTGTAATAATAGTTGTTTTTGTGACCTCACAGTAAGCCATTAATATCTACTCTGGGAGCAGGCCACCCTCTTACGATATTTTTTTAATTTTTCTAGCTTTTCTAAAAACAATTTTCCAAAACCACTCACTTTTGCAATGTGCATTGCCCTGCGCCAGGTCTCATGACAAGTGTTACATGGTTTCATTCTAAGAAACAAATACACATTTTAGTTATCTTTCTGTCCCGAATATGACGCAAAAGAATTAGGGGGGGAAAAAGTGTCTGAGTTCTGAGATAAACCTTGAAATTCAGTTTTCTGTTGCTGCTGCTTTGGAGTTAAGAGTGATCTTTTGAGTTCCTGCCATCTCCTGCATTTGGGTCCACCTGCTCCTACATTACAAGGCTAGCAGCCCATTGCTGACGTGCCACACAGCTTTGAAGAATCACTAACTTTTAACCTACCTGAACTGCTTTCTTCAGTATTTTTTTACTGGTTTTAATAATCTGGTCCGTTTGATTCAGAGAGGTAGAGACCTCCTCAGATAATGGACACTGGAGGAATTCCAACCAGGAGAAATTTCAGCTGGTTGCAATATGCAATCCTTGCTGCTTTCCACTACATCCCCCTAAATCTTACAACCTGCTCCTTTAAAAATAGGCCGTGCTACATGAGTGTATAACTATTGATGGAGCTCCTTCCTAGTAGCCTCCTTCCCACACTGCCAGGTTAAAGATCAAAGAAAGCGCATAGTGTTGCTCAGCAGTTCCTCTCCCATCAGCCATCAGGAGAAACGTGCGTGTGACGGACAGCTCAAGACTTGCTCCTCTGGATCTCCCGCGATGAATTATTCAGCCGCTCTGACGCAGTGACAAAACGCACTGTGTCAGAAAACCAGACACGACTTCATCAGCAAAATGCTCCAGCTCTTTCACGCCCCTCCTTCTCCTCCTCCTCCTCCTCCTCCCCCTGCTTCTCCACCGGTTCCCCCCTCTGCAGTAATTTCATTTTCACCTCCGCTCGGGATCCCGTGAGTGAAAGTGCTGGTTCTGGGCGGGCGGATGGAGGAGGCCAACTAGGCTGGGTGTCCCTTTGTCCTTGCTGGCTGTGGAGCCTCAGACCATCCATCTTTGTCAGAGGCAAGCATCTCAAGAACCCCCCTCTCCTCCTCCTCCCCTCCGCTCACTCCGGAGGCCCTGTCTCACAGGGGCGTCAGTGCTAAATGGAGCCTTTACACAGTATTGACTGGCCCCACAAGTCTCTCCACTGGCCATGCTGGGCAGAGTGGGAAGCAGCTGATCATATTTTCTTTCCCCTGCTTCCCAGATTGGAGCGTGCACGCAGCAGGTAAAGGAGGGATGATTACAAAAGCTGGGGGAGGCTGTGATGAAAATAAAATGGGGCTCTGTCTCGCGGTGTGACACCAGCGATGGCTTTGCGCACACGTTTGCACACACTGCTGTCACCTTGTGTGTCTGCGAGTCAATTATCAAGGCATTGAACCAGCGTGACAATGTCTGTCCGCTCCTCAATATTTCTCCAAGAGCGCACAATGCTGCCGGCATGTGGATCCATAGCCGGCAAGGACAAAGGACTTACAAGGCCTTTAAGCGATACTCTGCTGGTTGTTTGGTAAGAAAGTCAATGAGCAACTTGGAATGAAATGTACCACAAACTGCAAGAAATTAATATTTTTTTTAAAAATATACTTAAAAAAAAAAAAGGTAGCGTAAAATGTTCAAGGAAAAAAGAAAAGTAAAACTAAGGAAAATTTATTTTTAATTAGCATAATTTTAATTTTTAACATTTTGTTACATGATTATTATTATTTATTTTGCATTCTTTTGCTTTCTTTTTAGTGACTCTCTTATTCTTTTTGTTTGGCTTTTTTTCTCGAATATTTAGGTAATTTTCTTTTAGTTTTTACTAATTTTGGGGTCATTTTTGGGGTCATTGCTAAATTTTTGGGGTCATACTATTATATTATTTTTTCCCAATTTTTTTTTTTAAAGCGATCAAGCCAATTTGTTATGTTTAAAATGGTTAACTGACCTTTTTTTCTCTCAAATGCAGAGAGAGTAACAGGCATTTTCTCCTGATTTGGCCCAATGAACTAATCAATCATGGAAACTACATATTCTCAAGAAATGCACATTGTGAATTTCCATGTTTTTCTAACACTATTTCTACCAGAAAAACAAAATGTCATGTTATAGCTCATTCACCACTGTGCTCCGACTTTCTCTTTTTAAGAGAAATATAGTTTACCAGACGTGACAATATTAGAACTGCTGGTGTTGTTTTCACCTCATGAGTTTATGTGCATAAGTGTGTCATTAGTGCAAAATGTGATACTGTTAACACCAATTGTAGTGAGAACTATCACACAAGCTGTTTTGAGAATATTGCCAGATGATTATATGTCTTTTAGTCTGGTTGTCTGTCCGTGTGTGGACAGACATTGTCTAAGAGATAACTGTGCAAGATAAAGGCACAAAACTTTTTAGATGTGTAGTTGCGATGAAAATGACGGCCAATTTTGAAGATGTGCATTATTCTGGGTGTGTGTGTGTGTGTTAAATAAAAAAATAAAAAAAAATAAAATAGAGATGGGTGTTTATGATGGGTTTTTTTTTTTTGCATTCAGTGATTTTTCCAATCACCTATTAAATATTATATAAACGAGACATGTTAACACAATTTCATTGCAAGCAGCTAGCAGATTAACATTGTGCTTTTCATAACATACAGATTTTTTTATTGTGTGTTCCTGTTCAGCTGCCACCTCTTGTATCTCAGCTAATGAAACGTCAGAGCTAGGCTTATTAACCCTCTCAATGTCACTATTCTTGTGCTGCTTTCAGACTCCTTTCACATGTATTTAAACCCTTGAACTCTGAGCAAGGTGGTGTGATTTCTTTCAGAAATATGGTTTAAAAAACAAAACAAAACAAACAAGCAACTTTGTAAGAAATGTCTCATGAATTGGAAGATATAATGAGATTTAGATAATGGTTTTTAATAAGCTAGGGGAAAATATGTCAAGGGAGATTAACTAGATTTATATTATATAATTTATAATGTAAATACAAATTTTAAATTATTTTATAGAATTATTGGAATTTTAAGCATTTTTCAGGTACTTTTTTTTAAATACAATTCACAGTTAATATTTGAATCATTTTTTCTTTCATTGCTTTTTGCCTTCTTACCGTTTTTGAAAGCTAAGGCTGAAAAGGGCTAAATAAGTCCATGCAATAATGTAACTAACAAAAATAAACCAGATGTATTTATTGTTATCTTTAAACGCATTTTAAGGCTCTGGATTATTTTTATTTTTCGACATATGTTGAACAATGGCCTGGAAGGTGGATAAAACATCAGTCTTTGGGCACTGTAGAAAAATGTTTGCAACTCATCTAAAAAAATAACATTTGTACTGATACACATGCAAACAACCAGTTTGTGCACTTCCTTTGTGTCCACCTCTGTGGTGCACCGAGGGGAAATCCTCCGTCCTTCCATCCCTCTCTCTCCCTGTGTCTCTCTCCTGGAGCTCTGTCTGTAGTCCTCTGTCATGAAAGCTAAAGTCCCCACTATTTCCCAAAGGGAGCGGGAATCAAAACCTGCCATTGGTATTCCCAGCACAGACCTGCATCCATCAATCATCTCATCTATCACTGGCTCTGAGGCTCAAAAGGAGCTATTCTCTTTCTGGAGTCCCTCTACATGTATCGAAGGGACGTGTCTTAGAACAAAAGACAAGGAGTGCCAATAAATCCCCAAAGATAGAATGACATTAAGCTGTTAGAAGGAAATGGATCCGGCATCAGGGGCACTTTGAAAACTTCTGCCTCAACTTACGGAATTCTAAATGAAGATATGTGCCTTAAATACCCGCTTGTGTAACGACAGAGGGAAGAGGCATACTGTTGATGGTACAGTAACATGTTCGCTGGTGGGAGTGGGATGGAGGAGGCTGTGAGAAGCATGATGAAAGTTGTGGAATGCTTTCAAGATCAGTGTGTGCTCCGACAACGTGACAGCCTCTCATTACTGCGGAGGGATATCACATGTTTGGACCATTGGAGGGCCTCAAGTGGAGTCCTGCTGTTTTGCCATTTTTTTTAATAAAAATGTTTAGCTCACCATCTTCTCAATGTTTTGTTGTGTAGTTTTCATTTCAGAAATATATACTTATAATATAACAGCCTGGCTAACAGAATGATGGTTTGCATATGTGGCTGTGTACCTGTAAACATGACTTTAAAGGATTGAAAGTTTAGAAGAACCTGAAATCAGGGCCAGATTAACATATTACGGGGGCCCTGGGGAGGACAGTGCAGTTGGGCCCCTCCTGATCCCCCAACTATGCAGTCTGTGCATTGTGTATATTGCTCAGGATTCCCATGAAGGCAAGTGTATATAGTACTCCCATGCCAGCTTGTTCTCATTCTCAACTCTTAAATAGCACCACTTTGTCAGTGCTTTTGGCGTAAGTGTGCAACGCCAAAAAGCAACTTTAGTGTGCACATGATGGGCTGGACCGAACTCGTGTTGAACGTAGTGTTATTATGCAGCAGTGGACGACTGGACAGCAGCTGGCATGTCCACGTTTCGCACATAGGTCACTGTTTTGTGTCATTTGAAAACATGGCAATATAGGGAGTGGTGTGGTAGTGGATGGGTCCCACAAACCTGGACTTTGATGCGGGAGTCTGGTGTTCACTTCCCATTTGAATGTGAACCTAACCATTCCTGCAAGCATGTGCCTTTGTTGACGTTCTGGCAATTATTGCCATGTGCTGTTGTTGCCTAATCATCATCATGTGACATGTCTTCCCACCGTGTGCATTTGTTGACATCACAGTAGCAGCATCCGTAAACAACAAACGCAAAAGAATACCCATAAACGTAATATGTAGACGTGGTAGTCCACTGACAAAGCGTCAACATGTGACAAGTTGGTATGAGAACAGGTTGTTCATGCTGAAATAATACTTAAAATAAAAAATAAAAATATATATATATCTTAGTTTGTATGCATTTCACAACAAAAAAATTGAAAACACAACCCAAATTAACTACTAATACAAAACCTAAATTAATGGCCAGACATCAGTCTTTTAAAACGTCTTGCAAATAGTTTTTCTCCCTTTTTTTTTTTTTTTTTTTATAAAGGCTGGGTCATTTCCTAAAACAACTGGCCACTGTGGGTTATACCAAATGTTAGGTCATAAATACGGCACTCTAAGATCTCCTTTGTGTTTTGTGGGAAGGTTTTGTGGTAAGGTTTTATACCTACAACAGGGCATTGTCTTTGGAAGACAAGCTCAGCATGTGATTTTTCTTCCTTTATACTTGGGCTGATATATAGTGCAGTTTTTTATTGAAAGGCCTCGTGGCAGCGATCAGGATGGTCTTTGAATTTTAGTTTGGAAACAGCAGAGCAGCAGGGAAAAATGGTTTGCTCTGACATTGTTTATAACATGATATATAAACCAACATGGCTAAAAACAGACAAGACAATACACAATTTATTTCTATAAAAAAAAAACTAAATAAAAAAAATAAAGAAATTACTGTTGCATCTGAAATGGGACCCAACATAGAACATATGAGCAAGAATAATTTACCTGGGGATCATTATGCATGACAAAAAAAACAAAAACAAAACACTTTCTAGCTTTCATGTAGCCTGAGCAGATCCACTTTGCAGTACAATAAGAATATATACATATATATGTATATATATATATATATATATATATATAAATATATATATATATATATATATATATATATATATATATATATATATATATATATATATATATATATATATATATATATATGTATGTATGTATGTATGTATGTATATATATCCGAATATGTAGATTTTAGTGACAGAAGCTGTCTAGTTTTCATTTGTAGCATTGTACAATCATGTTTGAGCGGCAGGTTAACATCTGTGTGGAGAGCAAAAGAAGCAGAATACACTGACCGAAGTTGGCCAAAATTGGCTATTGTCTGGCAACGATGTAGCTTTACATGCGCTTTTTCCAAAATTTGTCAGCACTGATATACAGATATCTTTTTATGCAAAATAGTTAAAATTACCAACTCAAGGAGGAAGTCAGATATCTGCTGGCTACACTACTCGGCCCCAAAATGTTGGTTGTCGCCTCCAGAGGCTTATCTTCAGCAAACTGATAGTGATGAGCAGTAATATGGGTTATTATTAGTGATACCCAAGCAGAAACAGGTTGCTAAAAAAACACCCAACAATATCAAAGCTGCTGGAAAAGTGAGGAAAGGTTGTTAAAAAAAATACATTTTGACAGCCACTGACAAAATGGTGACATGTTGCTCAAAACACCTACATTCAACAGCACAAAAGCATGTTTTGCAGCACAAAATAAGATGGAAAAGCGTTGGTAAAAAAAAAAGACATTTGGCATCATAAAAGCCATAGAGAAGATGGCAATCGATCGGTTAAAAACACTCATGTTCAATGGTACAAAAGCTGCTAGAAAAGCAAAAAATGGGCTGCTAAAAAAAACACCCATGTTTGACATAGCAAAAGACGCTGAAAAAAGCAGTGAAACAGTATTAGAAAAAATATTTTTGGCAGGAAAAGCCACTAAGAAAATGGCAAAATGTTGAAAAAAAACCTCAACATACATCCAATAGCACAAAAGCTCCTGAAAAGCAGCAACAACTAACTTTAAAAATATGTATGTTTTGTGTCATGAAAAACACTGGAAAGGTGGCAACTGGTTACTGAAGAACACCCATTCTTGTCCTCGCAAGTGTCATGGGGGGGCTGGAGCCAATCCCAGCTGTCATCGGGTGAAACGCGGGGTACACCCTGGACAGGTCGCCAGACTATCGCAGGACCGACACCCATTTTTGCAAAAAAAAAAAGAAAAAAAGCTAGTGGGAAAGCAGTAATAACTGACAAAAAAGCACCTATGTTCACCTATGTATGTGGCACAAGAGCCGCTTGAAATGAAGCCACCATTTGCTATGAAGCAACCAGTGTTGTTAGCTAGTATCAGCAGTGGTCTGCAGCTCATGCACTACATGGGTTTAGTAACATTGACATAATACATGTGAAATATACAAATGTATGGTTTGCAGAAATGTACAATGCCAACATTTTCTTGTGGTTGGAACAATCTCTGCTCATGTGCTATAAACCTTAATTTTAGGTTTAGGCAGTTTCTGAACGGAATAAGAAATACAAAGTATAAAAAAAAAGTGTGTTAATTTTGGATGAATAGATTAGTGATGAATGACAATCAAAGTGACATTTTTTCCCCCGAAATGTAAATCTCCAATTATAATGTCATCAACCTTGTTGTAACGTTTAATCTCTGTGTTCCAGCCTTATATATCAAAGGCTTTACAATAAGCAGCATGCAGAGCGGTTCTATCACATCACTGACCTCTGTGACTGCAGAGAGACACAAATAATGCTCCGAATGAGAATCAAAGGCATTCGCTTTGTTTCGGGGAGTGTGAAGTGGCATGTGATGAGCTCGTTGGCCATGAGTTGAAATCCATGCAAAGTGAGATTATTCAGCGTGTCAGCATCGACACCAAAGCAGAGCGCGGAGGCCACCACCCTCCTTCAGCTCACCTCGAGGGGAGAGAGACGCAGAGAGCTGTCAGTGAGTGAACGGTGTCCTTTGCCTCTGCAGTAGCTATTTCACGACCGCGCTGACAGTTTGACTGCTTCTCTCATCCCCTCCTGTATCCAGCCTTTCTTGTTGTCTTTAATCAGCGGCCCCCCGGTGCTGTCGGAGAGGCTGCCAGGATGCCTCGCACTCTGAGCAGCACTACAGAGGCCACTCTTGGCAATGACCTCCGTCTCATCCCCTCCCCAACCCCCCCCACAGCCTTTCATTGTGCTCTCTGAAGCCCCACAGCTTGTTAGCACCACATGGCTAACAACGCACAACGCGGTGACAAAACACCCTTCTCCGCAACACAATGCTGATCACATTCAATACCTCCAGAGATAGCGAGTGCTCCATGCTTTTTCGCTTTGATGGCCATCTTAATTAGTGCTTATTTGAGCGAAAACAGGGCTGTTGCTGGAGCAGTCCTGATAACCAGCCCGCGCAGCTGCTGAAGCACACACTGGTTTTTGAAGGGAAATTGATTTTTTTTTTTTGGAATCATACTTTTGTGTGCATTTTATTGTGTATTTTAGTGTATCCTGTTTTTTTTTTTTTTACTTTTGTAAATAGTCTTTGAGTACCTTGAAAAGCACTCTGTGAATAAAATGTATTATTATTATTAGTAGTATTAAAATCACAATGAAAAACATTGTTAACACTGAAAATAAGTTGTTTTTGGGGGATTTGGAGTATAAAAAATATTGCATGAATCTCAGATTTGAAAGAACAAAACAAAGGGCAACATCCAAAACATTCAGCTCTGTTTGAAAACAAAAAAGGCCACATGCCAACTTAAGTTACCTATATATGTATACATAAATAGGGGGCTTGAGTAGGCCTGTGGCCTGTAAGGCCCTTAAGGTCTTCTTTGGATATCGTATTAACAAGAATGAGACAGACAATTTCAAAGTGACTTTGGCCTTTTACCTATGAGCAACAAAATGTTATCACTTCACTTTTGATGTTTGTGACTGAACGTTTGTGCTAAATTTGAAGAAATTCCTTGAAGGAGTTTGTGAGATATCGTGTTCAGTCGAATGAGATGGATGCATGTGCTTATAGGGGTTGAACATGACTCAGATGTAACTTGGAAGTTGATGATCTTGACTTTGAACTTTTCGGGCCTGACTTGAGTTGGTGTGAGACTTTTCAACACATTCTCTTCCCAAATCTTCATACATTGTTACTTTGCAGTGGACTTCAGCATCTAAATATTAAGCTCTATGTATCCTTCTGCATCCGATATTGATGTTCCGTGATGCCCTACTGTTAGGATTACGCTGCAGGTGGTTATTGTTACACAACAACAGCACATGGCATCCCACACCAGGACACTGTTAAAAGCCTACTCTGCCATGGATGGTTAGGCTGTAGAGAAAACCCTGTCAGATTCAAACAGGAAGCAAACACCAGACTCACGCATGAAAGTCTGGAGTTTGTAAGACCCATCCACCATCCCACCAAATGAAAAACCGCGAAAAAACAATTAACATTTCTGTCTGGCAGCATTCTCAGCTGACACTTTCCAGCAGCATTTCGCTTCGACTTGAAGGTGGCTCTTGGCATTAGGATCTTACGTTGAGAGCACTGCAAAAGTGGCAGTATTTAATGACTTCGGAATGAGAATTGACTGGGCTTTTCGGTGTTGACTTAGACATGTTGGACATGACCTAGACATGGCTTGGGACTTGCTGGTCTTCACTTGGGACTTGTTGGACATGACTTGAATTTGATATGAAAATTCTTGGGCTTGTCTTGAGACTTGAGACCCATCTCTGGAAATAGACCCTATAAAAAGTGTTGTTATTATTTGATGGAATTATCTAGAGTAATGGAGACACTTTTAAGAGCTTTATTTTTAATGCGGCAAGCACTACAAACAATATGACCACCGTTGTATCGGCATGGAAACATAAATCTCAAAAGGCGTATAGTGCAAAATCTGGGCACATAAACCCAAACTATTTTCATACCTGGATACCACTAGAGGTAAGCACAGAAAAATGTGATTTTGTTATGTGGGTGAAATGACCCTTTAAAATATTATCTGGCCTGGCATTTGATTACAAACTCCCCATTGCTCAGTTTAGAAAACAAAATCCTTCCTGTGTTGCCATGATAAACATCTCATGCTGATCCAGCACATTGCCATGCCAGATCAATGTCTTTTTTTAAACTATCTACACACAGTAGCTACTGTAATTAGTCAGGCCCGGTGGCAAAGTGACCATCTGGAGTAGTGGGAGTTTTCCCGGTGGGCTGGTCGACCTGTGGGCCCACGATGAGTCCAGCAACACCGATGAGATAAAAACAGTCCCATGCTGTTTGCGGTGGGCTGGCCAGCCGGCTTCAGAGGTATGCGTGTGCGGGGGTCAGAAGTTTATTACATCTCAAGAGTCTATCTTTACTTCATATGCTGAGCCATTAACGGGAAGATAATAGCTGTGTTGTGCATTAACTGGAGCCGGACTGACCTAACAAATGATCATGGAAATGCAGGTAAACAAAAAGTGAGGCTGAAGAACTAATTGAAGACAAGCTTCAGGGCAGATGAGATCAAATGGCAGAAACGGATCAATTTAATTTGTCAGATCGCAACTGATGCCAGCCACGTGTTAGTTTTTTTAAAAACAGTGTGTAGCTGCTTTAGTTACACGGATTATACATTGGGATTTTCTTTGATTGTGGAGTTACAGATATGGGACGTTCGACACAAAGGCAACATTTGACACTCAGGACAACTGACACTGTATAAAAAGCAAGAAAGCCTGCGTGGGGGTGGTAAGTTGGTCAAACAAACACAGGCTTTCACCCAGGAGAGCACGGTTTGGGTCCCATGTGATGCCAAAAGTCATAAAAATAGAACCTTTGAACCTTTGACCTTCAACCACCAATTACTAATAAGTTCATGCTTGAGTCCAGGTGGACGTTTGTGCCAAATTTGAGGAAACTCCCTCAAGCCCTTTGGATATTGCATTAACAAGAATGAGACCGATGAGGACAAAGTGACCTTGACCTTTCATCTTTGAGCACCAAAATCTTGAGCACAAACTGAAGGTTTGTGCTAAATTTAATGATATTCCGTCAAGGAGTTTGTTAGATATTACGCTCAGTAGAATGAGATGAATGCAAGGTAGCAGTGACCTTTATCTTTGACCACCAAAATCTAATCAGTTCATCGTTGAGTCCAGGTAGACATTTGTACCAAGTTTAAAGAAATTCCCACCCAGGTGTTCTTGAGATATCATGCCTGCAAGAATGGAATGAATATACCGATGCGCACACGTACAGCTTATCTGGAAACAATAACGCAAGCCATGGCTATCACTGGCGTGAGGATATAAAAAACTTGAAAAAGTGCACCTAGAGTTAAATGTTGTTAAAATATGTTGTTAATATATTTTACATTTACCACCCAGTAGTAAGTGTGTTACATTTTATTGGAAAAAGACACTGAATCCTTCTAACAGGAGCAGATGTATTTGTTTCAAGTTTATTTGTTTCTCCTGTATTCTACCAAAAAAAAAAAAAACATAAAAAAATCATTGCTCCCCAGTGTTGCAACATTCTATTTGGTGTGTATTTTCAGGAGATGATTGGAGGAGCAGCCGACACGTGTCACTTTTTGTTCTTTTTTTTTGTCAAACTCCAAAACTGAAATGTTAGCTTTGTGTGCATAGACAGATCGATAATCTTTTGTGTTGTTTTGGCATCAGCAGCAAACATCTAGAGAGACAGGCAGGGAAAAGGGCTGGACATTTAGAGCTCCGCTCCCAAACTGTGGGATTTTTGTAGTGCAGTTCTGCAAGAGCAGCCTGAGCGATATGAATAAATAATGGTCCTGCTGGTGCCAACAGCAGGCATTTCTTAATTTGAAGGGGTTTCTAAGCCCCACGTTCACTGCAGTTCAGTAGATTTTTAAGATCACACCATGAAAATATGAAAGTGGCAGATGAGTCTACTTGCATTTCCCTGTCTTGAATTATATGTAGCACAGGAGCAGAAAGCACCGCTTGGATTCTGTCTGTCTGCTCCCATCCTCTTCTTTCCTTTTTTTTTCTTCCCTTGCTCCCTATCTGAATTACAATTTTTCCCCTTGGAACATTCCTCTGGTACAGAAATGAAGACATCTTGAGCTCAACTTCAAACACACTCCTCAGTAAACAGCCACTGTGGAGAAACTGTTTCATCTGTGCCTCTGGGATATTATTAAGCCTCTCTGGTAGCTCTGACTGCTGAGGAGTACAGGATAAGAGCTAGCTCCTGTCTTTCCACCTCCCGTCCCAATGACAACCTGGCAACCTGCTTTCGGATAACCACGCCATCAAGAAATAAACGCTCAAAAATACTTGACCACATAATTAAAATAAAGAGTTTCCAATTTTTTGCTCCATCTTACTTTATAATTACACCATGGTGGTGTGTCTGGACTGCACAGATTTTGGGATCACTTGGGCAAGTCTGTGGCGCTGACCTCTCCTTCACCCCTGTCGTCAATATGAGCTGCACAAGCCGTGACAGCCATTAAAATCATCACAATTGCTCCATTCATGAGCAACCGCTGCTGTTCTTCTTCCTCACTCAGGTTCAGCAGTCAGTTTCACATTCCTGATGAAGTCATGCAGAAGGGATGTCGAATTTGAATGATGTCGACAACACACTTTATAAAATAAAGAAACCTTTTCACTTGCGTGCGATTTTCTGAGTATATGCAAAGAGCATGGAGTTTCTAAATCTTGTGTATTTATACATGCATTAAGGCTCTGCTGAAACCAGTTTCACTCAGTTCAGTTAACAAATATACTTTTGTTTAAGTTCAAGACCAAAGAAAATGTAAATTGTTATATATAATGAATAACCACTTAGAGTTTAGAACCAAAAAAGTAGTTAAACAGATTTTATACTTATGTTTGTATAGTCATTTATTGTGCTTATTCCTATGGACTTACACATGTAATATTTTAATTATCCCCTTATCTTTTTTGTATATATTGGTGTCATTTACTCTTTAGACACCAGGGACACATCCCCGTTTTTGATTAAAAATGGCAGATTTTGTCCCCATCACTTTTAAAAAGCATAATTTATTTAAACAAACATTCTTAAAAAATATTTTGCACCAGGAAATGTTAACAAATTAACACATTTATATGCAAAAAAATCAACATACGTGTAAATACAGAAGAAGCAAATGTGCATCATCCACAAAAAGTAATGTAAACAAAAAATATTCCCACTTAGCCAGCTGATTCCAAATTGAAGCCAAAATCTGCCTACACCAATCTGTAACTTTACCATATTTTTGACACATTTTTTTCTTGTCCAAGATTTTAATTCTCTCTGTAAACATGAAAACGTTAATGAGCTAGTCTGCTTGTGGGATTTATGAATAATAAAACAAATAAAATAAAAAAAATACTGAGTCCCTGATGTGCATTGGCAAAACAAACACTTTTTGAGAGGTAACTTCACAAAACAATAGAATATAGAAGAATAAATTATGCCAATGCATCTTGAATTAGCAGAGAAAACTGGAATTTGTGTCTTCATTTACAGAGTTTAAGATATTTGCACCATAAATCCATGCATTAAAATTCACCATTATGACAGGAGCAATGGACTTTCAACCAGGAGACCACTGTTTGTGTCCCATGTGAAACCAAAAGTCAACATTAAGTTATTTTGACAATGTGATGTAGTATTTTGTAGTATCATGTGACATGTGACATATGTTATCCAATGCATGTCACATAAGACACGTCACAGTAACAAATTATTATTATTATTTTAAACCACATCATGATCGTTTTTTCTAATCTTAAACCACATCATGATCGTTTTTTCTAATCTTAACCGAAGAGTTTTGTTTCCTTAACCTTACCATGTAGTTTTGGTGAAACTGTGACTGTAACTGTTTAACGCAGGGTGTTAAGCAAAACGTTGGCGTCAGTTGAGAACGTGGCCAGACAGAACCTGTTGCATCTGCATGATACATCGCTGGATGGCATCAGGTTGGAACGTTGCCCCTGAAGACGTAATATTAGGAGCACAAAGGTCCCTATGAGGCAGACAGGAGCGGTGATGGATGGATCCAACATGTCACGTACTTTCATGTAGTAGTTGATGAATGCTTCCCATCTGTTTTCTACAGCTAACCATGTGCCATTGTTGCCCAATCCTAACTATATGTGCCAGCATGTGCTTTTGTTGACATCTTGGCATTGGTTGCCATGTGCTTGTGTTGCCTAAACATCACCATGTGCAGCCACATTTCACATTTCATATTAATTTGTTGACATAACGGTTACACCATCCAACAAAAAGCTGTTTAAATGTAGATGTTGGCACTAGAGGAATGCTCATGGACTGACCAAAATGTGAAAGGTTCATCTTCTGGAAAATATGTATGTGCTCTATTTCATAGTTTCCTGCAAATTGGTTTTGATGTCTTAGGGACTATTTACACAGCAATGGTTCTTGCATGAAACATTAAACTTTTGTCGTAGTTTGGCCTTTCATTCAGTCGACAACACTGTTTTGGGGGCCCAAAAATGCAAACTTTTTAAACATAACTCCTTCTGTTACCTTAAAAAATGGCAATGTGTGGATCCTGTGAGAAGAGTGGCATTACAGCGCCAACTACTGGCTTCGCATGCAAACTACAGCATTCTCACAATGCTATCATATGAACACAGATTTTTTTTTTAACGCAAAAAGAAGACTTTATGTTTTAGGTAGGGCCGTTCACAATCTAAATGTGGCCTTAGAGACATTTTGATCTGTTGCTGATGCTGGAAAAAAAGATCCCCTCATGTTTTTGATCAGAAGTTTTCAGATATTCCAACAGTGGAAGGCCCGCTCTTCTCTGCTGGAGATATTTTACCTCCCCTCTGCAGTTCCCAGCATACTGAATCAGTATATTCTTTGTGATGAGACAAACAGCTCATCTATAAATGATTCAAAGCGTGATGTGGCTCCTAAGTGGGTTGATCTACCTCTCAGTGCCCACGGCGTATTGTACCGAAACCATTATGGCAGCATTTGGGTGAAGTGTGGGGAGAAAAAAAAAAAAAAAAAAAGAGAATGCTTAAGATATTTATCGCTGCAGGTATTTATTTTCACACTGTCTGCCTGTAAATCAGGACTTGAAAAGCAATTCAGAGAAATGGTTAATAATAGATGGTGAAAATGGAAAATGCACCGAGCGTGACCAATGTGATTTTGAGACTAACCAGCACATACAGTATGGGTCTACATGACAAATTATTTATCCAGGACCAAAAGGACCATAAATTCTCGAGTTACTCCAATATTAGTAATTCTGTGTAAAAAGGCTCCCTGCTGTGCTGCATTAGGCACTGTAGCTTCTCTGGACATCTTCATTAAGAGCTGATCACCATTATTAGCTGTGATATTGATGCCTGTACTGCTGTCAATCAGCTCTCAGTGTTGATGTGCCTGTTCTGCTCATCCCTAACAGCCACACCATTGATTGTAGCTGCTTGCTATTCAGTAGATTAATGAGTGGGAACAGGAGACAGCGAGTAGGAGGCTTGGTGGAGCTTGTGAGAGGGCCCCTAACCTCGACACACGCTGCATAATGTATTCCCCTTCAACACATCTGTGAATGTGGTCATGTTTGCAGCGCAACAGATGCCACTCTCTCCGTCCTCCTGTCAGGAGAAGATCTTCATTAAGAGTTTCAAAGGCGGGCCCCTCTGGCGAAGCACAAACAGCCAGCAGCAGTAACGGAGGCACTTCAGCAGTGTGGATAAAACAAGATAAGCCCTCGTTCTCTAGCATCGTATTAGCATATCCTCTATTATTCATGCAGTCCCCGGTTCAGAAATTGCCCCTTTTAAATTGTTTTAGGGAAGAGATGTGTCCTGTTCAGGTACGTGAACTCGCTGAATAAAATATTTTTTTCCCCTAGTTCCAGGGGAAAACAATGGATTGTTTCATGTACGGAGGTTTTTATGGGAAAAATGGATCGAAAATAAGGAGTGTATTCAAAGAACCAAATCTGTTCTTGTGATATGTAAAGTACATGTCTTCAAATGTCGATGCAGAGGAAAATCTTGCTTATACAGAAAAAGCATAGGAATCAATGCTTCCCTGTAGAATATGCTTGAGACTTTGCATCTTCCTATACATGAGTGTGTGTCCATGTGTGTTATGTTAGTCGATAAAGAAAAGAAAGGGCAGGACGACTTTGAAGTGAAAAAGAGTAGATCTTGAAAGGAATGCTACTAAAGGGTTACAACCCCACCAGCTGTCTCTGTAGGCTGAAATATTTATTTCTCATATCTTATGATACAAAACAGTTGGATGAAACCAACAACACATTAACCATTTAATTATTTTTTTCAATAGTGGAGCCAAAAATGAAGTTTGTCCGGAGGGTGGCAGCAGAAGAAAAGCTATGTGATCATTAAACAGAGAGCTTTGGAGTAGAATGTGATCAAGAATTGCGATGCAAAACTGACTACTGCATTACAAAATATCTCAAAACATTTTATCCTGTGGGTGGTGCAAAAGGCAAGCTCATAGTGTAATACAGCACTACCACATGGTTTATCCTCTGGTGAGCATGAATACGACTAATCTTTCTGTTAATTAATAATATTTTGTGTGTGTTAGTTAGCATTGTTTTGGCTTTGTTGATGAAATGTCCATGAGCCCGAAATTCAAGCCCCCCCACCCTGCCTTCACCTTGCAAAGAAACGGCAAAGACACATAAAAATGATCAAAGACTCAAACCTAGCTCAGAGACACAAAATGACCACACACAGAAATACTACAAGATGTAAAATAACAACAACAAAAAGAGGAAAAACCACCATAAATTATTTTTCTTGCTCTTGTATAGGGGAGGTGGTAGGGCTTTCTGGTTATATGTGCCCAGAGGACCACTGTCTCATAACCCACCCATGGTGTAGTCTATAATCGTGGCTTTACTGTGATGACCAACAATTGCACTCAATACACCGTAATGAAACACAGTTAATTTGAAAGCGATTTTTTTGAAAAAGATAAACATTAAATAACATTGATGTAACTTTTAGACCCATGGATGTAACCTGGATACAGTGTTGGAAGTGGAACCCTATGCATTCCTACAGTGGTGCATGAAACCAAAAACATTCAACTGCCACGTGTAAAATTATTGGGCTAATAGAGCAGATGCACAAGAGACTTCCACTGGCCAACTCAGATACTTTAGCATTCCTCTAACTTACTTATAAAAATGAATGGATCAAATCATCATAGTGAAATGATTAACTTATTGGAAGTTATCACAAGAAAATAAAAACATATCCACTGCCTTGGAGATGTCTCTTTCACAATGTAATCCATGTGAAAATTTTGGGGCCCAATGACATCATGTGACAGACCTGGAATTTGTAATTCAATTATTTGGCCAAAACAAAAATTTCCTTCAAATGCTGGTGTACTTCCTAGAGGCCTGTTTAGACTTATAATTCTTACTTTTTTCACAAATGAGATTAGCATAGTAAAACAATCCTCATAACATGAGCTTAATATTTTGTGGGGCGACAGCAAGTCCAGACCGATACACCAAGATAAACAGATTGTTGAGCTCATGTCGTGGATGATCTTACCAAATTAAAATATGATGTGATTGTGGGCAAATTCCTCACTTGACCAAAGATCTTTTATTCATTTGTGAAGAGATTTGAGAAGATCAAGTTTTCTGTTAATGCAGGACAGGATGCTAACATTAATCACTACCATCTGTCCATTTCATTCTTTTTTAGTGTCTTGGGAAATATTTGGTGGATGTGCTACTTCCAGTTCTGAATAGATGATAAAAGATTCTTTGTCCAATAAATCTTCCAATGTGAGGGTAATTCATTATGTGTAAACCACAGGGGGGTCCCCAAAAATATAGTCTTGCAGTTTTTATTTTAATTGAATGCTTGATATATTAGATAAATATGTACCAGAACCATCCATTTAAAAAAGTAACAATACCACTAATAACATAAAAACCATTACAATAAAACAAAACAATGTACTAGTACCATTCAAAACAAATAAAAGAATCAGAACCATCCGTAGCTGGAAGGCAGCAAACACCGAGGACCTGATGCTGTGATCACAATAAACTGCAGACACAAAGAATACATTGCGTCAATATAATGCCCCCTCTCTCAGAAAAACAAGTCCCTTCATGTCCAGGGTTACAAATTCCATTTCAAGTGTGTATTCAACAAAATCCACCCTGCAGCTTTACATGTCCACACCAGGGTTAATACTACAATCCTCTACTTTATTTACTCTCTCACTGTATTCTTCAGCTTCTCTCTGCAGCAGAATTTCAACATCATCGTAAATGTGCTCCATCACCCCCAAAACCAGAAATAGCAATGCATCTCAACAGGGTTCACAAGAGCGGCGAAAGAAATCCTGCAGTCCAGCTCTGATTTTGTTCTTTAGTCCAAGGACTTTAGGGGAAAGCCTGTCCGTGCAAGAGCTCTTTCTGAATGAATTCATAGTAGTATCTGAGCTCTTTGGGGTAAGCCGTGCTCAGAGCATAGAAGACTGCGAGCATCATTGCATAAGCTCGGGGAACAGCTTCAGTGATGTCCAGAATGATTACTCCCAAAATAAACAACATACACACCAGATACATGGTCATGCTTTCTCTCTCTCTCTCGCTCTCTCTCTCTCTCTCACACACACACACACACACACACACACACACACAGAAGTGGCAATTTTCCACATTCACTTCATGGATTTACCCCCGTTGACTTATTGTATTTTACCAATAGATGACCCAAATGACTGACATTCAAAGAGTAACATCAAATATTAAAAACTAAAAATCCTGTCATAACTATCAAAATATCCCTAAATACATCAAATATTTTATGGCCCTGTTTTTTTTTCTTTTTTAAAAAATACTTCTGTTTTTTGTTATTTATTCTTTTTTTTTTTGTTTTTGTTTTTGTATTGTTTTTCTATGACTTTGTATTCTTGGTTTTGGAATTAACATTTGTGGGATTTTTTTGTTGTTTTTTTTTTTTTTACATTTTTTCATTCATATTTCTGCGGGTTCCTTTTTCATTTTGTAGGTTCACTCCTCGTGCCTGCCTGATTTGTTTCACCTGCTCCTCATCAGCCCTGCTGTCACCTGTCCGTCATTATCTCCCTGCTCTCCTTGTCTATATAGTGTTCTGCTCTCTTTGTCTGCGTCAGTCTTGTGTGCTTCTTGCTGGATTCCCTCTTTGTGTCCCTCCATTACCAGTTTGTCTGCCTTTTGAAATCACCTATTTCATTAAGGGGTTAGCTTTTTGTTGTTTCAGTCACATTGACTTTGTAATACATATTGTAAATGATCTGCTCTCTTTAATCCTTTGAAACCCGAACAAACATCCTTGATTTCTTTCAAAAACGTGTAAAGAAGGCAATGAGAAATTTTAACAAGAAATAATCCAAATCTTAGCAAGATGTTTGTCAAAAGTTACCAATAAAAAACAAACAAACAAACCCAAGAAACACACACACAGGAAATGACCTAAAAAAAAATCAATAAAGTTGTCAGGACATTTTATGCCAAGTTGATGATTGCTTTTTTATGAAACAAACTATACCAATTTGGTCAGGTTTCAAAGTTTTAAATGCTTGAAAAAGGTATCTGAACATAGCCCAGCTGATATCTATCCAGATTTCAGAGTTAACTGATTTGATTTGATTGGATTTATTTTGAACATGTAAAAAAAAAGAAAATAAGAGAACTGATAGACAGACCAAAACATAATAATTACAGACAAGACAGACAGTTACCCCCCTGTCATTGTCAAACCCTCTCTCCATCCCTGTTCCAAGCGAACATCATGTTTTTATACATTATTTTTAAACTGATTTTTGTTGTTTGTTTGTTTTTAGCTCCACATTAACACTGTTCCATAGCTGCACTCCACAAATTCATATACAAACTTCGAACAAACACAGTCAGTTTTGACATTAAATTTTCCCCTTTAATCGCTGCCCCCTCTCTCCATCACTGAGCTTTTTTTTTTTTTCCAATATTCCCTGGTTGTATGTCGTAAGGTAGGTCATAACTAAAGAATGTTAGCAAGTTATGATGAATTTTCAAGCACTATTTTAACTTCTACTCATGCAGGGAAGTTTCACTGCGAGCGATGCTCTCGTCTGCGCGGCTCACACCTGGGAGCTGCTTGTACAGCCTCGATGTGATCTGTTGGCCACCGAGGATTGAGTGTCTTGCTGAAGGCGGGAGCTGCTCTTCACTGTACTCACCCACGGATTTAATCTGCACCTTTTCAGTCACCGGCCTGCCTCTTTAACCTGTACGCAGCCAATGCCTCGTTAAGACATCATCACATTTTCTTAGAAATGAGCCTTGCACCTTTGCAAATTATCTCGGCTGCTCTTGAGGCAAAATGGGGCTCTATAGCTTTAACCCTTTGGAAGCTGGAGCAACATAGCTCTTTCTGTGCTGCTTTCATATGCTTTCACAGGTATTTAAACCTTTGAGCCCTACAGAAATTGATGTAATTCATTCAAAAACATGGGGGAAAGCCAATGAGCTACTTGGTGAGAAATCAAATTGCCAAAAAAATAGTAGATTTAGTAAATTATTTGTTGGAAACTAGCAATAGCTTTAATCTCTATACCTGAAACTGTATATTATTATTATTATTATTATTATTATTATTATTATTATTATTATTATTATTATTATTATTATTATTATGTGCATATATTAGCTGTAGCAAGCAAGCAAAATTCTTTCAGCAAACTGCATACCTGATGCACATTGTATGTGTTTCGTTCTGTTGCTAAAGCATAAAGGTGCTCTATGCACCATCCTAGCCTCCACCTTTATATTTTTTATTTTTTAGTAACCAGAGCACTTGAATGTGTGTATATTATAATTATAACTGCACAACTGGGAAGTATGATATTTCCAAGGAGCACTTGAAGGCAGCAGTAAAGTCTAGCTTTTTCTGCACTTTTATTTTTCTAAGTAATTTCTGGCATAACTAAATTAGAATCGGCTGAATAAAGTGGTTTAGAGACTCAGTTTTGTATAAAAAACAACTTCTGGAGGCTCTCTGAGGCCCCTCTCACCCCTTACAAAAAGGAAAACATTTTTTAAGTCTGCACCTCCAGCAGGATTCATCTCTAAACAAGTTTCTGACAGGCATCAGAAAGTATCTGCCGTGTACAAAAATGCATTGCACACTATTTGGTGCACATGGAAAATATGCTAGTGGATTTCTCCACAAAGCACGATATGTGTTAACAAGTTAACAGCAAATTCATTTACGTTATCATTTATTCATTTCATTAGTTTAGTGTGGTTTTGTATTCTCAGGACAGTGAGGACATGCAGGTCTGCTGCCATTTTTAATCCTTTGAAACCTGGATTGTCATCATTTTTTTGTACTGCATTCAGACACCTTTCACGAATATTTGACCTTTTAAAAACTGAGCAAATTGCCTCAATTACTTTCGAAAACATGGGGAAAACATGGGGAAAATGGAAATGACCAACTTGGCAAGAAATGTACCACACATTTCAAGAAATGAGTGAAAGGTGACATATTATATATATATATAAATTAAATTTATTTTTAAAAAATGTTGTTATGTTTTTTTCCTTAAAAGTATCTTACAAAAACTCTGTACTGTACAAATATGATTTTTTCAGCACTTTTTTTGGGTCAATTGCCTATTTGTTTTTTACTTTTTTAAGCCTATTTTCAGGAAGTTTTCTTTTGACTTTTTTCTCATTTCTTTGCACTTTTTAGGGCTATGTCTTGCTAAGTCCTCTCCATGTTTTCGAAAAAAAATCGAACTCATTTGCTCAGGTTTCAAAGGGTTAAAGAGCATAATGCTGATTTGCAAGTTTCTACCAAAACAAGTTTCTCGTTCCCGCAAAAAAGTTTTTCTGTTGCACATCAGATACTATCTGGTGTGCACTAGAAAGTTTATGGTACCACTGAGATCCATTTGGATGCACATCAGAGACTGCTCATTTGGCTTTTATGGGATCTGTACATTTCTTTGTTTATTATCCTTCATTACTCTTATCTATGTTAAACTTGCAGTCAAAGAAAAATAATGTGGAAATTTAATAGTGCTGCATTTGTCAGTGATCTCACAAATCATCTGTAAGTGTCAGGAGTTAGTGTCAAGAGCTTCCTAATACCCCCCAACATCTCAGATTTATGGAGAGATTATATATGTTTCGACTGTATCCTCAGTGGTGAGAAATGCATTTAAAGAAATATGCAGTGAAGAATGATGTATACAAGAAAAGTTGTAATACAGCAAAGAAAATTGCAAATATTTCATTTGAAAATAATTCCTGGAATGCATGACACATAAAAAAATGATGATATGTAACATGCAGTAAAATGTAAGGATTTTTCCTTTTTAGTTCTGTGCCAGGCAGCTGTCCTCTAACCACTGTTACCTCATTCCTCCTTTAGTACTCTTTGGCCGTGTCAGACCACCACTAATCTGTCTGCTCAATTAGTCAGCACCATCCTTCGCTTTGATGGCTGGGGCTCTGCCAAGCCTAATTATATAAGCTTCATTTTTGAGGCTTATGTCAAAGAGCTTGTCATTTTTTTATTTTTTTTTTGCACTTTGCTCGGGGAACATTTTCATCATGCTTTCAGGGAGGACATCCTGCGAATATCCAACTATTACTGGACTAATATAAAGATGAAAGGATGGGAACAAACCACTGCATTGATTTCTTCGCAGGTGACTGCAGATTAAGCAACACGTCGTGCTGGTTGACTGGTTGAACTTTATTTGCCTCCTTGCGTCACTCTGGAGCTTCGGCTAAATGCACATACTCAGAATTTAAATAGCTCACCCTCCTACAGACAGCTTATGGCTCAGAGTTATGTAACCAGGTTTAAGAGGTCTCTTGAAAAATTTGTCTTATTTAAGAGCAGACTTATGATTTTAACTCCATCACTGAATGACATAGCTGGCAATCATCAGTCCCAGAACCAGACCATTTTTAATGTGGAGGCTGGGATGGGACCAGCACTAATTTTGGTAGTGGCCCAAACAGTTTTCATATGACAGTTAAAACAAAAAGCCATAACTGAATTTTGGGAATTCTATTATGCTGCTAAAGTATTAAATCTACTTGAAGACTATGTCAATATGAGAGTTAAGGAATCTCATATCGATTGACTTTGGTTTCCACTTTTACACTTCAACACTTTTAAATCTGCAATTGATTTCTTTCAAAAACATGGATAGAAGGCAATAAGCAATGGAAGCAGAAATGACCAAAAATTTAGCAAGAAATTGGTAAAAAAAAAAAAAAAGAAAAAAGTAAAAAAGATAAACAAATAAAATAAATAAAAAAGATATATATTTTTTTAAGGATAATCTCTTTACATAATGTTTAACCAGTATGTACAGCAAACCCTCCATATCTAACTGTTTTTCTTTTTCCTGTTCTTATTTCCCAAGGCTGAGGGATAAGAGTTACTCTGAGTTCAGGAGGCCAAAGTGCCTGCATGCACAACAGTACAGAGTATTCTTGCCATGAGTGTAGTGTGTACAGCAAGGCTTGAAAGTTTTATTTTCACCTGTCTCCCTGGGGAGTCCTGGGAAAGAGTTTCAAATGTGGTTGTACCATTGTGTCTTGATTTAGAAATGTCTTTTAAAAAAGAAGAAAAAATAAGCAATGATGTTATGTTGCAGAGCAATGACTAATAACAAAGATCAGGAGTTGCCATTAAGTTGAACTACACTGCAAATCTGACAAGCCGTTCTTACTTCTTGGAAGGAGATTGCCTTGAAAAAAACAGGTAAATATAACTATAACTCTTAATTGGTGTTTACTTTATATGTAACTGATACATTTACTTGAAATTTAGCTCCATATATTTAATTTTGTGAAGAGGTTACAACTTAAAAATGATGAGCAAAATCAGGTTGTTCTTTGTAAGTGTTAGCAACTTCAGTAAACTGAGTTAGTCTGATTGACTTTACTGAATTTGCTAAAACTCAGAAAGACTGATCTAATTAAACTTGCCATTTTTAGTGAATAAATATTTTTTTATTTGAAGTAAATTTAAGAATTAGATATAAAGTAAACGTGAATTAAGATCAACAGGTGTACTGACTTACATTTTTAAAAAAAAATTAACTTGATTTTAAAGTGTGTATATTACCTCACTCATTCAACAGATGATCCACACCCTCTATCTGCTTAGAAAAGAGTCAGTATTTTGAGCATTCACCCTATTTTACCCCCATAGGAATAATTATATGAACTCATTTCAAGCCAAGTGGTGTAAATCAGTGATATTCATTATTTATTAGGTCATATGTAAACATTACCACTGTACAGAGTAGGAGGAACTGAAGTACAATTCATGTGTGTGGAAGAGTTGGTACCTGGAGGTCCACTTGGGCCAGAGCTCAGTGGGGGCTCCTCTCTCTCTTTCTCTGAATCTGTTTGTTCCTTTTCCATGTCACCCTGTCTGTCACTCTCCTGTGCCTCAGCTAGATCGATTTTGCTGATCTTATTTGTCTGTTGTCTTTTTCTTCATTTTCATTTCTCTGATTTTATGCACCTGTTTAAAATGCAGAAATTACCCACTTTAGCATCATAGTACTATCTGTGTCAGCCCTAGAAAGTTGCACAACTGAGTTGTTTATTTTTTTCACAAATATTCTTTGATATTTTAATCCTAAATGAATAGTTTGATTTCTAGGAAATGGCCTATCTTGCAGCGAAAAAGATGTGAAGATTGATACACTCCGACTGAAATGGAACTCTGACTGTGATGTAAATATGTAGCTGGAGCAAGTAACCAGTTAACTTAGCTTAGTATACAGACTGAATAAAGAGGAGAAACAGCTAGCCTGGCTCTATCCAAATTAGGTAACAAAACCTGCCTAGCAGCACATCTAAAGCTCAAATAGCTCAAGGAAATAGCTCAGCACATAACCCCCAGTAAGCAATTTTAACACTTTGGGTTTTTTTATGGATTAAACAAACGAGATGTAAAATTAATCAGTGTGCTTTTGAGGTCAGTGGCTGTATAGGCGGATTTTGTTCATTTTGAACAAGCACATTTCCAAAACTGTGTAACTATTCCTTTAATGTCATCTTATTGAAAAATAATAACCATGACACGTGATAGAAGAAGTGAAAGTGAAAAGCCTGTAACATACAAACAACAATAAAAAACAAATAAATAAAAATACTACGGACATTGTATTTCTACATAGAAGATTGGGTTTTTCCCACCCACTTCAGTATAATGCATTTGGACTTTTTGGCACCAGCATTGTGAGCAAATACTAGAGGGCACTTTAGTGTTGGACTCAGCTTTTGAGTTGACATTTGTGGCTGTAATGCAATGCAAACTGCTCGTCAACGCATAAGCAATGATTGACAACTGTTAAGAAAACATGCTGTTCTGTTTTACGTTGGGGTGTATTGAGTTGACTGCATTGCTGCACCTAAATGGAGGAAAAGGAAAAAAATAGGTTTCTTGTTTATCAAGTTCACAAGGCAAAACTTTAAGCACCTTTAGTGTTTTCCACAGAGTTAGAATTTATCTTGTGTCTGTGTGTGCGTCCCTCTTTTATCATCCTAAATTTGGATGTCTGTGAACACAGCCAAGATGAAACCCGTCATGAGTTCTGTTATTCCTCACTAGCAGTTTAAGGAGTTTGAGTTGCAGGGTGGTTAACTGAGCTGTCAATGCAGTCAAAACTGATCAGACTGATAGACGAAAAGAAGCAACTGCCAAAGACTTTTAGATACAGCACAATGAACCTTTAGGCTTCATTTTCACTGTACTTCCCATTCTGCTGCTCCATTTGTGCCCAGAGTATGCACTGCGTTCTGAGAGTGTGGTGCAATTTTTCACAAACACTTTTTGTATATACTATATATATATATGTATTTTAGTCCTCTGTGCTCAGCCATTTTTCTTATCCAAAGCCATTCTGTTCTGTACCTTTTTAATGTTGTTTTTCTGTATGTGTTATGGGGGGTGGGCATGACAAGCCTCCACAAATAAATGTTTGTACAAACAGTGAAAGTCTCCTCAACTCCCCCTTCCAAGCCAAAAGATGTAGCAGGATTTAGGGTCAACTTTAATTTAATTTCTTCTGAAACCACATTTAAGAAAAATGACAAAATAAAATGACCTTGTACCTTTTACCTTGTACTTGTGGTTTGGGATGGCTTTCAACCACAGTATGAGTGCATATGCAGTAAACCGTGTTGGACATAGCTTAGTTTAAGTGCCTTTGCGTTCCTTTGAGGTACAACACTCCATGTCTAGTTGCTTATTTGTCTGCCAGACTGACACTGCATGTGTTTTTCCAGCTTGCTGCAGATGAAATCACTTTTGTGCAGAGTGACTATTGGCAGTGCAGTACATCATCGTGAATGTTTGACAAGAATGCACACAAATCAATCTGTATTAACATGTGGGCCTCTGAGTGTCCTTCAGATTATATTGTTCTAGTCTTGCATTTATTGCACTGATACTAGAGAGGACAGGCCAAAGAACATATTAAAAATAATTGCTTGTGAGGAGAATTAACAATGAAAGATAGTAAAGGTAACGAAAAGCAAACATTTGAAATGAAAGTGAGTACAAACTGTATTTCCATCAGCATTTTTTACTTTAAATTTAACTTCTATTGTTCAAAAATACAGTATAGTGAAGATACCCCTGGTGTAGTGTGATATTTGGTATTCTTCCACCCCTGATTGTAAGGTATCGTGTAATGCAATGCTGACACAGCACAGCATGTTTCAAGGTTGTGCTGAAACACTCCCACCACAGTTTATATTCCGGGAGAAGACAGAGAGAGAGTGATATTGATTTGACTTGGGAGGGCAGCAGGGAGGTAGCAGGCTGAGAAAAGTGAGCACACAGAGGTGGAGAGGTGCTCAGCTGGTGATGCACCCAAACAGGAAGCCCGGTGATTGGATAAGTGGATGTGATCAACATTCCTGCTGTGGAGCCTAAAATCGTTTTGAAGTGCTCTGCATTAAAGTTGTCAAAGTAAGTAGATTAAAAGGATCTGAAGATATCTTATTTTGTGCTTTTATATAGCTTTATTTTAGTGTTAAACCTTGCATTAGTGCATGTGGTGCAGCACTTCCTCTTCCTGCTTCTGCTTTCTTATTGCGTTGTTGTTGATAGAGAGCTATTCTCTGAGCTTTAGGTGAGTTAAGGTCTGTCACTCCCCAGTGAAAACACTTGATTGACTAAGCCTTGAACAAGCTCTGTTCCCTTGCAGAAAGTATAGTATCAGTATGCAGCAATGTTGTAATGAACTGGTTACAATTTTGTTTGGTACATGCACATGCATGTACATGCATGCAGACAAACATTTCTGGTGGTTTAATGCTATTTCGCTAAGTGCCAGTTGGTTGCGTTTATGTGCCAAGGACACCAAAACACTATTTGCTTTGCAGAACAGTTAGGGTTGCATTACACCTTTTGCAGCTGCTCAACAAATACATGGTTTCCTTTAGTCTTATTTGTGCAGATTTAGTGGCCACAAAATGTACACGATCCTTTTGTGAATTTGACCTGCATGCTGAATTTTGGACCTTTAAACTCTACCTCTGAAAATAAAAAAAGAAATAATACCGATAAGATCTTTGCAATTTTTTTCTTTGGGAGATCATCACTACATCTATCTGGCCTTGTGCATTGTATATTGTGATATTTGACGTTCTGTACTTTAGTGGAGATTTACCAATAGTCTTCACTAAAACACTCAAAGTCGAAGGGGTTTCTGTAGGTAAGAGCACTTGATCTACCCGTGGGTGCTGCAGCTCTTTGAGAACACCTTTCCCACTCAGACTCAGCAGGAAGGCTGTCGGCTCTTACATTCTCTTCCACCTCCTCTCTCTGCACTGTATATTTCTGCTCGGCCTCACTCCCATGTCATGAAATACCAGCACTTTGTTACACCCCTCAGTGTCCGAGACACACAAGGCAATGGGCTTTTGACTAACTCTAATATAAACCCATGGACAGAAATATTAGACTCTCAGAGAAACTGATGTACAAGAAAGACCAAGAAAGTCAGGCGGTGGGGTGGATGGATGGATCAAACAAACACGGCACGTTCACCCAAAGGACTGCTATTTGTGTCTATTTGATGACTTTCACATCTATCAGATGCAGAGGGGGCAACAAAGCATCAGGATTTGACAACATGGGAATGAGTATGGGTTGTACACTTACACTGTACATTATCTTTGCACAAATAGCCATACATCATCAGCATAATATGCAATTTTAAATGGTTCTTGGAGTTCCAAAATAGGAATACATTTCTTAAGGACCCTTGGTCTATTTGGCTGACGTTGTCTCTCCTTGCTGGTAACAGGGAGGGGAGTAATTTGGCCCAATCCTTCCTCCATCCAGCTACTTCACAGACATCAGGAGGCGGTGGACAGCTAAAGAAAGACTGAGGAGTACATTTACATTCAACAGTATTGATAATCTTTGAACGGAGACACAAGGTCTTTCTCTGTATAGAGTGTGGCAAAGTTCAACTCAGGATTCCAAACTCTCGGGTACAGGAGGATGCAGTATGCTCACTTTGCAATTGGAACAAATGTTTTCTTGCTGACAACACCTGACTATGTGTCTTTAACATAAAATAGTCTAAACTCAAGTGTCTACCTAAGTAGCTTCTCTGGGAGATTTCAGCTGTGCTGACCATAAGATGTAGTCTTCACTGTAATCATGAAATGTAATAGCCCTTCAATGCACTTCCTCTGTTCAACTGAATTCATATAAATGGATTGTTTTTACAAGTCTGGTAAAGTGGACCAAAAGTACACAACGGCAGCACTATTTCAAAATGCCAAATGCCCTAATAATATTAAAAGTACTGTTACTTAAGTCAAGGTAATTTTGCTAGTTTAAAGAAACAAGTACTCGTGTGAAATGCTCTACAGACACTAGTAAATTAGTTAAGAGCTGCTGAAATAACTCTATTTGTTGCACATAGGTCAACAGAGTAGTCACTTATCTCAGGAGTTGCAGAGATGATTGCCTTGTCTTACTGGTTGGCAGGTCTAAACATGTCTCTAAAAATGTCAATATAAATTTTCAATGATGTGTCCCACTGGTAAAGCCTTATAACAGCCATCCATCAAGAACTCCTGAATTAAAAGAGGTGCAAACATGAGGGAATGGAACATCGAGTCATTTTTAACAAACTTTCAAGCAAGTGTTGTTTTAATAAAGCATACATATATTCAAAATCTAAACAGTTGTCTTTAAATTCCTTTGCTAGAAAAAGCCAAAAACTCTATGTACTGACTCATTAACCGTTCTCCTTCTTAGGTCAAATAGCACCACTTTGACACGCCCCAAGGTACCCTTTGTCAGCTCTATGAGATGCACATGATTTTAAACTAATAATTCAGTAATCCAACATAAATCCATTCACAGCAATACTTGATGTGGCAGCAACTGACACATAATATAGAATGACAAAGTCCATGCAGGGAGAGTGCGATTTGGGATTGATGGGTCAAACAAGCAAAGAATTTCAGAGAAAGACCGCAGTTCATGAACCATATAACACCAAAAGTAGATGCTGTTTCAACAAGATGTTACCAACCCTAGCCTCCAAACGTAACCTTATACAGACTGTTTTTTTCAAACCTAACCAAGTACTTTCGTTGCCTAAATCTAACCACAATTTAAACCAAGTGTTATGCACATCACTGTAGAGACGGCTATGCTGTAGAGATATTAACGGATGCTTCTCATAGTCACACCAAAGGTTGCTTTCCGCATCAGTATCACACCTTGAAGACATGCGAAAGCATTTGACAACCTGAGATGAGAACACATTGGTGTTTCACCATTGCTACTGGTTGATCCAGTTTTGCAGACTGTGATACCTGTCTATCCTAAGTTGAACCGCCATCACCCAAAATATATGTCTCAGTCTACAGTTAAAGCATGTTACATGCATATCAGTGTTATATGCAGTCCATTGGCTCAATGAATGGTCATAAATATCCAAGGCAGGTTATCATGTGAAAATAATCTAAACAACTGTAACTCTTTAACACCATACTACAAATTGTTATAGAGAAATCTCATTGCAATGTGGGTTACTCTAGTTGCTGAAATACTATAGCTATATATATCTTTTATCTTTAAATGTTCTATGTGCACATCTTCTATGTGCACAGATGATGTCCAATGCTCAGCTGGGGCTTAGTTAAGCAAAATACGTCCATGTTTGTAAATTCCCAGACGCTCCGTACATCAGATAACCCTGAATTTTAGCACACCAGCAGCAAAAGCAGCATTCTGTTTGGAGCGCTGCTTTAAGTGTGATGTCAGATAATGAGAAGATTAATCATCTGCTGGAAAGAGCAAGCCCACTGCGCCTGTCTCTGGAGGAAGTGGAGCTGCAGTGGTCTATAAAGAGAACGCCGGAGTCTACAGGGGGCTCTGCACTCTCTGTACTCTCACTGTGTATGTGGCTGGAGACTGGGAAGGAGATACTTCTCCATCCAGGCCATGCAACAAAAGAGGCCTGAGACCCGGCCACCACTCAAAAGGAGTGTTGAGCGAAACCAATATCATTACTGGCAATGCAAGAGTATGTGCGTTGAAAAGGCCAGCCAGTGAATGGAGCCCGATGGGTTTTCACCGAGGTCAAGAGGGGCAACACTGTAACTACGCTGGCAGACTGCAGATGGTGGCGTCTCTTTGTTTTAGCCAGACTCTCGTAACATTGTGTGAATGAGGGTTCTCTTTTCTACATAGCTGTTCACTTACATGAATACCTGGCTGGGAAGAGGCTTGTTTGAAAGCGGTCTATTTAGAGTGCTTATATTCCCACGTTAAGTGTCGAACAACTTTGGAACAATGTGTCAAAGAGGGACAATGAAAAAATGCTGGATTACAAACAATAAAATATGTCTGTCTTAAAAGGAATTCCAGAGGTAGTTGGCATGCTGGTTTGGTAAACATTGTGTTAATACTATCAAAAACTAGCTTACTAATTAAAAAAGATAATACCGGGTTAAAAACAGATTAACAACATAATACAACATAATATGATGATTCCATGTCACTTTAATGAGAGGAATTTGATTTAACCAGGCCACAGATCTGGGGTTGTGAGCAGCTGTTTGCCTAGGATTAAGAAACACCAACCAATCACAGCTTCATAAGTAAAAAAATGAAGATTCATTCTTATACATCACAAGTAAAACAGCAACATTAAAATGGCCACAACAGTTAATCAGACTGACACAGCTGTGCAGGTTGTTGCAAGTTACATACATACAGAAATACATCTTAAAATCAGTATTTGCCTTAAATGTGTAATTTGTTAAACGACCCACCAGCTAAGCTTTGGCCCCCTAAAAAGTTCATCTGGTCATGCAATTTATTTTTAAAAGCTTTTTTTTTCTCATTCTGGAGGATGAACAGAATGTTTACAAGTGTGTGCATAAAGAAGATCTAATTAAAGTCAATTAAGGCAGCTTTGATCAGTTTTTTTGGGGGGCCACTTGGGGGAAAAACTCCATAACTACCCTAATAAAACTGATATGGCTAACATGTTAGCAAACTGTTGCATATTTACACATCCAGAGAGACATGAGGGCATTTTAGCATGAATTTCTGACTGTCTGACTTTAAAACTACTAAAGCAACATTCAGAGTATTTATGTAGCAGCAAACCAATATTTGCTGTGTAAAGATTTAGTGTAGCAATGGTGTCCTGAGCATGGAAAGACATTGCGCTACCTCTGTTTGTGTTGTATGCTGAGCTTCTCTGTTTTTTGTTTGTAGTTAGTCAGTCTGGCCAACAGTGCATGTTGCATGTGTGTGTCCCACTTGCTAGCTCATCATCGCTGCTTTGCTCTGCGCTCATGGTGGCTCATTTGGTGCTGATGTCTGTACATTGTCTACACTACACAGGTTTCCATTAACCCTCAAATTGCACAAATTGAGATAGTGCAATTTTATTTTCTTTTTATTTCAAACCTGCTAATGTTTTGAACATCTATCACCATGCTTTTTTGTGAGACGGGATGTTGCAAAACATTGCAAGAGAATTTACATGATACGACTCAATGGAAATGCAGTTTTGCACAAATCTTTAATGGAAAGACCACCTAGTGACCCCTTTAGAGATCAAACAAGACAAAGTGCTTATGGGGGGCAATGCCAGCCATATTTAGTGACTCATAGTCACTGAGTAACTCCTGACTCCTGATTTGAGGAGCAGCCCTCACGCCTCAGACTGTCAACCCTAACGATCGCACAGTCGCTGTTCTATTACTGCACTCAAACAAACAGGTTACAATGGCAAATGCACTGTGAGTCACACAAAGTCTCTGGCAGTGGCACAGACAGAACTTTCTTTTGAAATGAAGATCAAAGCTGCGTCGGCAGCGTCGGGGCCTGGCGGTGCACAGAATATTCATGAATGCGAGACATCTGTCAGCTACTAGACAGCGTCGCGGGCGGGGAGGGAGGGAGGTGACATTTGTTTCCCAACAATGAGGGATGGGCTTCAAATAGGGAAGTAAGTAAACACCCCAAGAGGAAATGCATGGGTGCTTTAAGTTTGCTCACAGGGTGTTTTGTCTTATCACGAGTTGAAAACAAAAAAGGGACTGCAAGGCTTCCGTGTTCTGGCTCCTATGTGTTTGTATGAATCATGACAGTTTTGCATAATACCTATTTCACCATGTGATTCTATCATTATTTATATGACCTCTTTTTTTTCTGAAATGCTCATCTCCCTGAGTCTGCAGAATGCCGTCCTTCCTCTAGGCACTGTGAGTTAAATTTAAAGTCACAAGCAATGTCATCACAGATTTAATTTTCATATTAATAAAGACCTTTTGCATGGCGTCCTCAGCTGTGCCTCGCTTTATAGCCTGGAATGGAGGGCTGAACGTCGGAGGGAGGGGAAGTGGAAATAACAACAAGGATCACACGCTCCGGTTACCATGGTACTTTGGTCCGAGGTTCCAGGGCTGTAATTTATAGTGGAGGGTGGTCACAGGCAGCAGTGATGCTACAAAGTGAAACATGCACCTGCTGAGAGGCTGGTAGTCTGAGGATGCCAGGGGGTCTGGCGAGGTCACATCTGGAGCAGTGTGACATCCAGCAGTGGCCAGTCTATTCCAAACACCTGTGATGGTGTGAAAAGATAAATGTCAGCAAAGTGGAACTGTATTATATTTTATTTTATTCAAGTTTTGGGGTTTATAGAAGCCAGTGTGGTATTTCTTAATCTTCTGGAAGCATGAGCTGGTTGTCAGTGATCATTATGTGACTCTTTACCCAAGGCTGAAATGTAGAAAACACCATATCTATACCCAGTTTGTCAGAGAGCAGGATTAGTTTTAACTGCACTTTTCTAGGATGTGTAAAATTTGAAAAAAAAGGATGCCTATTAAAATGGTCAAGTGAAAGCAACTCCAATATCACTATTATTTTAAAGCTGCATTTATCAATATTTTTTTAACAACAGATCAAATAATATTGTGTGCACAAGTTAACTAGTAGTGACAAAAAAAAGCAATTCACTATTCCTAACACTTCATAATTCTTTGCAGGGAATTTCTGTGGAATTAAGTGTCACCTTGTTTCCCCTTTCAAAAAGCCTTTGGGATTTTTCCATTGTATTTTGAATCATTGTGGAAAATTAGTAGTGTGGCAAATAACTGTTTAGAATAATTACGCATTTTGTTCAGCAAGATAATCTTCACAAATAAACACCAATTTTGGACACATCCTTTAACTTCAGTTGCCAGAATTTTTTTTTTTTCTTTTCATGTAAAAAACAAATACACCGTCCTGCTGCCACAAAGACTCCAAATGTGGAACACCAAATGTGGATTAATCCACCACTGAAAATAGTTCCCAAAAATGCACTATTTCCTCCTGTTAGAGTAGTGTTTGCCAAAAACTGCAATGACCTGCTGTTTTAAGAAATGCTTGAGCACATAAAAAAAAAGAAATGCATTTGTGAATTGGTTTAAAGAAGTACATCTTCACTTTAAACCAATGGGCTTTAAGCTAGGGACGTCAGAAAGTATTGAGAGACAGGCAAACAGACTGTTGCTTCTTTTCATGGAATTTAACTGTAGGAAATGCTGAATAATACCAGCCTCATCCTTTAATATGTAGATTATTTTTCAGCAGAAAATTAATTAATTAATAGATCAAACTGCCACTTGGAATAAAGCTCCTCACATTGTGCCACATGGCAGAGCCTAACTCAGCTGCGGGATGTTCTGTCTGTTCCTCTCTTGTCGCATGAACCCTCTGTGTTGTTTTGCAGTTGTTGACGTGCGCCTTTGACGTTGTTTCACGTTTCCTGTCAGGGTAATTGATGGTGACGGTGTCAAGAGACTTGAGACCAAACAAAATCATATCACAGCCAAATAGTAGTTGCCAAACTGCCTTGTCATGGTTTGAATATTTCATAGACGTATACACACAGCGTGACACAGGGGTACACAATACTCCTGTTACTTCTCCACAAGTTAATTAGTCTCACTGAGCAATTAGAATTTCTGATTAGGTAAACAATAAGCATGAAATGAGTTTCCCAAAACCTTTGCATCCCCAACATATGTGTCTCCGCTGAGAAGAAACAGGATGAATTGTTTATGCCTTGCATCCATATAAAGGCCTCAAGTGGGTCATGTTTAGCTTCCTCAGCCAGTATAAGCAAACACTGTTCATACTGATGTAGTGAAAGAAGTGCAGGGGCGATGATGAGGAGAGATGCAATCAGCTCTGCACTCATGGCAGGATGGCTTCATTTAAACGCAATCCAACAAAGCACAGAGGCTAATTACCACATTCACTCATGCATCCGTCTACTTAGACAACAACTCTACTGCTAAGTGGTCATTGCAGTTCATCGGTACTGTATTACACAAAGACTGTGACTTTTTTTTTTCTTCATTCAAATAAAACATACAGCAACCACAGGGCACTTTTATTTTTGTTTTGATTTTGGTGGCCCCTGTGGACAAATGTGGTAGTGTTTCCTGGAGTGAAGACTATATTGTCCATGAACACTACCGCCATATATAGTAAAATATATACTATATTTTATATAGTATATATAGTAAAAAAATATATAGTAAAAATATTGATCTGACTAGTGCTTGCACTTGTTTGGGGAGCAAGTAAAAGAAAGACACATATTCTGAACTTAAAAACTATTTTTAATACTGCATTTCTTTATCTATTGCGTTTATTTTTCAGGTACATACTTGTAGGTTGGGTTGCAAATATATGTGTACGTGTTGTACATGTATGTGTACATGCTTTAACACTCAAAAAAACACTTTATTTTCCTTATACTGTCTGTACTGGAATATCTGCATTCACCCTCTGTCTGAAATGCTCCATTTTAGTGCCTGTCTCTTTAAATTCCCCTCCCGAAAAAGCCCAGTCTGCTCTGATTGGTTAATGGGACATATTTCATCGAGGAGAAATCAACATCTGCAACTGATATTACATGTTTCCTTGACATTAGCATGTAGCTACATGTAGCAGTGTACTTACAGACCTGGAATGACTATAAGTTAGTACAACATCACTTTCTGCTATGAAAAATTGAACAACTAAACCTTCTCAACCAAAATCTTCACAACCGCAGATGTTCCAGCAGGAATATGATCCAAAATCAGGGAGACATTGACAGACACTGACAACCAGTATAATGTGTTTCCTGTGATTAGTTTTAATTCTTAATCCCCCCCTTAGATGTCCACACCTTTACATTTATCTAATTATAGTTTAACATGTTGGTTTAATGTCTGAATATAAGCACTTAAGCAGTGCAGGCTATGTAATGTACAATGTTTCCATTTTAGAGTAAACATAAAGAAATGGGTTATTTAAAACAGTTTGGAGCCGGAGGTTTTTTCTCACATGGATCACTTTTACATACATTCACCTCATTATTTGAAACTTTGGCCGCATTTAATATGAACATCTGACACTGTAACATTATATTTATGACAGAAAATAAGGAAAAGCATAATAGCTCCGGTTTTTTGCAGGATTCATAGTAATGAGGCAATTTATATATGTGTAACTCTGCAAGTTTAATAACTGCTCAATGGTGAAACAAAGTAAACTTTGTTTTAGTACTGTTCATCCACTTTTAGGTGACATGTTAAACTACAACTAGTAGATTTGGGTTCTCAGTCAGTATATTTACATAATGTTAGAAAAACTTGAATTATTGTGTTAGTCTGACTAAAACGAGACTTTCAATAAAACACATGTAAATATGTTAGTCTGACTGACATTGTACCGTTGGATTTTCAAAGTCAGACTAACACATCTCGAAAATGCAGCTGGGGGCTGATTTACTCCACCATGCATACGCCTCAACCAGGCCTGCATACTGTGCATGCTCCATAGTCCCCACACCATGTTTTCACCGGGAAGTCAAACATCATGTATTTTTAGAAGAAAGCAGTGAAAAACAAATGAAGGAGAAGGGACAGAAACAAAACGAGACTAAGGTATCAACATGTAAAGTAAAGCACATACAAAATGTACAGCGCTGAAAAATTACCCACGTTTTCACCATTTGACATGCCACCTGTTTGCTGCTTGCTAACTCTTTTGGTATGACAGGTCAACTGGGAGAAGGTTCAATAACAACTAGCTGAATGGAGGCATACATGCACCTTCTATTACAGAGTTGGACATACTTCTGTCAATAAATCAATTCTCCCCCTGTGCACATACTGGGACAAAGAGAGCCGTCCAGTGAAACGGCCTTATCAAGCTATAGCCGTAGCTAAACTTAACTGTGCATGTATTGAGTTATAGTAATTCTGCTCATAAAGTTTAGATTATCAACATTTCCCTGTAATGTTATGTTTCATTATAATAAGATATGGCGAGGTAGCAAGGCCAACATAAAATATTGTTATGAGCCAGTTGTATTAAAGTCATGACCACTGTCACCTCGTGATGTATTTCATAAAGGTATACATGTTGCATAGCTGTGTAAGACATATAGGGCCAATTCAGGATTGGTTGTAAATCCTTTCAAATCCCACAATTCTTTACATCTTTTGAATGACAAACCAAGGTTTACTCATGTTTTTGTCCCTGCTCTGTCGCTGTATGTTTAAGCTCTTTTTTTTTATTGTTTTGTTCTTTGGTCAATTCTTTTCTTTTTCTCTTTGCTGATCCTGCCCAAGTATAAGCCATGACCCTAACATATAACATTTACAAAATGATATAGAACAATTTCCTCCTGCTTCTGTTTACCTGGCTAATGTACGACTCACTGGGGAAGTTTGCCAGGGAAAAATTTAACATAGACTCTTCCGGTCTGTGTTGGGAATCGGAGCATAGACATATAGTATATGGGAATAACTTTAGAGAAATAGCCAATCTTCCTGATAAAGGTCTTCTTTGCATATAAAAGTCATTTAAAAGCATTGGTTTTAAACTGAGACTGTTTCATAACCCGTACAAAATAAAACGTTGATGCTGCTTTAATATTTAGTGCAAAGACCTAGAAAAAAACTGCAGTTTAGAAAAACAAATGTTTGTTGCCTTTAGGAACTAGGTCGGAGTTTACACATTGTTCCCTGACAGAATATAAATTACGATAAGACTAAGATTCTACAACCACAGTATCAGCTCTGGTAAATTAAGGCACAATGATGCTTGGAATTAAATGATAACATCAGAGTGCCACCATGTTAACATACTTTGAGGTATAATGTTAACCAGTTATTTGCATATTAGGACTAAAAACAAAGTACAGCTGAAGCTTGATGGGACTGTGATTAGTTTTTCATGTGTTAAGTCTTAACCTCCCCTCAGACATCCATCTCTTCACATTTATCTAATGACAGTTTCACATGTTGGTGTCATGTCTGAATAAAAGCACTTTAATGTAAAAGTCACTGTGGCAATCTTAGCAGGTTGAACCCTGGTAACATTTCTGTATCACTTTCAACACGGCATAAGTTGAAATTGAATGCCATCAGATTAGCATAAAGGCAACAGCAGCACAGGGTAAATGATGCAAGGAAAGTGAGAGCTTAATGCATGCTTTCTACTGCCTTCCAAGATCACTGTAATACATTTTTTTTTCCTTATCTCAATCGCTTCTTATGCACAAATACGTTTATTAAACTAGGAAACGCTGTAAAGAGCCAGTTTTAAGGCACTGATGAGATAACAGCTATTTTCCCTTGAGGCAAAAGAGGTTAGATATCCCGATAACAAACAGTGTCTTGAAGTATTTTTCAACATTAACTCTCGCCAACTGAGTTATTTATCCAACTAGATTAATGAATTAATGCAATATCTCAGAAAATATGAGTTAATGGGGGACAGAATTCAGATTTTATGACACTCCATCCACCAGCTGTTGAGACAATTCACTTAAATCCATGAAAGTCAGCCACAAATGTCTATATAAAATTTTGTTCCAATCCATGCTGATATTTTTTGAATAAATGAAAACGTCAAGGGATCAACAAAGCCATGCCTTAGGTAGACTGCATTTGGTAGAATGCATCCTCTTGGGACCATGACTGACCAAACTAAATTTGATTCAGTAGTTGTATGGTGACATTTCAGACATTTCAGTCTGCACCTTAGTGGTCCACCACATGCTGAAAAATGTTATGCATGAGAAAACTTCATGGAGTGTCCAAGAGAAAAGGGTTCATCCTCTGGTAAGCATTCATATAGTCAATGTATTCTCATAAGCCTCATTTCCACTGCACAAATACCCGCTAACACCGACTAACATCTTGCTTTTTAATGCCATGGAAATGCGTACAATCAGCAATAACACCGGAGTCAAATGACTCTGCAGTAGAAACAGGTTTTTATCACCTCTGGCTCCAATTTTTTTTTTATTATATCTTATGAATTAGCGCCCCTATCAGTTGGGTACAGTTTAGGAAAAGAATAATGGCTGGCGGTTAATGTAATGATGTGATGTTACAGACCCACATAATTAAAATAACTTTACCTTACCATTTTCTGTTTCCCAAGAACCTGTACTCCTGGGTGAAAGTCCTGCTTTTGTTTGACCCATCCATCACCCTAACCTTTTTTGCTACATTAACTTTCTCAGTGTTTATATAACATAACCTGACTTCCTCTTTTCTCCTGTCATATACAAGAGGATGGCCTGCAAGTTCATAACTCGCATAACTTCATATCCCAACTGCAGGAAAATAGCTTTGGTAAAAACTAATGGGGATCCAAATAAACAATAAACAATCACAATCAACTGGCTCATGATCATGTGTGTTATCTACAAATGAAAGTGCTTGGTGATTGTTATATAGCTTTTTAGGATCTTTATCTGGATTAAGTTCAAAGTTTGACCTGATTGAGTAAGGCATAGTATGATTATGAACATGACATTTCATTGCAGTCTCGCACATAATTGATTGGGTATCTGCTGGAAAGAGGGACAAAATAATAGTAAACCCCCCCCAATATCTCAATAATGAACATCTAAATGCCAGGCTACTTTTAAAATGAAGAGTAATGTTTTTCTTTTTTCTTTCTTTTTTATTTTAATTGGCAATGTAATTATGAACTAATAATACATTATTAGTTATTGGATTTCTTTGTAAGAGATGTGCAATATTGAACAAAAAAGGTTCAGTTGGATGTATTTATATTAAAATTACTCTGTCATCTGGTTGACAGTTTGAGAAAAGCTTACTGCCCAAATACATTGCAATGCTAAGGGAGTGATACAGCTATATAAGCTGTCCCATATACAAACATATCCAATATCCAAACATAAATACCTGTCCATCTGGACAACACAAAGGCCTTCTATAAGAAGAGCATGAGCTGGCTCCACTTCTTGTTGAGGCTCAGGGGCTTCAACATCTGCAACTGCATGCTGCAGGTGTTCTGCCAGTCTGTGGTGGCCAATGCTTTATTTTATTTTGTTGTGTGCTAAGAATGAGCCTGGAGCTTTTTGTAAACTAACAGGAGACAACTAACAGGAGACAACGTGGCACGGACCCCTGTTGACGATACATGAGCTACAAGCATGCACAGAGGCAATTATGCTCAACAGGATGTCCGTTTCAAAATGTTCCGAAACACAGGCTGCCTACGAAAAAAACAAAAAAAAACCTCTTGAGATATACACATCCTACAAACCTTTATTTAATGAAATAAGTCCCACTGAGATCAAGATCCCATTTTCAAGAGACACGTGAGTACATAATAAAGATGTAAAACAATTTTAAATGCACAATATCAATCACTGTAAATAAAATAATATAAAACAATTATAAAAATCATAAATTATATTAAAGCAATATAATACAATAATGAGTCTACTGACTGTTAAAACACTCGGAGTTAAAATCAATCTCAAAGGATTTTGACTAGATTATTTAATTGACCCATCAGATCCAGAGTATCAAACTTCAAGGTACACTGCAATCCGTTTTATGTGTAAGGTGCAAAGAATCTAATAGCACTTTTTCAGTGTTAGTTCTAGGAACCTGCAGCACTAACAAGTCCTGTGAGTGTGTGTTATGTGTTCCACCTCTCCAGCCAGTAAGCAAGAAGTCAGAGATTCTCACCTGATGGATGATACCAGAAAAGTAGGCTGCTTGGCAACAGTAATAAACAAAAACATAATGAATGCAAAAATTGCATGTTAGTATTTATTGTATGTAATTATAGTTCTACCTTAACAACTCACTTGAGATTATTTTGTAACACTTTTGTCCCCTTGGGTTGCCATTCTTTCCATGAGGCTGTGTTAACTTTTACATTGACCTTTCGTGTTCTTTTACACCCTTGGCAAGCTTTCTCCAGTGTAGTGGGTTATTTCAATCCAAGAATTCAGGGCCATTGTGCTGTCCCAGAGGTCTCTCAATGTAGAGTTGTAGAGATGTCTTCACAGGCAAACCTGCTTAACCAGTCTTCCCTCCAAAGTGGACGCCTAGTTACAAAATTTCAGAGGTGCACTACTCACCATAACAACTTTTGAAGCCTTTGTGCTCAATGCCAGAAAATGTGAGAACACAATTTTGTGGTTTGCTAGCCTTGGTCCAGGGACAACCTGACTTCAGGGTAAACTGGCAGGCTGCTGAGGCCTTACTGGATGCTAATTTGCAATTCTTAGTATAGCAAAGGTATGATCCACCCTACTCAACAAAGACAACAAATGTTGGCCAGTCATAGGGAGAGTAGGCTGTCCTAGGAAACACATTTTGCATGCTGGAGTCACTAACTTACTTACAATGTTTCTGTAACTTTTGGCAAATTTCAGGACATCTTTTTAATATTTCTATCCGTTCTGCACACCTTACAGCAATGTTCACACTCGTATGCACGCACACACTGAAGGGCATTCTTTCTTACTTCTTACTTTCGAACTCGGCACTTGTATTTGACACTTGTTTTAGCGCTATGTTTGCATCATGTAGTTCATTCTGTTACTGCTGCTGTGACATGCAAATGTATTCCTCTGTTCTGGAAGATTTTGTTCTTTAAAATTTCATATGCAAAGCACACATTTGAGTACAATCTGAAATTCAAAACTCTCCAAAGTTGTCTCTCCGATATCCTGCAGTGATGATATTGAATCCAGTTCTCTTTTGATTCAGATTATGCATGGCTCTTTTGCACAGAAACTGTTGTGACTTAAAAGTGGTTAACCAACTCCAACCCTACCCTAATGATGGATTAATGAATGAAAAACCATTGTACCCCATGGACTGAATGAAATCTGAATAAAATAATCATGAATAATTAAAATCTCCACCTGAACCACATCCACACCAAAGTGGAACGTAACCACAAAAATGTTCTCATTTGTCATGTCTAAAAATTAAGATTTAGGGGACAAAATAAAAGTTAGATCTACTGGATAAAACAATGTTTAAAAAGTAGAGTTTACTATATAAAAACATGTTTCAAAAGCGAAATGTATGGGGTGTTGGTGGCTTGCTGGATAAAGCAGGCGCCCCCTTTGCTGCATGTTGTCCTCTCTCTCTCCCCCTTTCACACTATTAATCTGTACTATCCAACATACTGTAGGCTAAAATGCCAAAAAATAATCTTAAATAAAATAAAAATACAAATCGTAAAAATAAAAAACGTAAAGGTTACTGGATAAAATTGTAAATTCAAAAGTTAAATCTACAGGATAAAATCAGAATTAAAACATCTAATGAACGGTGGAAAAAAAAATCATTATAAACAGTACATGCACTAGATTTAGACCATGGGAGAGAAAATCGGTAAATATGCACAAAGACAGCTAGGCGGTATGTTTTTCTCTCTTCTCTGATTTTATTTTTGTTGCATGTGAACGTATTTTCTTGTTTGATTGTTTTGTTGTTTGTTGCACACTGTTTTGTTTGCATTTGGAGCACTTATTTTGTGGCACTTAACTGACTTTGGCTCATCGGGTGCAAAACCAATCCTAAAGAATTATAGCTACTAAGTCTACACTGACTCACCATCTCCCGAAGACCCAAGGGTTGTGGATGGCCAGGTAGTCGAGGCCCAGTCTACCATTGATGGTACCAAGAAACATACACTGAAGGACAATTGTTTAAACAATAAAAAGGCTATATGCCTGTGCCTTCTGCTTGGCCAATAAAAGTCAGACACACATAACCCTAACCCGTGAGGCTGGAACTATAGAAAGACTCTTTTATGTACTTGGTTGCAAAAACTAATAGCAAGATCCTCTGTCTGTGAGCACTCTCCAGTCTAATTAACACTGAACTGCACACAGGAAGCTGGTGTCACAGTGCATCCACCTTCTCCCACCCACCCCCTTAACTCCCATTCAAACACTGGACAACGCAGCGTGAATTCTAACAAGAAGAAGAAAGCTGTCTCTTTAATGCCACGGCAGCGCTTTCCTCTGGCGTTCCTGCGTTCTTATTTCCTTATTGGACTGATGTATATGCATGAGGAGGCGCTGCATCAACCTCAGTGGCAAAATTACCCATAGAGGACTAAGGTCTGATATGACAGGTCACCCATCACATTTGTATTCATGAGCAGTTAAATGAATGAATTGATGAATAAATGCATGACAAGAATCCGCTAAATTGTTGCGTAAATGTCAGAGGATGCGTGATCCACCGGAGCTTTGTGATTTCAATTCACGAGAGAGGCCAAGCTGGCTGATTGGCTGCAGAACGGCTTGAATGGAAAACAACTATGTCTTCAATGGAAAAAAAATGCACCAAGCTTCCTACTGTGATGAAGATATTATTAGTTGGTTTTGAAACGTGCATGTTGAATGTAAAGAGCGTGAAAGGGCCCGTTGGAGTGGACTTCAGAGGGATCCGACTGTCTGGAGAGCAACGTGATATTGTACACAGACTATGCTGTTATTCAGTGTGTTATCTCCCTATTTAGTCCTTTGTGTCTGCGAGGACGGAGACATAAGGGCTGTGTGGAACATCCAAAAGCAATCTGTTTTAACAAGATGGCTCAGTTTGTATACACGCTTATCACCGAGCCAGGCAGCAGGACCAGGGTTTGACTGTTATTATTCATGATACAAGATGCCTTTGATCTGGGCTCTGGTGCTGCGCACAACCCTGCAAAACCTTCTTGCAGCAGTTCTTTTTCTTGCAGAAATACATCACGGGCACCCATGTTGTCAAGGCCACCTGTGCTGTGTCGACGTCCAACCAAATGTCGTTCCTTTTTCAGAGGCAAAAATCATTTTCAAAGTGATTGTTGACAGTTTTCAATATGTGGAGGAAGAAAAAAAGTGTTTTTCTGCATACATTAGATATGCGCCTTAAGCCTCCAAGGGTCTGAGTAAGTGGGTCGGCTACATGATTGATTGACAGCTGACCTGGCAAAGGCATACAGACACAATTTAAACAAACGTATACTGATAACTGTAGCCTAGGAGCTAATTAAGGACACAGAGCGCTGGTAGCAGTGGTATTGAATAATAAGCTCACACATAATTCCCCTATTATGAAACCGGTTCCTTGGAATTTTAAACCATACACAATCAAACACTGCACATCCTTTAAATTAATGAAATTGATTGTAATTTGCATAAGCAGCTTGTTTAGATTGTGTGTTCCAGACGGCATTCATGAGCTGTTTAGTGGGAAAAACTGTTTGTGTTTTTTATTCTGTAAGAAAAAAGAACAAAATTATATATGTATATATATATATATATATATATGTGTGTGTGTGTGTGTGTGTGTGTGTGTGTGTATATATATATATATATATATATAAAAAAAAAAAAAAAAATATATATAATTTTGTTATATATATATATATATATATATATATATATATATATATATATATATATATATATATATATATATATATATATATATATTTCTTTGCACCTGCAATAATTGCGATTGCAACTGGCAATTCAAACTATGCAACTATCCAATAGAATAATCTCCCATTTTTAAGTAAATTGCTGTGCCTACTTGGTCAAAAAAAAAACAAGTCGGATTGTCAGTGATATCATTAATGAATTATAAAAGACTCATGTAATTGAAGTGTTAAACCTGTCTTGAGAAATATCTGCAAGTAAATGATCATCAAGAGATTATTGATTGAGCACACCTGAGCTTAAGCGTGCAGTATATAAGGAGTGAAGAAGCCAAACATTTGTCAGTGAGTCAGTGTGGGTGCTGTGTGTTGTGGGAGGCTGGTGTACTTTTTGTGTTTAAAGATTCACTGATTTAACTGTTAAATTTAGTGTTGCTTTGTCTCCTCCTGAGGAAAGACTTTTGCTTATACTCCCATTTCCACTTGCCTATTTTAACTTTATGCCCAGTTTTATTTATATTGCTACTCCCCTCATCCCCTGAGCCTGATCAGGGAACATAACACAGATTCATAAAATAAAACCTTCCCAAACCACGGAGATGATTAAAACAGCTTTCAAACCGATTAATACCTGGACAGGATGAGTCATCATGAAGCAAAAACTTTTAAAATCCAAGTTTCTCCCTGTTGGGTATTTTATTTCTTAACGCTTTGACACCTTGGCAAATGGGCTTGATTTCTTTAAAAAACATGGGAAGAAGGGGACGAGCCACTTAAAACAATGGCCCCAAAATGGCAAGAAAAAAGGGAAAAGTTACAAGAAAAGTACCCAACATAAGTTTTTGGAAAAAAGTAAACACAAAAACTGCCCACTCGGTTGAAGAGCATGTATTGCCAAGTTAAAACAGATTTTTTGAAAGAAATCAAACTAATTTCCGCAGGTTTCAGAGTTTTAAATGCCTTTAAAGGCATCTTAATGCAGCACAAGAAAACTGATGTCAATCCAGGTGTTAAAAAGAGCAAATATATATATACATATACTGTATATATATACAGTATATGTATGTAAAAAAGTATTTGGCAGTCACCGATTGTGCAAGTTGTCCCACTTAAAAAGATGAGAGAGGTCTGTAATTTTCATCATAGGTACACTTCAACTGTTTGAAAAAAGAAAAACATCCAGGAAATCACATTGTATGATTTATATATATATATATATATATATATATATATATATATATATATATATATATATATATATATATATATATATATATATATACATCTGTTCAGTAATTTTCTTACAGTTTCTTAAGTACTTGACACTGAGCTGGCTACCTCCCTACATCTCTTTGAAAGTGAATTAACCTTCTTGGTTCAGCTGTTGTTTGTTTCGTTTTGGCTACAGTAAAATGTCAGATGATTAGCGATTGTTCTGGTGTCATTATACATCGTGAACTATGAAAATAAAAGTGACAAATACATGATTTGATTGCGGTTTCATTATCAGAGTAGAGCTCTGGAAACTTGTCTGAAACAGCTCCTGGAAATTTTAGGAGGAATTGCTAAAAAATGAGTCAAAGTCCTGATATCAGGGACTGAAGACTGGAATGTCCACAGTCTGATAAAAGTGTCTGCTGTTGTATAGCATCCTCCCACGTCCTCTAATTGGTCATGGCAGACAGGCCGGGCTGTGTGTGTGTGTGTGCGTGTGTGTGTGTGTGTGTGTGTGGATTTACATAGCTCTTCAATCAATAGCAATTACAAAGACACATAGCTGATTGCTGACCTCAGTTGCTGGCAGAGTGCGTGTCGATGTGTGTCATGTTTCTCTCGGGGTCAACACGCCATCACGGTTTGTTTGGCGCGGGCTTGAGTGGCACCGGAATCAGTGATAAAGGTAGAGCTTGTCTCAGCAGTTCGACAGAGCTTTGCAGATTAGCATCAGATAGGGATGAAAAATTCATTCAAACAGCTCCTCAGCACACATTGTGTTTAGTAAACAGGGAGAGCGGACAGCGCTGTGGTGGTGATGCTGTGCTACGCTGCAGCGTGCAGATGCTCATTTGTTGAAATAAAGCAGATTAGTCCATTAGCAAGGCTGGCAACATGCACGCAGACTGCCAGGGCAGCAGAAACAGTGGGGAACCTCAAACGGCTGGATCAATCACATGGAATTACAGTGATGATCAGCAGGATTGTGATATCAATACGTGTCCATTACGCTACAGTCCAAAGCAGATTGATACACAATAATTAGCCAATAGTGAGTTAATGGAGGCTGGAAAACACCACAGGATAGTTTCTTGCGTGTTAAATGAGGCCTGTGGTATTTGGCTAAAGTGAAATTCCAGGTTCAGTTTAACCCTTTAACACCTTGATCGCCATAATTTTTGGTGCATTCAAATTCCTTTTAAAAGGAAAACCTCTGAAAACTGCCAAATTGGTTTGATTTCTTTTAAAAGTATGAGATAAAAATAAGCAACTTGGCAAAAAATGGCCAGCAAACTGAAAAAAAAGTGAAAGGTGATAAAGAAATTATCTGAAAATTAGTACAGTTGGATTATTGGATATGATCAAACAACAGGGGAAATGTCCAGAAAGCTATATTTATATATTTAAAATTATCAAATGTTACATTTTTATTATTTATTTATTTATTTGAATATTTTTCAGTTATTTTGCTATTATTTTCTAACATTTAAATGATTTCTGGGATATTTCTTGTTAAGCCAGTTTACTCAGGTTTCAAAGGGTTAAAGGTACAGTGGAGAATTTTCATGTGAGCACATTTATATTTAACGTTTTACATTAAAACTTTGCATCCCTAAAGCTTGGTCAACAAATCTTCCAAATGCATCTCCTTCCTTATAAAACAGAGATAGAGTGAGTTCTAAAAAACAACAGCAAGGAAAAAGTGCTTAAAATGAAAATTAAAAAATACTGTAAAATAATTAATAATTTAATTTTAATTTGTAATTATGATTATTAAAAATATTTTTTCTCTATTTTTTTTCTTTTCCCCCTATATTTTCCCCATCTTTGAAAAAATAAATAAATTCTACATCTACTACTACTATCTTGTACTCTGTGGAACAATTTTATTTCTTTTGACAAAAGATATACCAATTTGAATATTTGTGAACACACAGCAGCACAAGAAAAAATGACTCCAGGTTTTAAAGGGTTAATATATTTATCAGTAAATGTAAATGTAATGTAAATGTAGTAAATGATATATTATCTAATCAATAATACCTGTGTGGTGTTCTGCTGTACTGAAAGACAAAATACGTGATTGCAGAGGCGTTCACCTGCAAAGATTTAACAGCTGATCTGTTCCATCAGACTCTTTACCTGATAGTTGCAGTAAAGGGATTTTTCCTCCCCTTTAAACTCAAAGGCAGATATGGCCTAGAGATGAGAACAAATAATTTTCAGCTGTTAAATACATATAAAAAAAGTGCAAAGAATATAAAAATTTCATTGTGGCTTTTACGGGCTGTTTTTATGTAGCTGTGGTCAGGGAGGAGCCTCCATCATTTGGCGCGTGGATGACATTTACTGGTCGATAGCTGATCTTAATAAAAGTCCCGTATTGACAAACCAATTTATCAGCCTGGATCACATAAGCTACAGCATGCCAGCTGTTTTTCGGTGTGTATCGTCTCTGGCTTTTGTTGTAAAAGCCTGTACACTCATGGTAAATACTGCAGCTCAGACCTCACACAGCAGCCTCAGTTGTGGTCAGTCACTGTATGTGTGTGTGTGTGTGTGTGTGTGTGTGTGTGTGTGTGTGTGTTGCAGTAGCACACTGTTAAGCCCTGGAGAGACACACAACCTGCTCTGCATCAGTCCCAGCCCCCCTCAGCTGTCTCTCTTCAGCCTTAGTGGACATGGCAGCCTGCTCACAAGCATTTTCCTCCATGGGGACATTTACCCCCCACACACACATACACAAATTCACACAATTCCTGACAGCACTCTCCCCCGCCCAGGCTCCGATCAAAGGCATCCACAGAGTAAATAAACATATCAAAATGGCCAACAAAAGAGGCGGTAACTGCTGTGGAATATTAAAAAAAAAAGACTTCAGGAACAACAAAGTGGGGGCTCTTGGCTATCGGATCACAGGCAGGAGGAATCTGATGGTGTGAAGATGTGAAGGTAAACTTGCAGGGAGAGGCTTCTGTACTGTAGGCCGCCAACAATGTCATCTAGACCAGCAAGCGCACACCAGAGAATGAAAATATATGATGCAAAATATTGATGTATGGCAGCCGCCTTTGAAATGCACCCTGAAGTCAGACTACAAAGGAGCTTGTAGTGCAAAATCAGCAGGTAGATGTGATGGACAGGCAGGTAAGGGCCGGGTGGTATATACAGAGATGTGTTATCGCAGAAAGTCATATATCTTTGACAGACTGTATCTCTCTGCTGGTGAATATATTTATATTTATAGACTTGAATTAAAGGATTTTGAGAAACACATTTGACTTTCCTTCTGGGAGTGAGGCTAGAAAACAGCTAGCACCTTAGTTTTACCATATTAATAACTGTAATTGTATTGATTATTTCTAAAAAATCAAATGACCATACTAAATAATTTGAACAAATATACAAATAACAAATATCAAACTTTACATCTCCTTTATTTATTATACTTTAGATGCGCAGTGAGGTTTTTAAGGTACTATAATGCTTTATATCACTGTCTTTACTGCGATATTTGGTGCAATATATCAACCACAACAATCCTCAGTGCAATCATTCAAATGTACAATATTCTTCCAGCTCCTGAATGTAGGCTACATTTACCATGTGAAACACATTGTATAAATTGTATATATTCTTATTATTATTTTTACTCATATATATCTCTGTTGTTCATTATAGCACTGCACATCTATTTATATTTTTAGATTTTTAACTTACTAATTTTATACATTGTACTGTAGCATTAGGCACAGTTTTATATTTTACACACTTTACACATATTATACATATAATAATTTAAATGTTCACATACTGGTGTGAATTGTCTATTACTGACTTTCTCTATATTTTATTATATTCTCTACATATACCATATTTTCTATGACTGTATTTCTATTTTCTATTTTTTATTTTTATATACTCGTGCTTTCTATTTGCTATAGTTCTCTATTCTGGCACCAGAGTGACTGTAATGAACCACAATTTCCTTCCCGAGGATTAATTAAGTATTTCTGAATCTGATGTTAAAGGTTCACTTCATCCTCCAAATGACCATTTGAATTTCAGTCACTATCCTTGTACTACATTATATTTGTGAAGAAGCATGCCTCCACTGTGACTAAAGACTAAAGACTAAAGAATAAAGACATTTTGATGAATTGATGTCATCGGAGTCCATGCTGAAAACCAGCAATATATATATATATATATATATATATATATATATATATATATATATATATATATATATATATATATATATATATATATATATATATATCGTCTATATTGGCTCAATGCTAGGGATGAGCAAGTGCACCATTACCTGTATCTGTATCTGTATCAGTTCAGCCCATGGATGTATAAAGAGAATTAGATACAGGATTGAATGTGGGGGCCCAGTTCATTCTTATGAAAATTGCTCAGTGATGCATGAAGCCAAAATGGTAAAATTACCTAGATGATCCAGGGTTGATCAACGTTAGCACCATGCAGCCCATAGAGCAAGTGCACAAGAGATTTATCGTTGCACATTGTGGCCAAGCAGATAACTTCAACAAGCTGAAAGCCAAACTTCCAGTTTAGTGCTCTGCCAACTTGAATGAAGATAAAATAATATCATATTGTAGCTCTTTTAGACTTTTAAAATGTTACTGGATTGAGTGGATTGAAACCCAATAGTAAAACGAGTCATTACATGTGAGTTGAGATGCTCAACAAAAAAATATGTATCACAGATTAACGGGCATTTTTTTTGTTATGCAAGTCTATTGGGAAAAGTTATCTTGGGCCACAGGGCATTACATGACAGTGTGATGACACAAAATTGGATATAAAGCCCAAACACTTCCTGGGGGATTGGTTCAACCAACTAGATAACCTGTATCCATATCTGTACTCTGTATGGGTGGAGTTAAGCATGCAAAACTCAAGGCATAAACAGGAAAGTGATATAATTTGATCAACATTTTATCTTTTGATATGAAAGGATTTACCTATGAGCCTAAAAGTTGAGCTTCAGATCATTTTTGAGTAAGAGAGTTAACACTGCCATCAAAATCATGTATTTTTCTTCACCAAGAGTGCAGATATTGACCCATTTTGCTCAGATTATACTCATAAAGAGTACTTTATCTGTACTGTATACTCATTTCATGCAAATACTCAGCTCAACCCTACTCCATGTATATTTTATTCTCCAGTGTTCGCTTGCTCCTCTAGAAGATGTATTTGTTTTTTCTTCTTAAATTCATCACAAGTAATTGGGGCAAGTATTCCTTTAAGGACACAAACCACAAACCTATCAACTGTCATGGTGAAATACTATGACTGCTGCGGTTTTGCTTTGACTTTGGGCTATGAAAACTACACAAACCTCGAAGACTTTTGTGAGATGAAGACTTGTGCCAGATACAAAGATACAAGCTGACATAATGTTATGCGCCTATCACATTTGTATTCTGCGAAACAGGTTAACTTTTATCCCATTCTTTAGAGCGTGCCAACTGACTTGGGTAAACCTTGTTCTGTTTGAGAATTTTATACTGCCAAGGCTGACTCAGTGTTGTTTTCTCGGCAAATCACTTGAGGATGATATAATGTGGATCTACTATCAATATTCCAAACGGTGCACCATATAGAGCTGTATCACATGTTGCTTTTTAATTACATGCACTTGTGATGCCAATAACCTGGAATCCTGCATTTCATCATAACATAAATTAATTATAGCTACTTGGAGGACTAATGACTTTCAATAGAGGATCGAGAATATTTGTGTTCAGCACTGTATTTCATTATGAAAGCAAATCAATTTATGACCCGATGTTATAAATGGGGAGTAATTGAACATGGTTTCTGTGCCTGGGTCTTGCAGATTGCCAAATAGTGAAACAAAGTGCCTCAACTAAAGCAGAATGGAGTACTTGTAGATGTATAATATTTATCTGGAAGGGAAAAAAATCACAGTGATGTTTAAGAACTAAAGCGCTGCATGAGGTTGTCCGAGACTTCAAAATTCCATCAGTCTGATCTATTGTTCCTGGTATCGTGTTGGCTTTCTTTTTAATATGCCAATGAAATGCGGTTGATTCAATTCAGACGCGGCCCCATACCGAGCCCGTGGCAAAGACCAGGGGCTGCTTTAATAGTTTCTGACAGGGAAATCAAAGATCAAGATGGAGTGCTGTACTAAATGGTGGGTCTTTATAATTACAGGGCAGGTGGGCTTCAGCCAGGCTGAAATAGGGGCTCAACTCGCGGCTGGCTTTGTAATTAATGAAGCAGAACCCGCTCCCTGCAGAGGAGGGAGACTAGCTGTTAGAAAAAATGCACTTCACCTCTGATAAAATACCACTAAGGTCTAAAGACATATTTCCAACTGCCTCACATGAGATCCGTCTCCAACACTGCTCATGATCAGGCTGTTCATTGTGGTGCCCCCAGAATTTTTTCATAGGAGTGGCAAGATAGTCAGGTCAGTCATGGTTTGGCTGTATATTTAAATGGGAAGTGAACACTGTATTCTTGGGTGAAAATCCGGGGTTTGTTGGACCCATCCATCCCCCTGTCTGCATTTTTATAGTGCGTAATTTTAGACACCCTGCCGGTATTGTGGAATCGAAAGAGGCTTGACATTTAGCGTAACATATGAGACATGTAATATATGTATTGGCAGTGCTATATAAACAAGAACGATGTCAATAACGATAATTTACCATCTCTGTTATATGGTGGCTGATCTCATCCACGGCGCCCAAGGTAAAGATCTCTCGGACACCGTTTTCCCAATTTGTGGACATTATCAGCCACTGTTTTACCTCTTTGATGTCGATGCTAACTGCTACTTTTTAAATCTCCTGCTGTAGCTTGCACGCATAACATGTCGTCAAAACGTTACATCCATGCCACCCATAATCCATACCTGCCGGCTGCCTAATTTATACAGACATTGTTTCGGCACGGTTGCAAGATCCGATGCCAGCCTAAAGATGAGAAAACTATTCCTCCATTATGCAATTTTACCTTTTATGCAGAATTGCGAGGCAGCATATCTATGCGATATTATTGCCTTGAAAAGGCCATGTGAAAGGGGTAATTGTAGGGGGACCTTGCCTCCCCCCCGCCACCACCTTGAGGGCGCCACTGCTCTCCCAAACTGCTGAAAGGCATTGTTAGTATGAAATATACCAAAAAAAGAGAAAAAAGCAGCTTTTCACTTGCAGTAATCAATTAAAACTCACCTCTGGTGCCATTAATAAACTGAAATACAGCTCTGTTTTTATTGCTCCTGCTAGAACACTTGCATCTCAGAAAAAGAAAGTTCAACGGTTTAACTAGCGGTATATTTCTATGAAATTCCCGCCCTGTGACGAATTAAAACAACAGCGGCAGAAATATAGCTGATAAAAATTGCCTCATTTCGTTATGAAATTAGAGGAAAATCTTTCTTTTGGGTAAATACTGAGCAATAAAAGCAGAAAACGACTGTCTCATGTCAGAGTAATTTCCTCTTGCGGGTTCTTTAAAGCGCAGCCCTTGTTGTGACACGAGTGGAAATACCACATCTGTCCTTTGTGGGAAGTGGGAATCTGCCATAAAAACTCATGTGTAGCATGACAAATCATGCTGTTGCTCAACCTGTGTCAGACCCAAAGATAAAAGCCCACTGTGTGTTTTCAATTAGAATGATGCAAATGGAGCTTGATATGTGCTGCGCATATGCATCCGCTTCAGGTCAACTATCCCGAGTGGCTTTACTTTCAATTACATTATGTAATGAATCCATCAAGTGAAGTCAGACAAATTATTAAGAGCAAAACTGTGGAGCGCCTGTGAATGCAAAAACTCAAATTGAGAGTGGCATATGGTGCCTCATGTCTGATATTGTGCGTCACTGTGACAACAACATGAAAGAAGTTTGGATTTCATTTTTTGTCAGTAATGCACATGGTAAAGATTTCACTGTAAAATGAGGTTCTGTTAGGTGAGAATGTATTTTGTATTCTGTGCATCTCGTTTATCGTTTCATACAACAGATTGTGTAGAACAGACATCCCTAACCTTTTTCTTTTTTCTTTTTTTCTTAATGGGGCCCCTTTTCTGTTATTGCATAAACTAACAACCCCTTACTAATTTTGTGGTTATTTCATATTATATTCATTTCATAACAATAACACGGCAGTTGATAAACTGTGCAATTAACCTTGATAGTGAATTTTTAAAAACAATCAGGAAATTAGTGATTAGGATGAATTTTGAGCATATTATTTCTTGCTGTTTTTGTGAATTTACATTTTTAACTTTTTTTTTGTTCAATTACTTAATAGGCTTCTTTTTTGCAAAAAAAAAAAACCAAAAACATGCAAATCAGCCCCTCATACTACAAGAGAGAACAGGAGGAATTATTATCACATCAAAACATGAAGAATCTCGCACCACCACATTTATTAAATAACATAAAAGATAGTGAGTTTTATTTTACATAATTTAAGGGTCCGGGCCAATTTAATGAAGGGTTAATTAATATAATCAATCTACAAACAATTTAAGTAAGGAAATTCTGAACATGTTAAAAATGTAATTTTCAATTTTTTTCAGAAATGGTTTAATATCCCACCATGCTGTCTGTACAAGATAAATAAGCTCTAGTTTTGACTGCTTACTAAGTATGATGTATTATAAACATTATAGTAAATGTACAACATACCACATGCATGCAAACGCTATATGCATCCAATTACATGCACATATGTGTATGTAAGCTTATGAATGCACGTATGCATGTATGCTTGTACTGTACATCGTGTATGTGCACTGTCACAGCTGCTAGTTGTTGTTGTTCTTAATTTTGGGAATTTTAATTAATAAAATCAGACATAGCCGACATTTTTTTCCAAGCAGAGTATTTTTCTGCCTTAAAACATGTCTGGAGGTGGTCTTAAAAAATCCATCATTTGAATCCAAGAAAATATTAATTTATCATTTATGTATCATCACTCGGTTCCCTGTGGACACATTAACCATGACTGCAGGTTCACCTGACCTGCACTTGGCTGCAAAGTTACATTAGAAATTAACTGGAATTAACTCATTAGAATAAACTATTTCAAGTGTGCCAGTTGAAGACTGTCCCTGTGTTTTTCTAATAAATTGTGCCAAATGATACAGTCCTTCCTGGAAAATGTTTCTGAAAAGTTATGTCACATATTTTGTATGATAACATAGAAAACTATATGAGCCTGTAAGAAAGCGTTACCATGGTACCGCAGGTATTTCTCTGCAGACACAGACATGGTGCCAGTACACAAAAAAAGGGGGCATTGACTCTTTATTGCAAATACAGTTAGGTAACACATTTTAATAAATGATATGATCTTAGTTTTTTTTTCAGTTTTTCAAAGACATCCTCAATTTTCTTCTATTTTCTGAGTTATTTTTTCCATGCATTATTATAAAAAAGGTTTGTGGTTTATTTGAGGATACATCACCACACTGGTAATAGCTGTCACCATTTGTCATCTGGCTGATTTACATTGTTTTTGTCATTGTTTTTGTATATATTTACTTTATGTTTCTGTGCCGAACCCCCCCCCCCGCTGTGGTGCACCATGTTCATGTAGCTGCACCGAGTCAGACAAGTCTTTCAAGTCAAACGGGGTTAACTGTTAACTTCTGGCCAGACAGCAGATAGGCGCCCACACACAGGTTAGTTTGACCCCTGACCTATGAGCATTATGTCCAGAATGAGGGCAGCGAGTCAGCTTTTCGCCGATTCCACAGCAGTGGAGGAAACATTGACCCAGCATCTTTTGGGATGGATTTTCCTCTCTGTGCTGAGCTGCAGCTTCCTGACTGATTACTGCGATGTGAGGTAAAGCAGACCAACCTTCCCTCTCAAAACGTAAACACATATGGTGCGGATTTGTATCACAAGAAGGCTTGCATTCTTCGCTGCTCAACTGTTATGGCATTATCTCGAATTCTCCGCCGATACAGTGTTTACGTCTGAGGAGCCAGCAAAATGACAAAATACTTCAAACGGCTTCTGTCCCGCGAGTTGCCACAGCAAACAGGCTCGGCGGCTACTCATTGAGTGCCATTTTAAGAAAGAGGCCATTGCATCTTCACCTGTGGGCCGCGGGGAGAGCAGGGCGGGGATGAGGAGTGATGTGGCTGTCTGCTCTGTCAGCAGACCGCTTCCTGTTTGTCTCACGCGCACCGTCCGCTGAGAACAGCACGCGATTTACTCTCTCTCAAGCCGAGGTGTCCATTTATCTCAAGGAGAGATGTCAAAGGTGTGACAGATGAGAAGAGGGCCGAATATTTCCTTTAGCTGATGCCCAGTCAGTCGCCGCATACACCCACTGTTCTTTTCACAGCATCCCTTTTCCCATTGTGTTTGAGTTTCTGTGTATTAATGAGTCTGCTGAGCCTGTTGTTATTAGTTTTAAAGTGTTGTTGCAGAGAAATAAAGCACAAGTTATTTTCAGTCCTTGAGTCTTGCATCTAGTTCCTAATGCTGAATGTGTATATGCATTTTCATTACCACATAATTACATAGCAAATAAATCAGAATGCAGATTTTATCCAACATGCAACTCATAAATTATTTCTCCTAATATAACTAAATCAGCACTTTATTATTTATCATTTTAGCCCAGAGAATGATCAAACCAAAGCCATATTTCTCCTTATTAATTGAAAATTAAAACCATTGGGGACATGTTTTTACAGTTGTAAAATCCTGTGGGTATTGCAGAGCAGTGTGCAGTGTCTGATCAGACTTTAATCTTATTTAGTATTATAGTATAATACTGAGTATTTTACTCTCTCATCAAGCATCAGGCTGAAAAAATGAATCCATTGTGCCAAAAACTGTAGTTCCTCTAATGGCCACTTGAGGCTGGCTCTAAAAGTTAGTCGGTCCCAGTAGACCTCCATGTTAAAATGCACAACTTTACAGCAGAAATAAACATGTTTACAGCCTGCTACAAAAAATGAAAGACCCCTTGCAGATGCATAATGTTAGGAAACTTTTTGCTAGCACATACACCCTCACAGCCTCACATGATCAGATATTGTGTTTGCTGGTCAATGCATTGCCCAAAAGTAGATAATAATAGATAATAATCAATTGATGCAGCTTTACAATCACTGTCTATAGTTACCTAATACAGAACTGAGATGTCTGGTTGCCTTTTTTAATGTTATGGACTATCTTGCATGTGTGGTCTCTGAACTTAGCATAATTAAAATGCTTTTAATACCAATTAGAGTTGTTATTATAAAAGCGCTCTGAGACAAAGTTCCTCTTGCCACAAAGAGAGTGTCGCTAGTTGATTTATACTTTGATGGACAGAGCAGAAAGTTCCCGTTTCTGGCTCAGGTCTGTTGCCAACTTGGCAAGAAAATTTCTAAATGTATCAGCTTTTTCAGGTCCAAAAAACACTAAGTGTGCCCTTCATTTGGCACATAGACCAGACAATAGATTCTTCAGTTTTTTTCAGTGCCAAAATGAGTAATCAATTAATTGATCAGTGAACTGACATAAACTTTATCAGCAGCAATTGATTAATCATTAATTCATCAAGATTCTGTAATAAGATTTTTTTTCTGTTTTTCATCCCTGTAGACAATATATATAATATCATTATTTATTTTATCAGCAACTTAAGGACATCACCTTGTGTATAAAAAAGTTGTTGGAAATATTTGGTAGTTTCAGGTCTTGACGTATCATTTGTTGTTTTCTTATAAATCTAGTTTATGACATCATCTGGCAGTTTACAGAACTTTTCTGAGTGACAAATTGTTACATGCATTTGATGAATGTTGACAGTAATATTATAGTGTTGTACAAAAGAGTGGAAGAGAAAAGGCTATACAACTCCAATAACCACAAACCACAAATATTTAGAGGACTTACTGACTTGGAAAGCACTCAGACCAAAGAGATTTAACTCTATGATGTACTTTTTTTCCACTGGGCACCTCTGTCCTCCATGATTTAAAACTCTTCATAACTTCAAACACCAAAATCTGTATGATATGAAAACATAAAAGAATGAACTCTCCAAACATGAAGAAATGCAAGGTTTTTTTCATCAGGTATGGAGAACAAACCCAACGTCTGCAATTCACTATTATGTAAAAATCCACTTAATGTGATATTTAAATGTTGTTAGATATCTAGATCAGCCTGATTTTCATTTGAACAAAAATTTATTGTCCGTCGAACCTAACACTCAAACATCTTTTTAGTGTATACCCAGTTCGTGCTGGGCTGTTCAGACATATAGACAAATATATGAAATAAGCATCAGATGCATATTTTATAAAGTATAAGAATCAGATCAATTATGTCATATAAAATACATCATCTTTAATAGATTATAAGTGTGTTTTCCTACCAGATTATTGGACAAAAACTGACCAGACGCCAAAACTATCTTTGCAGTTCACGAGCCAGCTGTGGAGCTCCGTGCTGAAAGGTAGCGGGCAGCTCTCCACGACAAATCAGTGCAATCGCAGCATTTCTGTGTCCAACGTGAACCTGGCCGTGGAAATAATTAACCATATGAATACAGAATTTGGTATAAAGGCCTTCTGCTACTCTGCCGCTTAAACTTTGAACACAGTACAGCAGGAACTGAAGCTGCCCAATATGATTCCCTCTGAGGATTTTACACTTCTTTTAACCCTATGAGAAGTAAATTACAAAATACATGAAATTATTTTTTTTTTAAAAGACCTGATAAAAGCTCTTCAAAATTATTGGAATTTCATAACATAATTTTCATTATGCAGGTATGATATTTAAAAATATAGGTCTTCGCTAGCTTTTTTCTTTTTCTTTAAATGTTTTCCCTTGCTTAAAAAAAAAGCAAAATCTGCTAATTTCTTGCAATTTATGGAACATTTCTGACCATGCTGCTTATTGCCTTTTTTTAAAAATTGCGTTTTTTAAAATAAAAACAATTGCATCAATTTGCAAGGTTTAAACAATTGTAAAAGGCACCTGAACACAGCACAAGAAAAGTAATGTTGTTCCAGGTTTAAAAGGGTTAAAAAACCTGGAGAGAGCACCCAAGATTGTTCTTGTAAATACTCTTTAAACTACCGCTTTGGCCTTTTTTCACACATTTTGTTTAGTCTTTGTATGAATGTCGTATTTGTCTGCAACTTTGTGCTGTATGCTGTAGGTCTCTCTTGAGACAGATACTTCTTCTTTCAATAAAATCATCTGTTGAAATAAAGGTTGAATAAAAACATTTAAAAAATATATGACAGACCGGATTCTTAAGGCCTCGTGGGTCCAAAATGTGAATTGAAACTAAATCAATGCCACAGCAGAAAAGCCATCAAAACGCTTCAGAGAACAAAACAAATCAAAATCAATGAAAACAAATCAAATACAAACTCTGACCTAAAAATACACGCATAAAATATCGAAGTAGAAAAAGCTCCCTTAGGCATGGTGTAGCAGCCGTAAAACTCGCTGCAGATAAAAAGTCGAAAGACTAAAAAAGTTCTCCAGTGCAGCTGTTTTAATCGTGATCTGTGGAAATCAATTTTGTCCCATTTTCAAAGCCGCATTTCTTATGATGGCGGTATTACCTCATAACAAAACGTCACCGGTTGATTGTCTCCTGTGGATTTTTTTTGCAGAATAGCAAACATGCTGCAAATAATCCTTGTGTATGATGGTAGATACAACTTAGATATGCACTGATATATAAATAAAGAAGCAGTCATCCCTGTTTCCAGCTGCTAAAGGCATTCAGCAGGTGGTGCAGTGTGTACACCTCGTCTGTTTTTCCTGAACAATAATATGACAAGTAAATATCAGCAGGGGGTTGCTGACTGCTAGTAAGTGAAACAAAGTCAACACACAGCGCTTTCACTCCAGGGAATTCTGCATCCGGCCAAGGCTGGGTTTTTTTGGTTTGGTTTTTTTTTTACTCATTTGAAGTTGCTGATCAATATCAGTAAGTCAGCATCTGCTCCGGTGCCAGAAATGTCAGGTGCTGCGATTTCTGCCTTTCAGAACTCACTGTCCAGCTGGACTTCTATTGCACTAAAAACTCCTGTTTCAAACGCTTACCCTACACCCACCGATCTGTCCTCAATCTGCTCACTGAAGAATGACATACACAAGATGTTTCTCTTTCCCCAAATGAGACGACTGCAGAGGATTCCCCTAGCAGCCGAGCAGAGAACACAGGTAACCAGTATGTGGTGGATTCTGGGAATAACCAGCAGAGGCTTTTCAGTTTCAGCTAAAAGACCCCCCTCAGCCACCTAAGCTGCCTCCTACATCAAGAGTTGGACTAAGAACACAACCAAGTGAAGACCAGACTGAATCTGCACCTGCTCCCCAGGTGGATGGATCTGCCTCACAGAGATCAAAACTGATGGTGTGTTCAGGTGCAGAGACTATTACCGGGAAGTTTATCTTTACACATAACTGACAAAGACTGAGGCTGCAGCTCAGGTGTTTGCACAAGGTACAAGGTAGATTTATTAGTAATTTTTTCAACAAAGTTAAATAAAATCGATATTGAACCTGCTATATCTTTGGAGTTGAAGAATAAGTTGATAAAAATCACCAGCTACTATGAAAATTCCATCTGGTTGCTTGGGCATGTTGCTGATTCCTGCCAATTCCTGCAGTGCATTTTTCGAATTTACATCAGTCTTGTGTCCTGTTGGCTCTGAACAAGGTCTGCCCAAGATGAATCCAGAGCAGTGTCTGATTTCTCATTGGTGAGTGAGTTTTAGTCACATCTCATCCCCTTTTTTCTCCTGCAGCCGGACATTAGACAGGAGAAGGCTTGGTAGAGGACCAGCTCTTGGTGCAAGTCGGGTCAGCCTTGCCCTGATGCTGGCTCTCTTCCCTCTCTATGTTCAGCGCTTTCGGTTTTGTTTCTTACCTCTGGTCTGACATGATGCTTGGTGTATGCTGTTGGTGGGAATCCTTTCATGGTCTGCTACATTCAGTCCAAACTTCACACAACTTTTGTTGATTTTGATAAGTGCTCCTCCATTGTAAAAAAGAAAAAAGGTCTTGCTGTCATCAAAAGGGTGTGGTTTTGGGGTTTGACCACATTAATTATAAAACTGATTAATACCATTACCAATTACGCTGATGACAAAAACCAACTGGCATTTATGTAAGGATGATGGCTCACTTTTTACCCCCCCCCCCCTTCAGTGTGGTCTTTTAGAAACTCTGACCTCAGAAACTAGTTATTTGAAGCACATCGAGGCTGTTTACAAGACAAGACAAATGCACAGAACGGCTTACAAACACACATTGTGCATTGCTGTGACAAGGAAGAGCCTGTTGTCATTCTTAACTTGTAAAATACTGCTGCTTTAAGAGTGCTTCTGGAGGCTTCTGCAACGCCACAAGCCAGCTTTCGTGTGTCCATGAAATGCAGTATGATGGTGATAGATGCGAATGGGGCTGGAAAGAACTGTTGGTGGTGTTATTATGTGCCAGCGGATGGCCAGACAGCACCTGCTCTGTCAGCATTAAATGTGTCACGATGGTGTCCACTTATTGCATGGAGCACGAAGGCACCAATAGAGCAGGTGGGAGGTATGGAGGATAGATCTAACAAACCCAGGACTTGAGAGCTACCAGCGGTGTTCGTTTCCTGTCTGAATGTGAAGTTTGCTGTCATGTGCTGTTGTTGCCTAAACGTCACCACATGCCATGTCATGTCACCATGTGTATTGGTTGGTAAACAGCAGATGCAGAAGGATACCTAAATTGTAATATGCGGATGCGAAAGCAAAGTAAAACAGCAACATGTGACAACTTGTGATAGGAAGGTTTTTTGGAGGAACCATGATTTTTCAACAAAACTGAGAAGTATTTCAAACTGAACCCTAACCCTAACCCTATAATACCAAAAAGTCCTCTAAACCATACGACCTTGTAGGTTGTTTGTTCCTTCATACCCTCTAACCAGAGGTGCAGTGGTAGTTAGGTAGAAGGTAGATTTATTAATCATTTCTTAAACAAAGTTCATTAAATGAAATTACAATTTGTCCTTGATCTTTCTACATCTTTTGAGTTGAAGGAGGTTTTTTTTGAACCGCTCTTCGTCTGGCCCCTCCCCTGGGACTACTTTGCCTTGGGAGTCCCAACCAGGGTCTGATAAGACCTGGACAACACAGCTCCCAGGATCACAGGGACACGCAAACCCCTCCACCACGTTAAGGTAGCGATTCTCGGAGGGGATATTGTATTACATTACATTACATTACATTACATTACATTACATTACATTATGTTCTATCATATTATACTGTTTTACATTACATTATATTGTACTATATTTTATCACATTACATTACACTACAATTCATTACGTTATACTTTATTTTATTGTATTAGATTACATTATATTGTATTATATTATTAGTATTATAGTAGTAATAGAATATTATATATTACTCGTAGTAGTATTATAAGCATTATTGGTATTGTTGTTTGTGTTGTTAGAATTGTTAAATTACTTTTATTGTTATTATTATTATTATTATTATTATTATTATTATTATTATTATTAGCAGTAGTAGTGGTAGTAACAGTAGTAGTATTGTGTAGAAATGCAAATATTACAAATGTACTTGTTTATCATTTTAAATACTGCTTTACATTCTGCAAACTGCTGTTACGATTTCTATAAACATTGTTTTATTATATATTAATATAACTAACTTTATCATATCATATTGAATTATACTAGCTGTAATAATATTAGCATTATTTGTTTGTGTTGTTTACTATTAGTAGGAATTTTTTAGCTATTATTTTTATTATTTGCATTTGTTTTCTGTAGAAAAAATATATATTATAAATGCACTTGTTTATAATCTTAAATACTGCTTTACATTCTATAAACTGCTGTTAATAATTCTATGCATTGTTATATTATATATTTTTAGTATTATGTTACATTGTATTATCTTATATTACATCCTTTATTTTACATTATATTATAATATATTACATTTTTTACATTATATTGTATGATATTAGTTGTAGCAATATTAGCATTATTTGTTTTGTTGTTTATTATTATTGTTATTATTATTTTTACTATTAGTTGTATAATTTGTATTATTATGATGTAGAAATAAATGTATATTTTGAATGCATTTGTTTATCATTTTAAATAGTCCTTTACATTCTGTAAACTATGCATTATTATATTGTATATTGATTTGAATAATGATATCATATTATATTATTTTATGTTATATTGTATTGAAATGTATTATGTTATTTCATTTTATATATATATATATATATATATATATATATATATATATATATATATATATATATATATATATATATATATATATATTATATTATATTATATTATATTACATTATATTGAAAGAGTGAGGAAGGGAGAAAGGGATGGTTGAAGGGAGGAGGGATGGAGAGAAAACAAGAGGGAGGGAGGTGGATGCTAGCAGCAGAGGTCTGCCTCAAGATGCAGATGGAGGCAGCAGTTGCAGTTTGCTAGCAGAGGCTGTAGGTGGACGCGTGGTCAAAGCAGTCTGCCAGAGGCGGCAAGTGGAGGCAGCAATTGCAGGTTGCTGGCAGAGACTTAAGGTGGAGTTCAGGAGGCAGTGGTCTGCCAGAATCTGCAGGTGGAGGCGGCAGCAACAGATTGCTGGCAGATGCAGTTGGTTGAGGTTTTAAGGTAACACTATTAAAGAAATAATGACAGCTGTGAGAGGCTCTTGGTTTCAGGTGGAGCAGGACTATTTAGGGGTGGTAGATGGAGTTTTGGGGCAGCAGCAGTCTGCCAGAATCTGCAGGTGGAGGCAGCAGCTACAGATTGCTTGCAGAGGCTGGAGGTGGAGGCGTGGTCGAAGCAGTCTGCCAGAATCTGCAAGTGGAAGCAGCAATTGCAGGTTGTTGGCAGAGGCTTTAGGTGGAGTTCAGGAGGCAGCGGTCTGCCAGAATCTGAAAGTGGAGGCGGCAGTTGCAGGTCACTGGCAGAGGCTGTGGGTTGAGGTTTTGAGGTAACACTATTAAAGAAATAATAACGGCTGTGAGAGGCTCTTGGTTTCGGGTGGAGCAGGACTATTTAAGGGGTGGTAGATGGAGTTTCGGCAGCAGCAGTCTGCCAGAATCTGCAGGTGGAGGCGGCAGCTACAGATTGCTGGCAGAGGCTCTGGGTGGCAGAGTTTAAACCTGATGGTGGCTGTTAGAGGCTGTGGTGGAGGCTGGAGAGCAGAGACTGCAGGTGGATGCTCAGGCAGCAGTTGGGTGGCTGCTGGTAGAGGGTGGAGGCAGTAGACGGCTGGAATAAGGCTGATTCTGCAGCAGAGTGACAAAGGTGGAGAGGTGTCTGTCTTGCAGCACACAGCTACTACTAAACTTAAAACTGTCAGACTTTACTTAAAACTACAATACTCAACTTAACACTACAAAGCTTGACTTTACACTATAATACTTGACTTAAAACTCTAATGCTTAACTTAACACAACAATACTGTTTACATATTTACAAATTTGAGCTTATATAAGAAACCTTTAGTTCTTAGCTCGTTTCTGAGGCGGTGTCCGGGGCTTTGGTTCGCCTGAAACGTCCACATCATACGCAGGGGGGGGTGTTCCCCAGCCCCATACGACACATCCACATGAACCAGTCCGTCCTCACTGACTGACTCAGTGAACGTTGGACGCTCCAGACGCTCCCACAGCCGGTGCTTGATGCAACGACCCAATGCCAGACTGTATGGGTGCAGCCGGCCACTCTTGGTCCTGAGAGGAGCAGAGGAAACACAAATTAAGTCATGACAATCCATGTAATTAAAAAGTTAATATAAAAATGATTGAAGCAGATGATCTGATTGAAAAAGTCATGATGTTGACGGCATACCTCAGCATGCCATCCACAACTTCGTGGTAGATCCTCTGGTACTCCTCAACAGACCGGTTGTGGATCATCAGAAGGGCGTCGTCAAGCAGCGCAGCAGTGGAGGGCTGGGGGCTGGGGGCCACATCGGAGCACGCTGGTAGATCCTCAGGCGGGATGGTGGCGGAGGGCCTGGGGACTAAATTCAGAAGAGAAACAAAGTCACTGGCTGAGGTCAAGGGTTCAGGAGTGGACACTGAACTGACCACCTCAGGAGTCTCAGAAGACTCAGAAGGACGAGCCGCAGCAGTCCGCTTCCTCTTCTGGGGAGGGGGGCCAGCAGAAGCAAACGGCTGGTGCTTCGGCTCAGAAATCCACACCTGGGGAAGGTCAAACACACACGAGAGGATGTCAGACTCCAGTGAATATGTTTTTTAACAACATAGTCTTATACTCTTATCCCAGGTTCACCCTGGACGCAGAGGCAGTGTGTGAGCGTTGTTGATCTGCAGTGTGTTGCACGCTCTTGGTGTTCACACTGACAGCGTTGTGGCTGTGATGCTTCTGCAGGGCTGCATGCTGCTATGAGTTTTGTATTTCCACATTTATAAGCACAAATTCCACTCGTTTATGAAGTCGTGCTACTCCTGCATTGTCAACAGCACGGCCGTGCAAATATTTCAAAATAAAATACCTCATGTCAACAACTGTTGGGATTCTGTCAAAAGAGATGTTGTCAGAGGGCTTTTATTTTGAAACAGAAGCAGGGAAGTTTGAGTCCAACAGATGGGTTTGTATTTCCCTATTTCCTCTACCACGGATTAAGATATTGAAACTGTAATTAATAGTGGTGTAGAGTCAATATAATTATCAAAAAGCCATTTTCACTGTCTGTTTCTGCAACCACAGACAAACGGAGAGGCATCAGAAAGCCTTTTTGCAATGGGAAACTGCAGTTATTATCTCAACACTACCAAACTCCATTGACAAAAACATAAATTTCAGAACAAAATTTTAAATTTAAATTTAAATTTTAAAATTTTAAGATTTTTAAATGGAAATTAAAAGGAAAATCACTGTAATATAAATGCACCCAATAAGCAACAGACCCAAAACCTTCAATATTCACAATATAGTCTGCCATGTGCAGCTGATCAGGATTACACTCAACAATGTAGGACATAAACATTTTTTCTATCCGAAATATGAAAATCAGATGTCATACCTGGTCGCCGCTACAGCACGGACACGTTCTGCGGGCGGCAGGCCTCCTGGGTCTCTCGGACCTGCGTGCAGACACTCTGCAGTAGTCGTGGTCTCGCAGGAAGACCGGCACAGCAGACGACTGTAACACACACTCATGTTAGAATGATACTCCACAAGCACAGTACACTATAAAAACCCATGCTATGACCTCTCAGTTTGGAGACATAATTATCAAGTCAAAATGTTTCACAATTATAAATACCATTTATTTACAATGTTTTAAATTTCCCAATAATCAAAAAGACTTGAAAGAAATCCTAATCAGTATTTATTAAATTGTAAGCATTTTTCAGGGGGCAGCTTTGAATAATTTCACGATTTATTAAAATAATTCTGTTCAAATTAGAGTCACTCTATTGCTCTTTTTATTTCCTACATCTGCCCATCTGCACACTCAGCACTTATTCATTCCCTCGGCATAATTTCTACATTTAAAACCTATAATGATAAAATAGATTTAATTGGAAACAAAACATACAGAAAATTGTTTTGTGCTATTTTTTTTAAAGTGCATATAATATAACACCGAAATAATACTGCTGTTTTTGTTTGTTTGTTTGTTTGTTTGTTTGTTTGTTTGTTTGTTTTGTTTCATTTTGTTTTGTTCCATAAAATTTCACCAATAACTTCTACACTATAAACTCTATTTTTACTGCTGTACTTGTACTTGACATAATTAAGTAATTTAGTTGTGTTGCTAATTTAATTAACTGTCACGTACATTAAGTGAATACATCCACTCCATTTTTTATTTTTATTTTTTTATGGTATGAAAATGATTTTAAACTGCTGAGTCAAAAATTACCCTAAGACCAGATTTTGACCCTGTTGGTGTGCAGCTTTCATGGAAATAACAAAGGCAATGTTTTACTTTTTCTCATGTCGGGGTCAGTCCAGGAAAAGAAATCAAACTTCAACATCGAAAAAAGATCATTTGAGCAGTTTTTTGTTAAACATTTTTGTCCAATAAAACAACGTAAGGCTTAATATGTGTATTCATTTTCACTTTAATACCATATATTATGCATATTATGAGACAATAAGTGAGGAAAGTATATAAAAGCAAGTAAACAGAAAAAAATAGGCTATTTTCATTTTAATAGCCACTGAAAACTTAATATTGAAATGCAAATGTCACTTAATCCATGGCATTGAAATATTTTACTTTGAAAATCATAAATCTTATGTTAATTTGCAATGTCAAAAGCTGAATTTGAGTATATTTTGTTCGTGTTCACAAATTCAGATCTATAAATTAAAGTTTTAGAAAAGAAAGTTTCAGTTGCTCAAATTGATTGCTGAATTTATTATCCAAAAAGTCAGGAATATATATATGTTTGGAAATTCTTATGCATGAAATTACGGATTTGATATTATAAACAATGAAGGAGATGTGTTTAAATTCAGGTGTTTGGAATTGCAAATCAAGAAATGTCATATTTTCATGATCAATCATATTTTTAATCGAAAAACGTAATATTTTGATGTCAAATAGGCAAATTCAGATTAAATACATGCTGATTAAATACATGCAACATGATTTTCAAAGTCAAATATTTCAATGCTGTGAATTCAATGGTGTGTAAAGTCTGATATTAATAATAAATGGCTGTTGAAATGAAAATACTTCTGTCTCTTGTCTGCTAGCCTGTTAGCAGTGTTTCAGTCGACGGTTAAACACATAAAAAGAGCGTCAATGTGTTTGAATCTTACAGTTTCCATCATGAAGTGAGTTGAGAGTCTTTCAGTGAGTTTCAGAGAGTCTTTACTCCTGTTAGGATGCAATTTCTCAGCACAAATCGTCAAAGTGGTTGTTGTCAGTGAAAGTTGTTGTTGTGAATGTTTAAACTTATTCTGGAATTATCTTACAGTTCTGATTTGTGATGCAATAAAATTCCACAACGACCAAACTACGTCACTGCAAGACTTTTCGTGCACGCAAGGCCAAATCTCACCTCTGTGATGTAAAATTTATTTAATTAACTTGCGAAACACCTGAGATCAGATCCATATATGACTAATGTAGAAATGCAGCCTGCACACCTGACTGCGTACTCAGAGAGTCTGATGGAGGTTTGCTGTCAGTCTGATGAACAGCGAGGCCTAAATGTGGGTTTTTGTTTTTCAAAATATTGCAGCGACAAACTGCAACCTCACGTGGATCTACTGCATTACAAACTGTAAAGAGAATATTTCCTATTTATATTTTGCCATCTTGGAGGTGCCAACATCTAACCATGATGCGTTTTGCCTCTTTTACTTTGTTCCAGAACATTTTAAAATTTGCATCAAAATCAATTTTTATTGTAAGGCAGATTCCGTAATTGCTAAGTTTTACCATCATCGAGCGTTATGTGTTGATGTGTTTATTTTATCCTTCGTTTTGAGTTTGTTAAATATTTGTGTTCATCACACAGCAGCTGGATCGATATGTGTGTCACCAGAAGCGCTGTGCACATTTTACGCACGTGGCGCAGCGCCGGTAACTTCATCAATTAGATCTATTTAAATCGTCAGCAGGTTCAATGAGGATCTAACCATATTCGACAGTCAGAGATTTCTACACATTAACCTGTTTACTCCAAAACTCACAGATTCCTGGTTTATTTAGTAAAAACATCTGGAACAGTCCAGCTCCATCACAGTTGTGGGGACATTTTTATCATAACTAATAAACAAAGTACATTCACATATTATTATTATTATTATTATTATTATTATTATTATTATTATTAATTTATTTCTTTTTTTTTCTGTACAACTATGCAATCATAATATAGAGTTTTTAATAAAGTTGCTTTAATAAAAAGTACGCATGGAACATATCCTTTTTTGTTGGTTTGTTTTTTATTTTGTTTACCAAGGGTGTGAACATAAACTAGTCCATTTTATGGAAGTTTTTAAATTTCAAACTAAGGTGAACCAGTCCATTTAAATCTGTGTAACCTGAAGCAGCTCTTGTGAGGAGAGTATCTGCACAACCTCAGTTGAGACGATTGAAAACTTTTGTTTCAGTAAATGAAACTTTTTCAAACATTTTCTTGCTTTGTTCTTGCAAACCTCAGTCAGTGCACTGATGTCAAATGTTTATGGTGTGTGGAAGTTAAACAAAAAAAAAATCAAACAAACAAACAAAAAACCTTGTGATACATCTCTCAAATTGTCCTTGCTGACTTGTTTGATGTGCTCTAAATCACAAAAAATACACACTTAACTTGCATTGTTCTTTTATTTATTGGGAAGTTCTCTTAGACCAAAGTAAGAAAAATATATATGAAAAAAACACTATGAAATTATAATGAAATTACATTTTTTATGGTTGAAGAGGTGGGTGGGCCTATTTGTGTGCCTGTCTCCTGTTTCTGTTTGTCTGTGTGCTTCTCCAGGTGCAGAGTGATTGAGCACACCTGTGATTAATCTGCTGATTAGCAGCCTGCAGTTTATAAAGACTGAAGAAGCAAACAGTTGGAGTCAGCGGGTCAGAGTGGGTGCTGTGTGTTGGACTGACAGAACTAGTGTTTTAGTGGAATCTGTGTTCTTTAAAAAGATATTTCCAAAACACTTCTTTGCTGATTGTTAAATTTAGTGTAGCTTTCTTTCCTTTTTTTAATCAAAGTTGTAGATATTTGGCTCGCCAAGCTAATAAAGCAAGTTGCTATCAAATCACACAGCAAAGAAAATGTGCATTGCACTGCTGCAGCCTTTGTGCATGTTTGATATCACAGATACGGCAGGAGGTGTTGAACCTGCTGAGTGTCCTGCAGCAAACACTGTATTTACACTGATAATTTGATTATATCCACATTAAACATACACTGCCATTATTGCAGGTGTTACGTAAAGACCTTAACAAGGTTATGTTATTCATATAGACTGAAATTGAGTGTATATAATCCGATTAACGCAGCAAGATTACCTGTCAGTCTCTTGAATTACTGTGAAATGTTCCGGAGGTGGACGTAATATATGACCACCTGTACATTTCAATAATGAAATACTGCTGCAAGAAATGTAGCACTCATTGAATTCAGATCACGTTATGTCACAGTTTAAACATGACATACAACACGTTAACATGTTTGTATGATATCTTATGTGGTGTTTGTGTGTGTGTGTATGTGTGTGTTTCTGTGCATGCTACATAGTGAGGACAAGATATATATATATATATATATATATATATATATATATATATATATATATATATATATATAAGTGGGAGATTCTGACTAGTCCTCACTTTTGCCATCAGTTTGCAATCAGGGTTAGGCTGGGGTTAGGCATTTAGTTGTGATGGTTAGGGTAAGGGTCTAAGGAATGCATTATGTCAATGAGGATCCTTACAAAGACATAAGTACAAGGATGTGTGTGCGTGTGTGTCAGGGAGGGAGCAAGAGAGCGAGACAGAGATGCTAAAAAAAAATAAAATAGTTATACAACTACATTTTATATATATACTACCAGTTGACTTCTGTTGGTTTTATCTGGCAAAGACATTTTTAACTCTGCAGTATTTGAAATGCTGTGAGACAAACCACTTCAAAGCGCCATTCATTCACCATCAGTCAGGCTCTACTACTTAACCGTCAGAGCTGCAGCTTGTAGTCGAGGCACAATTGCGAGATCATCAGGTCAAGTATTCACTCTTCATCAGAATGGCCCACTTTTTTTTTTTTTTGCAGAAAACACAAAATCGAGGGAATTCTTTGCAGATCTTACCAGTGACACTATGTGAAGTGAAAATGACAAGATTGGTAAAAATATTTCTAAAGGACAAATCAGCAGCACTTAATCACTCATAGACACATGTCCACTCCATACTAGTGATGGGCAGACTGATTGTTTTTACAGTATTGGTTCCTTTGAGTTGATGTTAATGTATCGAACCTTTTGTGAAATATAGTGTCAGTTTTGCTGCAGCACGCCCTTTACACTACATGCTTGTTCTCTTTTGTTTACATTAATAAAGATTAAATGTTATCAGTTGAGGTTGCAAATTGTAAGCACCTCCCTTAATTGATCATTGTCAAATTAACAACTAATGGAGTAATTGTTATTTTAAAAAAGAAAAGAAAAAAGAAAAAAAATTCTATACAAAAATATTCCATTTTTTTTCTTTTCCTCAAATTTCACAACAACATATTGCCTATAGACAGCATTATCAGTTGATTAAAGTTCACACGTTTGATCATACTCTTAATGACCGATTAATCATTCGTCGATTAGTCGTATCATCCCTAATATCGATGCATTGACTCAGCACCCCACTTGTTTGTGGTTTGGCGACGTCAGCTCAATGAGATGTCACGCAAATGCCAACGACCAACAAACTATCGGTTTTTGAGGGACAAGTAGCAGATGCCCCTTTCACTCTTGGGAGCATCTCCTCTTGCCCATCGATTTGATCTGATCAGCTCTGACCCGATCATCAAAACAAAACAACTATCTGCTCCGTGACTAAAGCTCCTCATTCTGCTCGACCTGCGCTGTGCTCCTGGACCTTGGAAAAAAAAAGTAAGAATTTACAGAATAGACACAGAATTCTTTAAAAAAAAAAGAAAGAAAGAAAGAAAGAAAGAAAAAGGACACACACACGATTTAAAAAAAGTAAGTTTGCTGGAGCTGCAGGTTGCCTATCCCTAGCCAATAGGATACACGCAAAGGACTCACATGCACAAACATGTACGCATGTCTGGACCCTCCATCACCACATCTGACAGAGAACCTCAGAATAAAACACACAGAGGTAGCAGGACTTCATTCTCTGCTCAGGACGCCATTACTCGGCTATATCTTCAGTTTGCTGCTATATATGCTCTGACTGTCGTATAGAGTTGCTTTAATCCTGTAACCCGGCTCACTGACTCTGACCATCTCTATTTAGAGACTGAATGAATAAATATGTAAAAAGAAACCCACACTTCGGCTCTGTTTCTTTGAGTTTGTCCTGCACTTGTTAATTTCTCTTTGTCTTTAGTTGTCTGTTTGTGTCACCTCTTTTTTATAAAGCACATAATGACCCTCCTGCTTATTGAAATACTCAGTATAAATAATCTTGTCTTGACAGAGCCCTGACTTAGCCTTTTTTTTTAAAATAAACCTCCGGGACATTACAGATGGATGCCTGCCGACTGAACACAGACGAACCGTTTGCCATCTCTCTCCCTGACAGAAATGGCTGTAAGAGTTTGTTGCCAAATACACCTTGTACATGATTAACTATCTTTCGCTGTATTAAAACACACTCGCGTAGCCATCTGCCAAGTACGATTGTGTTCAACCACCAAAACCATTTCATGAGAAAACTCATTTTCAGCCTCTTAATTATTTTTCATTACAGTGGCGCTGAGGAGTAGATTGGAATAGGACAGTAATTGCCCGGCCTGAGCGGCGAAACAATCCTGATGCATCAGGCTAGATGAAGTGTGACAGGGAGACATCTCACCACTGTCCAGAGCCCATTAGCCTGTTTCCTCCTTTCTGATCGCCTAAAAACCCCCTCGGATTGTGGTCAGCGCAAGGTCAGCGTGGCAGCCTTTTTTAAGGGGGAGGCAAAGTGCTGGCGGCAATCTGCACGAGATTTTGATAACCTTGTCGCCAACATTGCAACCGTCCTTAAGCGTGTCCGATTGTGAGTAGCTGTCACATTGCGGTGCACTTTACCATTCTCCCGGAGCTGCCACTGGAACGAAAGGGGGCAGCTCCTGCGGGTTTAAGAAGGATGTGTTCAGCACAGCTTGTGAGGCTGCTGTTAGGATTATCTCCCCCACCCCCCCCACCCCATCTGTGGTGTGATAGAAAAGCTTCTCCAAATGTACTATCGTGAGCAGTGCTGCCAATCAATACAGCTCAAGAGTTAAAAAAAAAGGGGGTCTCTGCTGTTAATTCATCTCCAGTCCTGCCTGTTCCAAAATCTGGTTTATCCTCCCCGTGTCATGTGTAGAAATAAAGACTGTGCATCTGAGAGCTTGGCACACAAATGTTCAAGCAGTGCAGAATAAATGTAACCTGATATGTTTGTCTTTAAAAATGGGACCGTGGAAGTTTGCTGATCAGCAGATATTGTAGCCACAGGTGTCAGTTACAGGATAATGATGCATTATAAATGTCCCATGATCCTCTCGCTCCAGAGACATCACCATTAGACGACACGACTGAGAGCAAGTGGAATGTGACCACATTGGAGAGTCAACAAACATTTGCTGAGGGAAAGTGTTCTCGTTACCGGCAGCAACAGCACGGCTGGTATTGTTTTCACCTTGCGAATCTGTGTGTGAGTCATCATGGCACAATGTGTTTCTGTAGACACCAACTGCAGCGTCAAATACCACAGAAACTGCTCTGAGTACTTTGCCAGGTGTTTATATGTCTGGAAAAATTTTTGTCAATGTGATCCCAGCCAGCACTGTTTGGTTCTAAATGGTACAATGCAACCACTGAGTGTTTAAATAACGTTTTCAGGTGCAACTTTTCTTTATGTTCCCAGAGCATTCTCTTTAAAGTTTGGGCAACATTCTCTTTAAACATCAAAAAAAAAAAATTAAAAAAATTTTAATTGTTAACATATCACATCACGTTACATTTTCATCTAAAACAAAAAAGGTTCGTAATCTCAGTCCTCAATGACATATTATGGACATTGCTTTTAAAATGTCCTCCCTTTGTTCTCATGTAACATTGTGGGAACATATTATAAAAGAACATTCTATGATTTATGACCTCAACATCCCCAAAACATCCTCAGAATGTTGCAATCATAACGTAACATCTTAGTCTGCATTTAACTTTACAGGAACATTACTTGAAATGATAAACAGTACCTTAGTACCCAGGATAGCCCTTGCAAAAGACCCATGTGGAGCCACCACATGGGTCCCACATGCAAATGTTGGCTGAGAACTGATGCTAGAGAAAACTTCAAGGAGTGTCCAGAGAGAAAAGGGTTCATATTTGCTCAATGTATCCTTAAATGCCTTATGAGTGGTATTAAAATTGGGGCCCCTACCAGTTTGTTTGTTTGTTTGTTTGTTTGTTTTCATGTAAGGTTTAGAAAACGAATCATGGTGAATTGTTGACTTTGGGTTTCACATAGTTGTTTGCCTATTTTGGGCCCACTTAGTTCCAATGTAACCCTAGCATAACCCATGTGGGACTCACTTTGGGCACTCCAATTGAGGAATCGAAGGTGTTGGTCTATGAGGCCATTTAATGTGTGAATTGATTATTCTTTTCTCTATAATTGTGATTCTTTTTTCCTTTCCACCTTTTTAGGAATGACTTTGCTGTTGCCAAAGGCTGTATCTCGCTTTACATTTGCTATGCTTCCCCCAGGATCTAGGGTGGTGCTGCTCTGTTTCATCCATACCTGTGAGCTTTCAGCAAACGTGCACAAATACGGACAAAATGAATGAAAAGTATAGACAGAATGTTGAGAATAATTGAGCCCAAAGTATTGCCTTCAAGGCAAAACTTAACTGCAGGTCTGTAATGGGACTGAACTCCAACCTTCTGCATTAAATTCTGAACCCCTAACCTACCATGACCAGCCTCCACACCTTTCTGCTCCGTGGTATAAAGGATGGAAGCATTAGAATAATTGGATGGGCTGGTTATTATTTGTACCTGATGGACCTGGAAAAGAAAGAAAAATAGAGAAACATCCCATTTCACAAGTGATCAGATAGCTCTCTCCACAATGAACAGTGAACACAGGTATACCTTTTTTGTTTTAATGGACCTTCCAGACAAGGGACTGGAAAAGGCCTCAGGCTTTAACAGAAAGTGTACAGTGGCCTCACTGAGTGGTCTAAGACATGTTTTGCCTTGAAGATTTTGCAGCTCCAGCCAGCTTTCACACATGGGTGGACAATGGCCATGAAAGTAAAAACAAATTGTTCAGCCGCACCTGAGTACCCGGACAGCAAGGGAGATCCTGCATGTCTTCATTCTTCACCTTAACCCAGTTTTATCAAGGTCAGCCTTTGCACTTTGAAACAAGGACACACAGTTTTTTCTTTTTTCCTTGGGGCAACGCAGAAGCATCAGCTCTGCCCGAATGCTGCTCCAACACTTTCTTGCATCAGACAATTCAATAAAAGCTCAATAAAGATGTGGTGTCCTCTGATATTGCAGGCAAGGTCTTCATTATGAGAATGATGGGAGAGGAAGGAACGCTGAGAGCGGTGTTCAGTGGAGCAGTTTACATGAGGACGACACATAACAGAAAACTTATGAAACTGATCCAGTAGCTTGTTTTAAAACTTGTGGCCTCCAGACAGGATCAGATTATCTTTGCCCTGAAATGTATCACTCTCTGAACACGAGGCATCACCATTTTCTGATGAAATGAAAGCTCTTGATTTCTTAAAGAACAAGGAAACATGGGAAATATAAACAGTTCTGGCAAACATGCATTTGTGCTACTTAAATGGCTGCGTCCAAACTTCTCATTATGTAACCGTAAGATGATGAAATATGATCCAGGAAGTCCAGCTTGAATAAAACATTAATGGGTTTGAAGACGGCACAGTGGTTTATGAGGCAGGATTGCACTTTTGCGAGTTAATGTAGTAGCAATCATATTCTCCTAGGTCTTGACAGTCTCTAAAATAATAGGAGACAAGTCTCGCTGTTCAAGGTCAACTTCCAGAAATGAGACCTTGACCATAAAATATCATTGCTAGGGTCAACATTCTTGCCAAATCCCTGAGTCTGAACCATCAGTGTGCTGCCACAGTGATCCCACTGAATTGAGTGAATGAGTGAAGATGCAGTCCTAATGTTCGTCTAAATGACTAATTTATTAGAAGACTGAAGACTGTATTTTATGATGCCACCCTATTTATTTCAGTAAAGGATGCTCATTGGACCCCAATGTGTTTTTGGACAGGAGGAAATTTTGTATAGTTCTTAGAACTCCCCTATGTATTGTGTCTGCACCACAAGAACTAGGATCGATCATAATTCTTAGAGCTCCAATTTGGGGGACGATTTCAGCTCATATTTAAGAGCAGATTCCAAGGCAGTTCACCAGACTTTGAAGACAATTTGGCATAGTGGCCAAACTGTGTAACTACAACTTCCAGTTCTGTCACATGATGCCATGGGGGCCCCAAAGACTATTTCCCACAGACTGGCATTGGGAAAGAGACTTCTTTATATCAGTGGATTATTTATAACCCCCTGAATGACTAGTTTCACTATCAGAGTTTGCAGCTTGCCAAGGGTGACACTGAAAATAAGTTAACATTAGCTCAACACAAGCCATGAACTTTACTTTGCCAGTTGTCATAGTTACCACGTCATCACTGCCACAAAAGGCATACCTTTCAATTCATCCGATCATCTATCAGAAAAAAAAGAAAAAAGAAAAACACACTAAGTGGTCTGCTTTTCTGACTTCTAAAAAAAAAAAAAATAAAGTTTTAAAAATCCAAGGTGTTTTGGGCACTCGGTAAGCAAAATGCATTTGTTTCAATAAAAGCCATTGCAAAAAGCTTTGCTCGGCTGCTAAAACATGCTCTGTGTAATTGGGGCATTGCTGATGCAGACTGACTTCCTTTTGTATTTAATGTGTAGTCAATTTATACTAGAACACTACTGTATACTAGTTTTTTGAGCCAATATCACAACATCTTCAAGTCCTACTTTTGCCAATACAGTCCAGAGATATTCCAGAGGGTTTAGTCTAAATGTGGCTGTAATCTCCAAAGCCCACATCTGGGCCTAGACAATACAACACACAGTGAAAGGCAAAAGTGACTGTGTCACCTACAGTTCTGTTTTTCAGAGGTTTGCCAGTAGAGTGTCTAAAACTGTCCTGAGGATGGCAATAGAGGAAAAGCCAAAGGACTAACAAAATCTTTTTGTAAGCATGACCAATCTGCCTGCTGTATGGGGATATCTTGTGTGCAAACCTGCCAAATAAAGTGAAACAGCCAATAACATATTTATATAGACAGTCAGATCAGATTCATTGCTATTTGACACAAGCATTCGATACATACCTGAAATCAAATGGGTTATTTTCACCAAAAACAATAACAGCCCTGTCAGTTGTTCCCTATAAAACATCACGTTTTGTTCAAATATTTTATTTCATGTAATTTCATCATAAAGATGGATTTCTTGTACAAGTGGACTCTATTGCATTATATATTCTGCCTTTGTGTGCAGTGAATAGCTGAATATTCAGGCAGATAAATGAACAGCAAAACATTTCATTCTTCCTTAAGGCTTCCATCACCGTGAAAGGTGCTGCATTCAGTTTGCAGCTGTACAATATTCAGCAAACTAAATGGATGATTTAAAGTTTAAAACAAAAATGTGCTTTGTTGGAAGTCATTTAAGCCCATTTAGATACTTGAAATAATACACAGCGGAAATGCATTATTCTCCTGGTAGAAAATGGCCCTGTTGTTAGAGAGAAAAAAAACCCCTCCTGTTAGAATGAATGGATCTATTTTTATCAGCTTCTATCTGTAGCGGAGGGGGGGTTTAAAAAAAAGAGATTTTTTCTGCTCAAGAGCTAGGAGTATTGTCTAAGGGACAGCTGATCTGTATGCTTTAGCGCCAGGAGAAGCCACTTACTCCATCATCGCAGAAATCCCTGCAGTACAGCCTTCCCTTGTACATTTACAGGCCTGAGTTCAGCCCTGTATCCCACCTGTCAAGACAGAGAGCTAAACATGTCCATCTTACTCCATTTGGCAGAAAAAACACAAGGGGAAAAGCTGGAAAGGTGTTCTTCTCTATCTCCACTTTCACTTTTTTTTCCTTTATTGTACTGTAATCACAGGGGCGAGTGGGTTGCATATTTCTAAATCATTTATTGGGGAGCTAATGCATTGCACTTGCAGGAAGAGTGCCCACTTTGGCTGTAATTACTGTTGCAGGAGATACTGTGCAGTCTCACATGGGAAGTCCCTTTCCTGTCTTTCTGCCTGACTGTACACAATGATAACTATTGTTGAAGTTTTAGTAAACAGAAAGTGTTTTAAAGTAGATTGTAAAGTGGTGGATTTTGCTGTAAAGGATCGACCTGATCTTCTTGTTTTCTAATTGTCAAATTCATTTTTTGGAGAATGATCTTTTGGTGAAATGTGTAAAGAACCTTTTTTTCCCCCACTCCTATATGTAGAAAATCAAATACTTAATATAGATATATGATTGTTTATTTATTTGATTTTAAACAATTTAAATGTATATTCCAGCAGAAACCTGTGTATGTCATGAGCCACAAAGGTGTGAACAGGTTAATGTACCTTATTAAGCAACTCTTACTCAGGATAGATTACTTCAGTCCCACCTCCCCGTAGCTGCAGAGAGTTCCTGCAGATCTCTTTTTTCCACACATGAGCTCCAACAGTGGTTACATTGCAGGATTTTTGATGCAATGCTTGCTGGAATCTCTGCGGAGAAAATGCAACAACAACTGAGTGATGCTCTGCTGGAGATTTCACTGTGATCACAAAGATGAGATGTCTCAACGCTTTCCTGACCATCGCTGTCACGACAACAGCTTCCCGGAGAGGAGTGTGCGAGGCCTAGAGTCTCTAAACTGCTCCGGTGGTTTTTATCATCCTCTCCCCCCTGAATCATATCACCTCGCCCGTACCTTCTCCTCTACTCAATCCAATATGCTGTTATCTATCTATATATATATATATATATATATATATATATATATATATAAAAACATCCTTACCTCACTACTTCACTCACATTCCTCTTATCTGCTCCTCTAGCACTTCTGATCCTGGAGGAACAGCAATGTTGTTGGGGTGTTACAGCCCTGACCTTTGTAACCTCTGTGAAATGGCTTGGATTGGGACCAAAGATTGAGCCATGCCTGTCAAACATTAATGCCAGTGGTTTGATTTTGGGTGGATTGCTTTTATTGTGCTCCTCCAATAAAACCAATTCTGATTTATTATGAAGATAAGCATTTAAAAGACTATCTCAGTAATTCAAAAGTACATTTCCATTTTATGTATGGGGCTCACAAGAGACAGATTTTTTTTAAAAAAAGAAGAAAAAAGAAAATAATGGTCAACAGTGATGCATCAGGGTCTGAGAAATCTTCATTCTTAGTACTTTGCATGGGTCTATTGTCAAACAACTTGGATGGATAGCTGCAGCCATATTGTTTTTGGAGTCCATGTGGCATGCCCTTGCCAGCCTTGTCCACCAGTACAAGACAAACCAACAAGTTCTCATCCCATCTCATCACATGTTGCAGCTTTGCAGTGGACTTTCACATCTAAATCTTACATTTTAGGTATCTTTTTGTATCTGATCTTTACACTCCCAGATGCTGCTGATGTCAACAAATGCATATGATGGGATGACGCTGCAGTTGCGCATGTTTAGGCAACAGCAACACATGGCATATGACACAGGAATATCAACAAACGGACATGCTGGGGATGGTTAGGTTTAGGCGACAAAGTCACAGATGGTTAGGTTTAGGGGAATGGGGCACATAAATCGGTGTTGAAAAAAAACCCATCACATTCAGACAGGAAGCAAACATAGGACACTGGCATGAAAATCCAGAGTGTGTTAGATCCATCCACAGCCCCTCCTATACATCCCTATATTATGTCATTATCAGGAGTGTTTCAACCTGTTGCATGCAACAAGTTCCAATCGGCCGCACTTTGAAATTTTTCACCTGTGTAGGTATTAGGTGCAACAGATGCCGTCCGGCCGTCTGCCAGTTTATAATAACACAGCCTCTGGTTCTGTCCAGCCTGTGCTCTTTCACGCTGAAATGTATGTATGTATGTATGTATGTAAATATAAAACAACAGTCAACTATTTAATGTAGTCAAAAAAACAACGTGGAGATTAAAACTAAATAGAGTTCACTAGATGTATAAGGAGAGCTGGATAGTGTTGGGGTGAGTTGGAGCGTTGTTCATTCCAATGAAAGTTGATAGGCACTGCTTCCACACTGTGTGGCCCATTGAGCAGGCGCACTGGAGACTTGTGTTGACTGAGCCAGCTGCTTGCGTGTGCTCTGCTAACTTGAATGGGGATAAAATGATTTAATCATGTGGCTCTTCTGGACTATTGAAATGTTATCAGTTTAAATGGGTTAAATCCCAGTGGTGAACTCATTTCACAGCTGCTGTGCTAAAAAAATTGTGGAGGTCTTATTCACCATGGAAGTCTATGGTCAAAAGTCTTTTTGAGACACAGAGAATCAGGTGATGGACATAACTGTACTCCAGGCGTCCTGATTCACCAACATTTTGGTCCAGAGGTCTTTTCCAGGTTTCTTCCACAGCGTTTTGCTCCTGTGTGTTTTTGGACAGTGCCTGCTACAGTGTTAGAGAGCAAAAGCAACTTTGCCACTAAAGAGAGACTGTAACTCATGTGAGAATGTACACAATAGCAAGGACACACCAGCAGAGTGATAGCTTGAAGGTTTTCACACGGAGCATGCTGAGAGCTTTATGGCTTGTGTGTCCTTAACATCTGAAGAATCTCTTTAGTCTTTCAAATGAGTTTTCTTTGCACTTACACACGTAACTATTGACTAGTCATTTCTTAGACTGTGACAAAACTGAGTGCTTCAGATGGAGGCTAATGTAAACGCTAAGCAGAAAAGAGAAGCTGCCAGGTTTTTACTGACGTGATGTTTTTGCTACACTTGTCAATGTAGACAAGGTCCAAGATAAGATAACCTTTTGACAACTCTGACTATAATAACATTTGTTTTAGGGGATATGATTTGCTTTTAACTTGAATGCCTGTTGCTCAATTGTAGAATAAGAAATGTTGAATATGTTTGGGGTGCAACATTTATAACGTAGCACCTTCTTTAGCACTGATCTGATGAAGACCAGCGAGTGAGTAATGTAAATTCACAATTTGAGATGACAGGGTACAGTGAGCTGAATAATCCCACACCGAGCATTTCACGGATGACCTTTCCAGTCTTCAGCTTGAGCTGCAGTAATGTGAAAGGCAGATGGGAGGGAGAGTGATAGGGGTTCAGGAGGGGGTAAGCAGTGCCCTGTGGCTCTTGCTCCTGTTAGGCAATCCCAAACTCCAATGGCATTTTAATATGTCACAAGAGGTGTGTTTAATTTGATAATGATCACATCAATATGTGACAGTGAGTCCCCAACACTGAAACCCAGGGTGCCAACGAATTCTTCAGCCGAGCTTTGAAAAAGGTGTATCGTTGAGAGCCAGCCAGCTGGATGGAAATCAGAACTGGGAGGAGAAGTTAAGCTTCTCTGCAGGACTCTGCACAGACCGTGAGTTAATCTTGATAAATGCTGGACGTCAATATGAAAATGCCAAAAGTGTATGCAAGATAAGAGGCCATGCAAGCCATATTCCGGGCCTCAGACTTTGTGCTTCCTCTTTTTCTGCTGACTTAGAATCCTCGAGAAGGTTTTCTTTCAAAGGTGTTATCTTTTTTTTTCAACCTTAGACCTTGAAACTCTTCTCCTCCAGTGAGTATGGAAAACAAAGACATGTCCGTACAGTAAAATAAGGTTGTCTGGCTTCAGAGACTTTGACAAGGTGACTCATAAAGGGGTGTTACAGAACAAGAGCAAGACACACCAGGAGAGTCTGGAAACTCCATCCCCCTTTTGCTCTGGCGCTGATGGATGTGCCATGCCGGACCATCCGTCTGTGATACAACCTCGTAAAGATGTCATTTACCCAAATCAAAGACAAAAAGGACTCTGTGTTACTTACCGGTAGTCCAAAAGGTCTTTGCGAGTGCACGTCTGTCAGGAAGCCCCGAAAAAGGAGCAACAGATAGAGAGATCACCAGCAAAGTGAAAATCACTCACTCACCAGGAGTTGTTTTTGAACAGCCGTTAAATGATGCCTTCCTGGGAGTTTTCTCCCCCCACTCGAAGTCTCTCATTATGTCCTGGAGAGTCTTTTATGATCTCAGGCATGTTTCCCATGATGCCCCATCTGTCTGTCCCGCTGTGACAGAGGGCCCGGCCTCCTCTCATTCCTGTCGGACAGCTCCATCACTCACCGATGCCTGCCGCTATCTCTACATCAAAACAATGCTGTGCCAGAGTGAATTAGTATGTCCTTCACCTTGGGTGGAACCCTGTCATTACTTTACCTCAAGACTCAAGACAAGAAGATATGATTTAGCACATGTTACAGGAAGTGCAACATTGGTATGTCCTCAAAAGCAGGCACTGGGATGTGTGGTTTATAGGTGTCTTGCCATTTGCTAAGCTCTCATGAGGACAGCTCTGGGCAAATGTATTAATATGTTTAGTTAACAGGGGTTTGGAAATGATTTCTGTGCCCTATCATTGTCTTTAAGTGACTCCAATACAATCTACTTTTGCAACAGCTGCTATAAATGGGAATTTTCAGTGTCCTCAATCTCCATGCCTTTGTATAGCGCTAAACGTTGCACCATCAAAGCATTATAAGGTGAACTAGAGTTCATGGAACTTTTTCAGTGATCACAATCATGCAGCAGTTTTGCAAATGTTGCTCAAATGAGTACAAACTCTAAAGAACAGATTATGTTGAGTGGACGTAGTGGGAAGATTACATTGCTCCACCATGAGAGGATTATGTGACAAGGAAAAGCTTTGGACTTCAGTTTGAGTATATGCAATCTCACCTTAAGCAGCTCGCTTATCTCTTATCTTAAAAGTTCTTAGCATGACTCTGGGATTAAAGAGACTTGTCTGCTGGAGTTTTAGTTAAAAGACATGATATAATAAGACAGTGGCAGTGTAACAGACAGCATTTATCTCCATTGTGTGCATCTATACCATGAATGTATAAAGAGCACTGGATGCAGTGTTTGAGAAAGGCCTTGATTTGTTCTTATAAGAGTTGGTCAGTGGCACATGGAGCTAAAAATGATAATTTCCCGCAGTTTGAAATTACTGATAATTGATCTTCATTGTGGGACCCATAAAGCAACAACACTCGAGACTTTTGGCAGCCAAATGTGGCTTTGCAACTAACTACTGTTGTCCAAGCAACTAACTTTTAGATTAGCAAACTTGAATGAATATTAAAAATAATAATAATAATCTAGACTTTTTAAATGTTTCTAGACAACATGGATAAAATCCCAACAATGTGTTTATTCGCTAGGGGTTGTGACATTTTCAAAAATGTATCCACAGGTTTCCAGACATAATAACGTAGGGCTGTGGAGAAAAAAAAACAATGTACTTTTGGACCCAAAGGCATCAGGTGACAGACCCGAAAGTTGTAGTTACACATTTGGCCACAATCTCAAACTGACTTTAAAGTCAATAAAGCACTGTTACTGCAGGCTCGGTCGGACTAGGCCAATAGTGGATGTCATCATATTGATATCATTCATTTTCTAGTGGAACGTTTTGTGGGCTTCAGCACTTTTAGGCCCTTTATTCATTGGATTGGTTAGGTATATGCATGATGAGTAAGACTGGTTAGGGTTAGGGTAAGAATATCAGTGTAAGACAATCAAAGACAATGAGCTAGGGATTAGAGTAAGGCTGACTTTTTGTCATTGACTGGTGCCACGACATCCAAATTTTAAAAAGAGATGAGACAAGTCATTAGCAACAACCATGACTATGACTGGATGAAGCATCTTTAGGTCAGGTAAATAAGCTACCAGACTAACCAATGGTCAGAAGAAAAGCTGGTATTGTAAGTTTCTATCTGTGTAGACTTAGACTTAGACTTAGACACGTTTATTTATCCCACTTGTGGGAAATTCACTTGTCACAGCAGCCGTGTGTACAGAAAATAAAAATATATGTAAAATATCAATATATACAAAATATAAAATATGAAATGTACAATAGTGCAAAAAATAGGCAAAAAATAGGCATGTGTCAAGGAAAAACAAAAAATGTACAGGTTGTAATACAAGAGGTCAGAGAGTGCAACATTTATTGTAGCCTGATGGCCGATGGAAGGAAGGACCTGCGGTAGCGTTCCTTCCTGCAGCGTGGGTACCGCAGTCTGCTGCTGAAGGAGCTGCACAGGTCTCCCACAGTTTCATGAAGGGGGTGAGAGGGGTTGTCCATGATGGATGTCAGCCTGGCCAACATCCTCCTCTCACCCACCTCCTCGATGGAGTCCAGGGGACAGTCCAAGACTGAGCTGGCCCTCCTGACCAGCTTGTTCAGTCTCTTCCTGTCTTGCTCTGTGCTTCCACTGTCCCAGCAGACCACAGCATAGGAGATGGCTGATGCCACCACCGAGTCATAAAATGTCCTTAACAGAGTCCTGCTCACACCGAAGGACCTCAGTCTCCTCAGGAGGTGGAGACGACTCTGGCCCTTCCTGTACAGGACATCTGTATTGTGTGCCCAGTAACATACCAAAGCTAAGTTATATCTACACAGTTCATATGTAGTAAATATGTTGAAACTTAATGTTTCATTGCTGTTATGAATCGTTAGGTTTGGGCTCCAAAACCACTTGGCTAGGGTTAGAAAAGCACCATGTTGTAGCTAAAAATACAGTTAGTTTCCCTGCATGTCACAAAGTGGAATTTAGAAAATACTGCTTTTGTTTTTCTGGTTTTGAATAGTGGTCTACTGTTGTCTGCTGCTTGGCATCCACCTCCCTTCCCATCCACTTGTGACTCATATGACTAACAACTGACTAAGTGATTGACTGATGTGATAAAATGACTCAATGTTTTAGTTTCAAATAGGACATAAATACCAGTTTCCAGGGTCGCCATGAGCCTAAGCCAACTTTCTCATTATTTTGTCAATGGCCACTGCTTTAACCATTTTATAATGATGCACCAGTTTACATAGGAGCTGGCACACAGCGTCTTGTGATGATGTTAAAGGGTTCATTGTGCATTAATATCTGATGACTAACCCATCAGCATTTTTGAAGCCCTAGGAGTTAAACCATGCCGTGTACAAATAACATCACTTTTGGATAAACAGACACGAGAGTACCAAGTAAACACATTAATGGACTCTCTATGGGACGAAGCTGAAGACAAAGCAAATGTGTGTGCAAAAATAACATGCAAGAGTGAGAACAATAACAACAACATGGGTGGACGACTGAATAGACACAATCACGGGCCAGGAGAAAGTGCTGAATCATTTATGACTGCTGTCCATTGCCTGGCAGAGCATTGTGCATTCAGCGATCTTAGAGAAGAACTGATCACACTGTTGTTGCCTTGAGAAAACTCTCATGCTACTGTCCTTGCAGTCGTGATATCTCCCGGGCCCCATGACCAAAACGCTGTCAGTGTGTTGGCCAAGCTAAAAGTACAATGCCCAGTTAAACCTGTGTCTCTGCAATACTGGGTAAATACTTTTCTCTACTCAACCCATGCACCATGAATGCAAATTATGTATGTTTGCATGTGCTACTTGATATTGTAATATTGTTGTTAGTCCTGTGAGTCACAATCTCAGGCATAAGCATGGAAGATATGTTCGTTTGTATCTGAGTGTTTGTATCTATCTGTCTGCAGCTATTCATGCAAACTACTGGACCAATTAACCTAATATTTTGTGTGCGCATTCATAATTGTATGTTCAAGGACCTCTCATGGTTGCAGTGATTCACAAATATTGTAAAATCTGTTCTATGATTGTTTTATATTGTCATTGACTGCTGACCCCTCACCTCACTCTTTACCGAGCCATTTTACAGAAATTTGTTTAGCTAAAACAGCAAATCTTAGCATTGGTTGCAGGACACATTTTTGCCTTTGTCATGGCTCTAAAACAGACATCCATAGAAAAGTTGGGATTTCTATATACCAAATATGTTATGATTCACTAAAGAGAGGCACGATACGAGATGATAAGATCCCAGTTTTTGTTTCCTTTACTGCTATCTAGATCCAGGAGGGACAACTGAGCGCGGTTGCACCAAGGTCATATCACACCAGGAGTCTTTGAGAGGCATCTTGTAGACTTGCAGATTTTGTTAATTTGATCATTTGACATTTGTTCCTTTACCATAAGTAAGAACACAATAAAATTGTTTCATCTTTTCTCTGTATCAGCTGTGTTTAATTTTTGATTACTTGATGTAAAAATCTTTCAAGTCCAGTTATGAATGGCATGAAGCAAAATATTTGTGACTGCATTTTCATTATATTAAAAAACACATTTGCACTCATAATTATACTTATCTATACTTCACAAACAGTGCCTATTAGCAGGAAAACTAGATCTCTGTGCAACACATTGTAGCTCCTTCAAACAGGAGCAAGACATATATATCTGGGACATTTTTGAAATGCATATGCTGGAATTAGAAGGATTGTCTACAGTGGCTGCGATCAGCCTGAGGGCTTTTTTGGCGATATCTGCACTCTACTGAGTGCATTTTTTCTAGTCTAAGTACGAACAGCAATTACAAACAGAAAATCAAGTGGCATTAATGCAGGCAACAATAGGAAGAAGCTGTATCCTTTGATTGAGTCATCAAGGATGTAATGTGTAATATAATTTGCAAGATGTAAATTATTAAGTCATTTGTGTAAGCAGGTATTCTGCAATTAAGGCCCTTGGAATTGGCACTTCAGACCTCAGAGCACTTTGGTCATTTGCTGTTTGAGACAAGGTATTTTTTCCAATTATTATGCAACCTAGGTGTACACATGTAGGCACAATGCACACACACATAACAAATACATACACCATTCCCTCCTTGACAATTCTGCTTTGACGACCTTGCTACCGAACACAAACTGTTTTAAAAGCTCTTGCTGCTGAGCAAAGAGAGCGGCGTGTCCTGTGTGATACAGATCGATAGCGGGCCCTGGTGAAGTGTGCCTCCTTTATAGCCGCTGAACCCAAGCTAGAAGGGTTAAAGGAACCAGGGAGGGCAAGGGCAGGCGTGGATGCAGACAGAATGCTTGATGAGGAGGAGAAGAAGCAGGCTATGGAACCAGCATAAAGGAGGCCCAAGGATGGGCCCAAGAAGGCAGCAGACAGTCTGAGAGAAACACACTTCAAAACAGTCCATGAGGACGATGGCAGCAAATAGAGACAGGTAGTGTCCGAGAAGATGTTTGAGGATTGTTTGAAAGGAATGGGGGAAGTTGGAGGCAGACAGAAGGAAAGCATCATTAACATTTCTTTTTTGTGGAAAACAAGCAAGACCTCATATAGTACTTAAAAGAGGAATTGAGAATGTCTGACTTGTGTACAGACTTACAGAGGACAACAAAACAAAATGAAATTACTAGAAACAGATAAAGTATGGCACATTTGATGCTAAGATTAATTGTACAAAAATTAATGAATTAAAATAAAATAAAATTAAAATAAATAAATAAAACAGAATACATGTTGTTGTATATAGGGTTTGTATGGTCATGAAAGCACTCAGAGAATTCTAAAGTCATAGAATTTCCAATAAGCAATTCCCAGGCCTGAAAAAAGATTTGGAGAAATAAATATACCCTGAAAGTTTTGGAAAAGTCCTATTTTTTTTCAACATGTTGAATTATAAAAAGTGTTCAAAAAACATTGGAAATTTCAAAATCTAGTGCGGTATGTGGAGGCATTGTGTGCAACACTGAGTCCAGGACAATTTCCCTACAGGGACAATAAAGTATATTGTATCGTATTATATTATATCGTATCATATCGTATCGTATCGTATTGTATCGTATCGTATCGTATCGCATCGTATCGTAATTTCTGTTTTTACTGTTTCTGGCTGTGATAAATTATGTAATTTTTGGTGATTTTTTTGGACAAAACATGATTTTTTTTTTTTTTTTTAAAGAACCACCAAAAACTTTAAAAGAAAAAAAAGTTGCAAAGATGTTATTTAAAAAAATCACCAAAAAGTTTTAAAGAAAAAAAAAATTATCAAAGTTCTTTAAAAACGTCTCCATAAAAATCACCATTTTTTTAATGAAAAAAAAAAATTGTTCACCAACTTGAAATAATAAATTTATCTGTAACACATACATGAATAGCATTTTCAGATCTAGTTATCAAGTTTGATTGAACAGCTGTTTGGAAATTGAGTTGAGAAAACCTAATTAATATATGTGTTATCAACTGAAGTTGTTATTTTAAAGTTTGTTAACAATTGTCCTTTGTCAGTGAAACCTGCAGCCTTACACATTTGGAAGGCTTTCTTTAAAAATTCACGGTAAAATAAACACAAACCACAGCCCTTCATTTTTTAAAAATATTTATTTCTAAAAGCTATAATACAGTTATGAAAGAGAAGCAATAAGTAGTATTGCTGTTCATTTCAGAGAATTTGTGAAAATATGCCTCAAAATCGGAAAAAAGAAGTGGAAATTCATGAATAAAACCTGTATGAACCCTTTTTTATAAACCTGCAAAAAACAACTGAGAAACCACCGAACCGCGAGCGGCAGTGATCTATAGATAAAAATACCGCACCCAATCTAGCTTCCATGTGCTCTAAAAGCCCCGCTGAGGTCAGTTTACAAGTCTTAAATGTGTTTTCATATGGTCAACCATGATGGAAAGCCCGGCCCGTGACATTTTGGGTCACTTGTGGGTGTTTTGTCAGGAAGAGCCAAGAACCGCGCGGCTGTGACCGGTAGATGGAAAAAAGCTGAATCAGTGCTTGGGGAGGAGAGGGAGGGTAATTGGCCTGCAGCTGATGTTCACGTTATGCTGTTTGCGTGCCTCTCCACAACAGACAACGGACATTACCAGAAGCAACACATGCCTATAAATAAGACAGGAAGCACAAAAGGTAGTATTGACAAGGGAAGAGGTAGTGTAGGAGTCCATTAGTCTTATAAAAAATGAAGGCAGGCGTTAGTGGTCAGAAAAAAACATGCCAGAAGTTGAACAATCAGAGAGTGTTACAGTGAAGACAATGCACGCGAAGTCAGTGACCTGGACTCAATCCCCCAAACTTCTGCTCTTTTCTTGGGAGTTGTTAATGGAAAAAAAAAAGTATCTGAGATGCATTCACCAAATGCTATTGCCATACTCCACACCATTCTCTTTATTTGAAAGGCTCACAAGTCTGAAACACATTTTCCAAAGAGTGTTTTATTTTCCTGCGGGCAAACCTCCGAGGAAGTTATATTTGGCACAAAGGTTGCAATCCTCACATTGCATATGGAGGATCTCGACGTTAGCTTTGCAATTTTAGCTATCATTATAATCAATCATCCAGATGCTCCAAATTGCCAAATGAGACCTTTTGCAATGTGATCAGTGCTATTTGTCAAAGGACATGAAGGGGATGAATGTGGTGGTTGATGAGCGTTTGGTCACAGCTGACTCAAAGGAAGGCTGAGTGGCGCTCTGAAGTCGTGCAATGCCTCAAAGTCTCAGCACTTTTAATTCAACCCAAATAAACAGTTCTCTTCAAAATGTTTTAGTGATAGATGCAGATTAAAAGAACAGCCTCTTAGGTCCAACCAGAGATGTGGTTTTTAAGTGGAATTTGTGGGAGCTGAAAGAAACCAGAAAATGGCAACAGATGTCTTATACTAAATGAATATTCTGCTGACATACTGAAGCATTTAAAGCAGGGGTCGTCAATGGTTATTGGACTAAAGACCCCTTAGCCAAAAAATATACGGAGCATGGAACTACAGAGATATTATATAAAATTAAGTTGCACTTGGGAAAATTCTTTGAATATTTTTTGGGTTTTCTGTCAGTTGCACTTTCCTGTAAATGCTACTTAAAATAAGCAGTTATTGTAGCAAGGCAAGGTGAGTTAGCTTGACCCTCTGCACTTTCACTGGTGGTTTCTGTATGTCTTTTGCTGAAAAAACTACAAAATAATCTATTGTCGGTCATAAAAATGTCCCTTCACATGGAAATATGTGAAAAAAAGGTGAGAGAAATTAGCTAGCATTAGCTAGCTCACATGATGTCGGACGGATTCATTGGTAACAGTGTAGCATTAATGCTAATAATAATAATAATGTTAATAATAATAATGATAATAATAATAATAATAATAACACATTTTATTTATACTCAGAGATGCTTAACAGAAACAAAAACAATGTCAATTAAAGTCAGTGAAACCATACAGAATAAATAAAATCACAATCAGTAAAAGCAAGACAGACAAGCAAGAAATATGCATTAATGCTGTGTACTGTAAATTAAATGGGTTTTAAGATCAGGCCAGTTGATCTTTGCTAACATGTGGAATTTATGCTAATGTATATTTTAAGTCACATTAAAATTTTAGGGAAAAAAGATTATAAATGACATCTACAAACACCTCCAAAGCTCACTGATTGACACTTTGAATCTCATTTGTGTAATCCATATCAGAAAACAAAGTGTAAAAATGACAAATAACTGACAACTAACTGATGACAAATAACCAAACGGTTTATTGAGTGCGAGCTGCTGCCAACCAGCAGGTTTTGTCAATCAGCTGAGAGTCCAGGAAGTTACTGCTGACAGCCAAGAAATTGTTGTTGGGAATCTCATTGCTCAATAAGAAAAGATCAAGCAAAAAATTACATGCCACAGAGCAAAATTTCATTGTGTGTGTATTGTTACATCCTGTTATTTTAAATCAAATGCAAATTTTTCATTTTTTATGAAAAAATATTATTAAATTAAATTAAATTAATAAAAGTTATTATTAAATTATGTGTAAAAGTGGCTGAAGCTCAACTTAGACTGTTGAAGTTTCATAAACTTTGGTTAAACATTGTAATGTTTTTATGCACAAAGCGAGGATGTTGGATTTTGTCTCCTATCTGTTTCTGTTTGGTTCCAAGTTGCAGCAAATATGGAGATGAGGAGTGATTACAAAACGCATTGATCACAAACATCAATGATTCTCTTAATGTACATTTGACATAGGAGTATTATATTACAAAGACTTGAATAAAAAATGAAAATATTCTTTAACTGACAGTCAGCTGAAATTAAAATGTAACTACACAAAATGATTGAAAATTTCCTCTTTACAATCCAACTGTTATAAACACAAAAGAGAGAGCAGTCAGAGAACTGGGCATCTGGACCGCTGTGGGTTTCTCTGGCAGGACAGGTGACTGTAGAAGGGCGGGGAGCCAAACAAGACTCTGACTGGCCAGGGCTGCGGGAGGATGGGGAATTAGCTAATTAGTACTGGAGCTAACATCAGAGCGCAATAAACAAAACAAATAACATAAATAAATACATAATGGGAATTGAATGTGACATTAGAGCACAAGTGACGGATGTGCTCACAGTGTGTAGCAAGCAATGCTGCCTTCACATGCTAATGTAAATAAAAGCTAATACTAAAAACTAATATGAGGTTGTTAATTTCTGTGATATCTGCATTAGAGAGATGCTGTATGTCTTTTAAGAAGAGCAACTCAGAGAAAATTCGTTATGCTGAACAAATCTTGTCAGTTGATGAGTTTGTATCTTTTATCTTTGCATTAGGCCAAAACTTAATCAAAAAAATTACTTCTTCATTTGTTTCTTGAGAATTTATTTCAGGTAAATTTTATGTCTCTGCAGTGGTAACAGCTGTGGACAGAAGCATTACATTTTTGGGTTGTCTATCCCATTCTCGTGACCACGATATCTCAAGAATACTTTTAGGGATTTTCGTCAAATTTAGCATAAACGTCCACTTGGACTCAATAATAACCTTATTACATTTAAATGGTCATAGGTCAAAGATTAAGGTTGCTGCGACCTTGACCTTTGAACACCAAATTCCAATCAGCTGATCGTCTCGTCTACTCAAATGTCTGTCAAATTTGAAGTAATTCCCTCAAGACGTTCTTGAGATATTGCTTTTACAAGAATGAGACAAATGCAAGGTCACAGTGATGTTTGAGCACCAAAATCTGATCAACTCATCCTTTAGTCTACTCAAACGTTTGTGCCAAATTTGATTAAAAAAAATCCCTTGCTTTGGGACTATGTTCTTCATAATTTTTAAAAAAACATATATCGCTATGTATAAGGTCTTTTGGAGATTTTGCATTACAAGAATGACACTGACATAGTGACCTTGACCTTTGACCTATGACCACTACAATCTAATCATTTCATTGTTGAGTCCAGGTGAATGTTTCTGCAAAACTTGAAAAAAATCCCCTTGAGGCATTTTTCAGATATTGCACAAGAATGTGCTGAACAATGGGATATCGGACAACCTGAGAGCATAATGTCTCCATTCTTGGCTATCACCGCGCAGAGGCATTAAAATAAATAATTAACAGTTTACTCATATTTGTATTTCACAGTAACATGTTATAACTATACTGTCATGTTTTCCATTTCCTGAGTTACGATATAGTACACTTAATACCCCCCCCTTCATTATCCACCTATTTTCTCTGTGGTGCTGGTCATTCTCTGTGGCTAATGCATCAAATGCCATATTACATTAAACCAGTCTCTGCCATAATTATATCACACAGTTTCCCTTTGCTTTGGGAATCTGACTGTGTGGTTTTAGAGAAATCTGATAAAACCACACATTCAGAACAGTATTAAATATATCAGCCAGTGCACACTCGCATTACTGCTGCACACGTGGTGGAGGAGCTGGACAATGTCATGTGTGCAACAGGCTGACAGCTTGTAATTGAATGTCTCTTTCATTTGTACAGACTTTGCTGCTGGCACATTTACAGTAAATGGTCACTGCATATATATTGTGTGTGTGTTCCGTGCATGTTAAAAATCCCCAGCAGGTGTTCCATTCTTCACACCTGCCTATTTATTGTAATTTATGACAATGAGAGGGGGAAAACCACATGGACTCAGTTGGAGAGCCAGCCTGTCAGTGTTTGCTAATAGAGACAAGAGATTTATAAAGAAACGTGAGCTTGTACTGCAAATGATAACGTGTCCAGCTATCGCAGGACAAATTGAATGCAGGCTTCCCAGACTCAATCTGCTTACTTAGTGTTTGCTTTTGTGTAACTTGGCAGCGTACGAGACGGTTTGCACAATTGTGTGGCTGGAGTGAAAGCGAGCGGGCTGCTTTTTTTCTTTTCCCACACAGGCACCAAAATGGACTCAGGCAGTTCTGATATCATGTGAACAGTCAAGTTCCATTTCTGCGCAACTTCTTAAAATGTTATTTTTCTTCATTTCTATTTTTGGCCGCCGCATGCACATCCAGATGCAAACGTGAGTAATGATTGTTTATTTGTGGAGCTAAAGGAAGTGGTTAATTATGCTGTCAGCTTCTTCCTACAGAAAATTGATGAACTGCGTCTGCGTCGTGATGTAGTGCTGAGAAATAAAACCCCAGTTAATCATACACCAAGTGGTGTGTTCACAATCTGTCTGCCCACAGACTCACATTTGCTGCTGATAAAAACTAATATACAGCATACAGTAATTGTGACTGCGCTGCAGTTAACACTCTTACCAAAACCTTTTGTTAACATCCTTCAAGCCCCTGAAAAATAAAAACAATAAAAAAAAAAAACTCAGCTGATTTGCTTTAGGACAGTGTTATTCATCATTTCTCATAACATAACGGCAATGTTTAATTTATTATTTTTTTATAGATGTGATTTATTTTATTTTAACTGCAAATCACTCTTTGAGACCATCAAACAACAAAATTGATTGTAATTTAACTAGTCAGTCAGTCCTAACCAAATGTGGGTAGTTTGTTATTAACCTGTTGCTGTTTTTCTGGCAGCTGTTTTAACAACCTGTCACTGTTTTTCCAGCTGCTGTTTTGGCAACATGTCACAGTTTTTACAGCTGCTGTTTTGGCAACACGCCACTGTTTTTCAGCGGCTGTTTTAGCAACCCATTGCTGTTTTTTCAGTGTTTTTTAAGGCAACCTGTATTTCTATTTGCAGCCGCTTTTTAGCCAAGAAAAGTGGTTGATTATTGCAGAGATCATTGCAGATAGCACCATGGAAAGTAAAATCAAACAGCCAGCCAACAATGGTGGTTGACACCATTTTGCTGATGATTTATTTAAGCAGAATTTCCTCTCAGTCCTGACAGTTGTATTTTGACAGCCTGCATTTGAGGTTTACCTGTGAGCTTTTATACTTTGCTTTTACAGCTGCATCTTCACACAGAAACTATGAGAACGTGCTCCAATGAATAATGTGAGAAATGCTCAAATAATTGAACTTGAAGCACAAATATTTTTTCATTTACAAATTACAACTTTACCCTCCAGGCATTTTTATTTTATTTTATTTTATTTTTTACTGTACAGAAAATATTTAGTGTAACATTGCTTAGAAAGTGCACAGAATAAACCATGTGTGTAATTTCAAACTTCAAAAACTTTATATAGATCTTTGCCAAGATAAAAAAACAAAAAAATAAACTACTGCAACCACAAGAAATGCCATCTTGCAAAAAAAAAGACATTAGCACAGAAAGTTTGTACAAATTAAGCAGAGCTGACTTGAAATGTCTGTGCGTACATTGGGGGGTAATATATAAATATATATATATATATATATATATATATATATATATATATATATATAAATATATATATATAATATTTAATGGTTTAAAAGGTGATCATTTCATAGTGGGCCTATCAAAGTGCCTTGAAGATGGACAGTCCAAATGAAGCTCTGTTACAGTGCATCAACTGTTATATATAAAAGTCTACAACTGGGCTTTTTATGTTGACGTGTTGACGTGTTAATATATATAGTCTTGTTAACGTGTTGCAATATGTGTTGGGTATAATGTGTCATATGTGTCAGTATACAGCAGTAAACATTTTAATACGCAATGTAAGTCATAATCAATTCAGTCTTTACAGCGCTTAATACCGGCGTGAGCAAGGCTTTTATCCCACTGCATTAAAAATCACAGATGCATTAAATTAGTTTTACAGACATATTTATGCGGTCTAAGAGGCACCTCTGTTACATCAGAGGAGGGATGACACAACCAGCTGATATGTGATATTCCATCATTACGCCAGTCCAGTACATGAGTCTGATCCTGTTATCTCTTCAGCGTTTTTCAGCATGTTTTTTTTTTTCTTCCTCTCAATTAATGTAACGCTCCTGGACTGTGTGACCGCTTTGCCTCGCACAGACAGAGTAATGAAGCCGCTACACATCACTCATCAGCACCGAAATACACACGTTTTTTTACTGCTAAACAGTTCCTTATCTCCAAAGGAACACCTTATTCCACCCTTTTGTTTTTGCTTTTCCATTACTCTCACCAGGTGCACAGAGCGGTGCACAAGAAACTAATATTTTAGCTGCTGGAACACAAACATTATCTTGATACACTCCCCAATTCGGCAGAAAACATACCATTGTTCACGGTGCCCTTTTGCGGACCTTGAAATTCTGGCTCAAAGTCAAGTCCAGCTGTGTGTGACCAGCATAATTCTTTGCTTATTTATTTTATTTTTTTTTGTGTTTCCAACAGGTAAGCATCTAATACCTCCTGTCTGGCTGTAATTAATATTGTAGCAGTTGAAGGTGAAGCAGTTGTGGAGTTTTCCCACTGCGTAGCATTCAGCTTTGCCTACTCAGTGCTTTCCCCAGCTTCATCTTCCCCGTCCACTCTGACAGTATTGGTAATTGTGCATTATAAGGCTTTGGCATTGGTTTCTGTTTAGTATACAGGAGCTATAGCGAGAACCTGATACTCCTTAATGCCTCTGCTATTAAGAACCAAATCACATTGCAAACACTTCATTAAACAGCCTGAGGCGCTGTCATTGTTTAATGACATATCGATGAGTGTGTTCAGTGGACAACAGCCGCAACAGCGCATTCTTTTTTTTTTTTTCACCCTGCGCTCCCTGGGGGTGTCATCTGTCACTCCATCTCCTGCTAATCGATGTCTCTGGAGAATGCTGCGGTAGGACCCACTGGTGACAAGGTGCATTAAAAATGTAGCGCCGTTATCTCTGCTGGGCTATTCATTAATTTTGCATGGTTTGGAGAACGAAAGCGAGCGCTTATTGTCCCCTGTAAACAGGAACTGTCGTCTGGTCATCAGATATTTTGACACAAAGAACTTAAAGCTCCGACATTAATATGGAGAATGGATTAAATGTGGACAGTTGTGGGTATAGAGACAAATCAATGACTGTGTACAAAGAAGGATGACATGAGAGTTCCTCAAAAAATGAAGCCAAAACAACACCCCCTGGCGGCTTGCTGCAATATAGGTCACACAACCCGCCCCTTTCATGCAAGCAGATGTGCCAAACTTATTCAATCAAAGTACATGTGATAATTTACCTTAACTGAAATAAACAATGATGTTTTTTGTCATTTAAAGTAGTAACAATGCAATGCAATGTCCAAGTGTTCAATTTTCTCATAAGTTTTTTAGTAACTTATTTGATGCTATAAGAAGTTATGATTGACAGCTGTGCGTATCAATTGGTATGCTGGTGATTATTGGCACTGTTTGTGATTGCATAGGATTGATGTATAGACAAACAAAAAATGAAAAATAACAAAGCTCTGCTTGCTGAATGTATCTGCGGAGACCAACTGGAGCTGTTTAAAACCCGGGATGCCGTTACTGTAATGTCAACAAATGCACATGGTGGGATGAAGCAGCATGGTCCTTATGTTCACACAACAGCGTGGACCGTCATGATGGTTAGGATTAGGCAACAAAGTCATGGACGGTTAAGTTTTGGCAAAAGAGGCACATGGTGAGGTGTAGAAATAAAAAACGCTCACACCCATACGGAAAGCAAACTCCTGACTCATGCATGTAAGTTGTTTGTTTGTGGGACACTAACTCCTCCCCACCTGCCCACCCCATAAGCGCATTTACCTTATATTATGCCTCTAACTGGCAATGTTAATACCTGACATTGTCAATCAGCGTTTCATGCACATGCGACCGGTTCCATCCAGCCACTTTCTCAAGTGCCGGTGCCCAGTGGGCGTTGCATGTGGACGCTCTCACTGCCTTCCGGCTGTCCACCAGTATACAAAAATAACGCCACCTGTTCTGTCCAACTGTGTTCTCTTCTGACACCGTCCAGCTGCGCTCTGGATGGACTCAGAAGGTGGATTTTGGTGTCATGTTCATACGCCAAAAAAATGAGAGTGGTTGTTGTGTTTATTACAACAGGTAAGGAGTGAGAGTGAGCTGAGCAGCACAAGCTGAGTGCCATCTAGTTCTGTTATATTGGAGAGAAGGCAGATGTCTCTACGGCTGATATCTCCAACACTCTAGACCAAAACAATCTAGATTAATAAATAGTGCTACAGTTAAGAGGAAAAATATGTATTTTTTGATTACGGGGTGAACTGTCCCTTTAACCACTGCCATTAAGGAGTATTTTGTAGCTTCCTCACACCTGGTTATCAAACCCATATTGTATCTTAAACCTTTCTTCCTCAGCTCAGCTATCTCAACCATATTGTAGCTTTTCTTGTCAATGTGCCATGAATTCTTGGACCAAGATGTGGGGTGAAATGGTCACGAAAACTGAAAGCTTTGGGGAATTTCACATCTCCACAACAGCCTCAGGCAGACAAAATTGGTGTACTGGTTCATCACTTACTCCATTGTTCCTTTCACCATCTGTCAAGATTATGCTCGCACAGACTTGCAGGACAGGCCATCCAGGGGAAAGGATGTCTTGTCACTACCTTCACTGTATCTGCCCTACCATGTCTTTGAAAGCCTGTATCATTTAACATGTTTGGGTTTGGAGTTCAAAACAACACTAATGGCCTCTCAGAGATCTGGAGGAACTTCCAAAGGGGGTATCTGTTACACCCATCAGCGCCGCCGCCCTCAGAGGCGTCACACTTCACATTATTTTGATGCTGCATAAATCTCCATAGTGGGCCCTGACAGAGGCCAGTGGGTGATCTCAGGCAGGTCAAGAGGGTCACACACTCTGACTTTTGAAGGCAAGCCTGTGCAAGATGTCACTTCAGAATTCCTCCCCTTTTACCTCACACCATAACTCTGAATGAACTTCCTGGTAGGGAGGTCATGACTTAATTTCTCCTTAGCTATACAGAAAATCTAAATATTATTTTTGAAACCTGACCAGCTCTGTTTTCATATTTATCGCTGTTTTTCCATAAGGGGGAACTGATTTAAATGATTACATGTCCAGTTGTGTTTTATGGTAAGACATTAAAAAAAAGAGGCCTCTTGAGAATGACACTGCTTGTACTGTTTGTTGTGTCTGCAGGCGGGAGCTGTCACATGTGCTTTGGACAGACCCCAGAGCAGCGTCAGAGCTCCTTTCAGACTCCCACCTGTGCCCTGGTCACACACAATGTGGGGAACATCATTAACACCCACAGTATTCCATCAGGCCCTCTGCCTGGATGGCTGTTTGAGGAAAGGCCCACACACTGCACACAGAGCCTCCAGTGAACACAGAAAGCATCAAGGCTGTCCTCGTGTATATTATGCAGGTTTCACTGGGAAGGTAAACAACAGTCAGAGCATGTTTTCTTAAATAAAATCAGAGACTGGATACCACATCTGCAGTGAAATTGTGTAGCAGGTGTAGCAACACCGGTGTCTTAATAAGAAGCTGTGGCATATTTAAAGAAACAAAAAGAAGGATGGCTGGTAGATCTGTTTAAAAAAATAGTAAGTGCCATGCCTTGACAAAAGTAATTTGTCACTGCAACACATTCTCACTCCAAATTCGTCACATGGTGCTGCTCTGTCAGGACCTTCTGTGTCTACCTATGACGTTTTAGGTATCCTTCTGCATCACCTGTTTCTGCTCTGGGATACAGAGATGTCAACAAATGCACTTGGTGGGATGACGTCATGGTTGGATGGCACAACACATTACTGTGAACGCACAGGGTTGGTGACAATACTGCTAGATGGGACCGATGGTGTTGTTATCACACGCTGCTGGACTGCGGGTGCTTTAACATGCAACGTGCACAGGTGGCGTCACTTGACAAACACAGCCAGATGAAACCAGTCCCATGTGCATGATTGCTGAGGGACAGCATCAGGTAATAATGCTGGCCATAAGCACTTAAAATGCAGAGGAGGAGTGCACTTATGGGGCCTACGTACCCTTTTGTGTGGAAGTTTGGACTCTTTTGCAAAAACCTAAACATCCATAACTTTGTTGCCTAGTCCCAACCATCGTGACAGTCCACACAGTTGTGTAAACATAGGGACCATGCTGCATCATCTCACCATATGTGCATTTGTTGACATCATTGTAATGGAATCCCGGATATCCTCACTCATCTATCCTTTGGTGCAAAATGTCCAACTCAGTCAAAAACTAGGCATCAAAGTTGATGTTTTGTTTTTTTTCTAACGCCAATGATGTGTCATAGATGAATGCATAACTTGAGGCTATTATTAACACGTGCTAAACACAGATTAAACCTACGTCCTTTAATCTACTTGATGGTTTAATTAATTACACACACACACTCCATTCATATTCTTTCCATGGCAGGGGAGTGGGAATTGATAAAGTCATCTTTGCAGATTTCTTAGCACCGACCATTATTTCACCATAATTGCAGCCCTTTTTAGTGTTTATATTATGGCATAAATAGTGAGAGAGACCTGCAATGCAATGTGGGAGAGCATGATGCAGTCTACATGCTGTCCCTGACTGAAGAGATTTGGAATAACACTGGTCCCTCTCCCGGCTCCAGGTCAAATTATTTTAAATACAAGGGCACTTTCTCTTTTGTATTGTGTGCCCTGGTTGATGTCGATTACAGGTATCTTGCTATTGCTGCTGGAGGTTTTGGCTGCAACACTGATGGAGGCATCTTTGCCAAGTCCCACCTTGGCAGAGCCCTTTAGTCAGGTGACCTTGACGACTCATCAGCCGCTTCTCTTCCTTCTGCACCTGACCTGGGATCAGTATCTTATTTGGTCTTGGCAAACGAGGCCTTTCCGGTGAATCCCGATTCAGCCTTCATACAAGTTTTCAATCACTGGTGTGTCTCCAGAGTCTGTTGAGTTGTGGAAAATTATTTTGGCATTCCCACCCAACATTGGAGAGTCTTCAACGGAAGACTGCAGGTTTGCCCTTTTTGTTGTTGAGTATTATTAAAGCCCGGCTTAGTGTCATTGCAAAGTGGTCAGATATCGCCACTTTGACAATGCTTGCGATGCACAATCCTGACGCCACAAGCCACTTTTCGCATCTGCATGATCTGACCCTGGACTGCATCAACTAAGAATGTGGCCAGGCAGAATCAGTCTAAGTATCTAAATATACATTTGTTGATCTCCCAGCATTGGTTGCCATGTGCTGTTGTTGCCTAAACATAATAATGTTATCCCACCTTATGCTTGTGTTGACATCACTGTAGCACCATCCCAGAACGTCAACAACAGACAATGGTTACAGAGAATGTATGTCATGTAATATATGTGACAATTTTGCATGAGAACATGTTGGAGAACCACCTACATAATATCCACTTTCCTCCACAGTGCAGCAAGGTTCCAGACAATGGGAGCCAGGTTTAGTTAACATCCTGGGGGTGGATTTTTGGTCCAATCAGGCACCTACAGAAAGGAACAGGACATGCGAGAGTGTGGAAAATATATGTGGGTGAAATATTTATGTCCTACACATACATACTACATATTGTACATTTTTACATGTAAACACTAGAAACCCTGATATCTTTATCTTTAGGGAAAATGTTATCTAATTAACAACAGCAAAAGCAAAAAAAAAAGGTTCAAAAGGGCACAATAACAAACAAGGAGAGCTTGCCATGTGAATTGAAGTCCAGTAGGAAGTGGTAGAAAATGTAAACAGCAAATAGTTTCAGGCGCACAAAGCGTGCAACGTGGGTGTTAGATTATTATCTCTTATCTGCACTCTGCACTGCCACTTGAATGGACTCATTAAAGATGTATTTCACCGGGCTGTCAATGTAGTAGAAAGATGCAAATACTTTTGAAATTGATGCTACATGACCAGGAAAAAGAGAAAGGACATTTTCTTTTTTGCTCAAGAGGTAGAAAACCTACAATTACCAGAATGCTCTGTGCAGTGCCAGAAAAATAAACACTCATGCTGGTGGGTGATGTAATTCAAACACATCTGTTTGAAACAATGGCAGCTGACTGGTAAAAAAAAAAAAAAAAGATCTTGGAAACATTTAAGGAGAGCAACAGGCTTGTTTTCACAATACAGGAAGCAGTATGAAGCTCACTTCCTGTTTACAAGCTCACTGTTACGTCCAAGGCACTTATATATGTTTCTGAATTGAATAATTGATAAATGGGCTGTGCAGTTGCACAATTTTTGGTTTATATTAGTCTTTATTTAAAGTCGTCCTCTGGTCTGAAGTCCAGCGCATCACACACACTCACACACACACACACTGTACACACCATGCATCAGTACTATTCTATTTCTGTCACATGTGCACCTCCAAATGTGTTACATTACGTGGCTGTTCAAGTTCTCTCAAATATCCATAATGACACATATTTAATTACATTCCCTTTAATCAGTTAGTCACAGAATCAGTCCTTGAATTAGCCTCAAGGGCCATCACCAGGAACAAGAACAAGTCATTATATGTGAATATCTAAAGTGGGCAGCTACAGACTCTAAATGTCTGTCTTTTTAAAAGACTTAGATTTTGGGCAAGGTAACATTATTTGGAGATCATGTGCTGCTGTGGTGAAGAAAAACAAAAAACACAGTTTTTAACACTGATAGAGACCTCATTATAATTATAACAACATAACGACACAATGACATTGAATTATATTGTTGTATAATTGTATATAGTGTATTATAGTGCTTTAGGGAGTAGTTTTTATCTCAATTGTACATCATCCAATCTGCATCAAACTTCACATGCAAAAATGTAAAAAAAAAAAAAAAACTGTTAAAAAATTGTTAGTGTTATATAATAGCAAATCTGAAAATAAAAGTCACTTTATAAATGAAACAAATAAACAAACAAATCTAAAAAAAAATTAAAATAAAATAAAAATAAATACAAAAAATAATCAAAATAATAAAATGTGTCTGTATCAAATGGCATTGGGTTTTAGTACATTTTAAGCAAATCAATTTGATAAATGACAGTGGTTACAATGCCTGTTCAAGGGTCAACAAAAAAAAATGTGAGCATGCAGCTGCCTTTGATAGGCTGAAAATGCATGCAAAACACACAGTTATCTGACAGCCCTTCATATCAGAGGTTTATCAATCAATTTCAGAGTCAAAACACATCTTTATTTCACTGTATCCAAAGTTGAACAAAGGCAGGAGTGGGGCATTAGTGTTGCATGAGGGATTGGAGAGAAAGGAGAGATGTCTCTGCAGGGTGTGTTGTGTGTATTGCCACGCATCGTCTTTCACTCGGATTGTAGGAAACAAAGCATTTGCGAGGCTCGTAGACAGCAGCACATTTCTGATTAATGTTTCCCTCTGTTTTGCATCTATAAATTATTAGGGATGACACCGGCTTTGGGAAAGCAAGACTCCCAACAGATGAGGCTTACAGTATGGATTTATCCCACACCAATACAAGTCTCATAGCCAGTGTTCAGATCCCCACCATGCATTATTATTCATGAATCCTTCTTCCTCTGTGTCTTCTCCCCTGTCTGCCCCGTTCACTCTCCTGCTCAGGAAGTACACAGACCATACTGCACAAGCCTTATGGAACATGGATTAATGCAGTGGCTCAGAAACCAACGTGGTCTGGCTACTAAAACAGAAAAAAAAGGACAAAACTTGGGGAGAGATTATACAAATCAAAACAGTCACATCCAACATTTAGATAAGCTAAGCGTAATAGAATTTAAAAATTTACTTGAACTTAAAGTCTAGCATGTAGTATTTAGTGACATCTAATAGTGAGGCTGCAGAACTGATTTCATTTAACATTTAAAACATTTTAAAATCTAATAATTCTAACAAATTTCACAGAATGTTCATTGCACACTAGTTTAACCCTTTGAAACACTTTTTTTTAATGCCATGCTAAGATGCCTTTCACAGATTTTTAAATTTTAAACCCTGTACAAATTAGTTTGTTTTGTCAAAACCATGTGGAAAAAAATGAACAAATTGGCAAGAAATTCTCTGCAAAAGTGTAAGAAATTAGTAGATGAAGATTTCTTTAAAGGGCAAAATGTCCAGAAAACAATCTAATATTGAAAATCATATAGCAGAGTTATTATTTTTGAAGCACTTTTTAAAAAAGTAGTGTACTTGTTTGTTTTTCATGTTTCTGTTTATTTTTTTGTCTAATTTTCTGTCTTTTCAGTCTTTTTGTTGGATCGTTTTTTTCCTTAAACTGCTCATAGTTTCTGAGAGAAATCAAGCCAATTAGCTCAGATTAACTAGATGCTGCTGTAATCTAGAACGACTACTAGCAAGCCCTGCCGTTGCACTTTTTAATTTGAACACAACTATTTCTTGTTACATTGTATTTCTAATGTAATTAAAACGCACAAATATTTAGTTTATATATATAAAAATTGTTCAACCTGTATTCACAAACTGCTTGTCATGTGTGAACTTCACTGTGTTTCTTGAGACTCTCCTTCTGTGGCTTCATTCTTAAATGCATTTTTTTTTTTTTGTTTTTGTTTTTCAGTTGCCCTCCTTCCATTTCAGCCAACCATGTGATTGTAGATTGGAGGGTATGATTTAATGTGATCACATAGCATTACATCAGCGCAGTCTGCTGTTGTGAACAAGAGGGTGGACATCAAACTAACTACAGTGCATCCACCTGCCTGGAGGTCAGAGGTCAAACCTCAGCATGGTGTTTGGTAGTGGCACTCCGTGTTTCATGTTTGATTTCAGTGTGAGGAGAGCTGATTGATCCACAAAGAGAAAGAGTTGCAGATTCTAGCTGTGCAGAAACATGTAGTGTGAGTTATCATATCATGCAAGATACATAAAATCACACAGTGCTAATGTAATTCTATATTTCAGTTTTCAGCATTATCCTGGAAAACAAAAATTCAGGTGCCTGGACTTTACCAAACTGAGTTAAGGCAAGTGAAAATAACTTGTTTTGAATTTATTTTGGGACTGATATATTATCTTTTTTTGTTTTTTTAGTTAGAGAAATTATTCATTTTTGCCATTGTAACAAACCTGCAGAGTTTGGTCTAAACCATTAAAAGAGGCCACGGATAGAGTTGTAGTGATACATTCACACAATTTGGGGAAATTCTTCATCATCATAGAGATGATTTTTAATCTCTATGCACTGTTTGCTCCAGTGGGGATTTCCCTTTGAAGTAACAGATTATCATGATCTCATTTTTTCTGGGTGTGTCTTGTGTTGCTTCCTGCCTGAATCTGTTTCTCGCTTTTTTTCTGACAAACCTGTCCTCTACCAGTCTTGTTAGTCCTTCCCTTTTTCCAGAGTCTTCCCTGCACACCTGATCAGAATTAGTCTTGACTGCTCCACCCTCCTGTTCCCTACCACACCAATGTCATCAGCCAATCAGTGTTTCCCTCCTTTTGCCCTCGTCCACCTTCTCCAGCTGTGTCTCGTTCTTGTCATTAGTTTTTTTGTAGAATAGAATAGAATAGAATAGAATAGAATTTATTGATCCCCCATTGGGAGAAATTTCAAATGTTACAGCAGCATGAAAAAAGAAAAATGAAATGTAACAAAGAAAATAACAATAACAAATAACAATAAATAAGTAATAAAATAAGTATGTACATAGAGGAAATAAGGTATGTACACATAATGATAAGTAAGTAATAGAATAGTATGTACACAAAAGATGGATTTGAGAATAGAATTTACAAAAATTTGTTGTGCAAATTACTCAGCCAGTGATGCTGATGTTATAGAGTCTTATTGCAGATGGGATGAATGACCTGCGGTAGCGCTCCTTCTTGCAGGGTGGATGTCTCAGTCAGTTGTGTATATATACGTGTGTGCTTCCCTTTGTTCTTATTCAGTTTGTCTGTGTTCATGGTGTTGTTGTCTGCTCTGTTTCAAGCTCAGCCTCTCATGTTCCATCCCTGTGTTCATGGTCTTATCCTGGGTGGTTTTCAGTTTAGATTTGGTTCTTCTTTCTTTTGGCCTTTTAGTTACCAGCCTGTTTTGGAGACATTTTATCAGCATTGCAGCTCCCCTTTTATTAACCACCCACCTGCTGTTCTGCATTTTGTTCTAATTCAAACTGATACTCAACAATAAAAACTGACTTGATGACAGCCAAGACTCCTGATACCCAAACTGGTGTGGAATATACCAAAAGATACAACCACAGCACATGACAGATACACTGACACATTTCAAATAAAGTCTTTATGTTTTTCCATGTTCGAGAAAAAAGCAGACGAGCAAAAAGAACCCGCAGAGAGAGCAAAAGTGCAAAAACACAAGAAAAACAAATATCATGCAAATAAAGTAAAATCTGAAAAGGAAATTATCTGAAAATTAGCTAAGGGGGATTATTAAATGTGCTAAAAAAAAGAAGAAAAAAATGGCAAGAAGCTAAAAGCCATTGGTATATCTGATAATTATATGTTTAAAAACAGAAAACAAAACAAAACAAAAAAAACTTAGCATGCTCATGAGGTCATTTTATTTTTATTTATTTAATTATTTGTATTTCTTTTTCCTAAAAGTTATTTTTTACGTTATTTTCTTTCTTAGGTTTCAAAGGGTTAAAGTACTTGTAGGAATAATTCACCAAATCGAATGTAGTCCAGTCGTGGATAGTACTGTTGCCTCACAGCAAGAGGGTCCCCAGTTTGAACCTCAGTTGGAAGGGGGTTCGGTCCGTGGGCGGGGGCCCTTCTGTGTGGAGTTTGCATGTTCTCTCCGTGTCTGCGTGGGTTCTCTCCGGGGTCCCAAAAAAGTCATCCATTAACATCGTATTATCTGAGCATAATGCCGCAATTTTTAATAGTTGCTAGTTCAGCAAAGCTAAAAACCAAATAGAGTCGTCTTCTGTGGCTAAGTAGCAGCATATTAGCAAGAGGATAATAAATAGCGTATAAGCTACTGTTTCATTACGTACAATTAACGTCACTCGACCTGCATACCTTTTATCTTTTGAGCGTTTCTCCTCTTCTTCTTTCCCTTTCTTTCTGAACTGGACATCTGATGGTTTCTTTGGTCTTTTGTCCATGATACACCCTTGACTCAATTTAACATCATCACCTTTTCCCTCTGTCAAACGCCCATGTGGTGATGTTCAGCATATTCCAACATGCTCTTATGCTGAAAGGACTGCAACAGGAAGTAGTTCTGAGCGGAAGCTCTGTATTGCGTATTGAGAGTTATGCAGACGCTTGACGGATTTAATGCGGTCAGACATTAAAGTGAGTTCCAGTAAAAACCCGACAGTTGTAGCAGTTTTTACATGTTCACATAGCGCAATAAATGTAAAAGTATCTATGTTAATTTTATGAATGAAATACAATTTATTTGGAAGCAGCTGGGATCATAACAGGTCGGTCTATCCCTCACCCCCCTCCTTGCTTTTCCTCTGAGAGTTAAACTCAGCCTGCTCACAACCTCTGCAGTTGTGAGTTGATCGCCCTCCTGTCTCCCTGCTGCCTTTTCTTCTGATGCACACAACATGTAGACATGACTCAGCAGAAAGTTGACATGATAGTAAGGGCGCCCCGCACCTACTCCACTAACGTGACGTGGAAATGAGCGGTAGAAAACTTGTGATTTTTATTTATTTATTTATTTATCTATTTATTTTGCGGGTGCTCGTGCGCCCCCAAATAGATTGCGCCCTGGGTGGTCGCCCACATTGCCCATAGCAAAAACCGTCCCTGTCTATATGTGTTGGCCCTGATAGTTTGGCAACCTGTCCAGGGTGTACCCCGCCTTCCCCTCGATGACAGCTGGGATTGGCTCCAGCACCCCCGCGACCCGTGCGAGGACAAGCAGTTATGGAAAATGAATGAATGAACGTAGTCCATAATGCCCATATACTGTAGCCTTTAGCACCACCCTAATAGCAGACACAGTGACATCTTGACCACAATAAGATAATAGCAACCTTATCAGTTCTTTGTTCATTTTATCCAATAATATCCAAAACTTGTACTGTTATGTACCATGAAAACTGCAAGCTGTTAGAAGCATTACCTTGGTTGTAGAACTCTGGCCCTTTTTATGCATGACAATCCACACGCAAACACTCTAAGAGGTCACATGGGTTGAGGATTGGCCGAAATAGAAATCAGCTATTATTGCAGTGTTTTATAGGAATGCCTTATTTATGTGCTGAGGATTGCACCGTGCCATGAATTCGAAGCAGCCATAGTCGGATAAATGCGGGTTATACGGGGCTGGGGAGGATGTAGTAATAGCTGAACTCAAGGTCAGTGGTGGCTTGCTGATTGCACCGCAACTCTACAGACACCTCTCTGATGAAACAAACAAACGAAAAGAAGCCGAAATGAAGAGGGCGAGGAGTACCAGAAAGACTCGACCTCGGCCACAAGAGGTTCTTCGAACACTTGACTCCGCCGTATGACGGGGCAAACTCTTTTACAGGGCATCAGAGAGGGCGGTTATGGTCAATATGGCTGTGCTGCTCCTCCCTTTATATGATTCAGTGGTGTGTTGAGGCGCAATTTTAATCAGATTTTTAATTAAATTTTGCCTCATTGAAAATCTCTCAGCGAAATAGATGAAGCATCTACCGAACGATAAAGAAACGAAGCCTCATTGTAGATCTGCGTCGCAAGCGCCTTCGAGTGAACACATGGGCTGAATTAGTGGACGTGCAGATATTTCATGGATCAATATTCACCGGTCCCCTGAGCTATCCACGGGGTAAAAAATGTAGCTGAAGGTTGTATTTTATTCAGGGGCCCCCTTAGGTCTCTGCTTAACTGATGATTACCATTTTAACTAGTCCCTCGCAGGACTCAGTGCAATCAATAGAAAGAGACGTAGCTTTCAGTGAGAGTACGGATTGTGTTACATAATGGGGACAAGCTATATCACGGCACTTACATGCAGGATTACACATCAGACTGTAACATGATACGAGGCAACATGTTAAAGAAGCTAATACCAGAGGCTCATTATTGGCATTAGGCAATTATCCAAATGTACTTTACAATGACAAACTCATTATTCAGTCTTCTATGCATTTGTGCCTGATATGCAAGTCTCATCACAACGGTGTCGCTCCCATTACCTTAAGGTTAGTGTTGACAAGTCACAAATTACGCCCAGTTATTGACCCCACTTTCACCGTCAACAACACAGTGACCTCCTCGCTTAACTGTCAGGAATCTCAGTGTGACTCTATATCATCATTAGACTGTCCTTTTAAAGTAAACCACTATACTGCCAGCTGTGTCTTTGCTTCAGAGGAAATTGCTTGTAGTGATCATGTCTGACAATCTTTATTTTTTTCTTATGGAGATTAGCATATCGTTGGCATGGGTATATTGATTACATGAATATAATAACATAAACAGCTTCCCAATTTATTAGGCTTTTCAAACGATTTTTTTTTTTAATTGGGAGTAAATTGCCAGATTTTCAGTTGTGATCAATTGCATTTTAATGGCATGTTTAAAATTCCATTTCTTTCTTTCTTTTTTTTTTTTTTTTTTTTTTTGCATTTCAAAATAGTTTTGAAGTTCATATGAGGCAAAGTAATTCTTACCAAAGTCTCTTGATTGGGAATCAAATGAATGTTTCTTAAAGCTAGAAACTTTGCCTGTATAGCTTTAATTAGAAGGAGTGCATTTATCTTAAGGAACAAAAATAAATAAATAAATAACTTGGAACCAGCCTTCTCAAGTTCAGGGGACACTTGTGGATACACACAAAATCCATTTTCATTCAAATATCTTGAAGTGGTAGTTCATGGGACCCCTTTGAAGTTGTTCCCTAGCCAAAATTTGGCCTAAATTCGGAGCTATATCGACATGGTTGACACAAGTGGATCCCTCAGGTTGTCCAATTTCACAAGCTACCACTACCTTTGCTTAGAGCTACCTAGCTTAAAAAATGAGCATGCCACAGCCTTTTAAAGAATTAAAATTAGATAAGGCCTGATATGAAAATGATTTCCTAAAGCTAGAAACATACATGCTCAGCAAGTATTAAGTGGAACCCTGGTTATGTGACTCAAATAAAGTAAATAAATCTGATGTCATTATCATTGTAGGGACAACTTGCTGAGCATATTTGTTTCTAAACTCAGGTTTATTTTCATATAAGACCTTGTTAAAATATTCAAATAACTGTAATTATTCTTTTATCATATACATTTTTTTATTTTCATAAACGACAGGGGACACAATGCATAAAACATACAACATGAGCAACAACAGCTACAGCCAGAGTTCATCACAACCACAAACAACAACACATACAGCGAGAGAAAAAAAACCCATAAAAAATCAATAAGAAAAATGATAATAAGTAGGAGGGCTCAATTTGGACTTTTTGGTTTTTTTTGTCTCGTTTGTCATTTTCATTCAGACCAGTGCTGCTTCTAATTGCTAAAACTCATAAAATAACCAATAATCTCTGGCTGAGCCCATCAGTAAACTTCACAAATCACTCTGAATTCATCAAATCAAACATGTCAATTTGCCAAACACAGGCCATCAGTGATAGAGTTTATAATACATATCCCTTCTTATTATCGGCTCTAACCATCAGAAACAATTTCATCATTGGAAAAGTAAACAACAATGATTCATTGTGCATCCCAGGGCGAGTGGTTAACTGTACATCATTAAAATACAAGTTTACAACAAACTGTAATAACTGTAATTATTCCAATGTTGGTCAATGAGCATCTCCACTGTGGGAACTGAGGGTTAATATGCTCAAGGGCACCTTGATGTTTCTTACAGAAAGAGGACACACTTGTTCAATCACTTCCTCTACCACCCTTCTATCCACTTAGAAGGTTAAAAACACTGCAGCTTCCCTTATTAAAAAATAAAATGCAAATGACAATCCATTTCTTTAATGTAACTGAGACTTTAACAGATGAGAAAAAAACAACAACACTGTAATCTTTCGAGTTAATACCCGTCCATTCTTGGAGACAGTCAATCTCCGCGTCGGCCTGTGTTGAAATTGGACTGTCTGATCATTTGCAAATAATAATCATCAGTGGCTTTATTTTACTCATGCGCAGGTTTTAATTAAATAACGCTGTGGTATTAATTATATCCTTCTCCCCGGCTGAATCAGATTATTGCGTGTCTTTGTGCGTGCGTGTCCTGGAAATCTAACGCTCCTCAGACTGCAGGGTCACAGATGAACTGCCAAACTTTTACCTTGATGAACTGAGTATGTTTACTCTCCAAAGGCCACTTCATGTCATAGAGGATGCAAATTTGTTTGGAGTTTTCACTCAACATGAAAACACAAAATGTTACAGACCTTCCGTGTTGTGATAGCTACACGGTGCGTGTCATGAGTTACTTTATCTCAAAAATAAAACAGCCTGAGGTAAAACGTTGTGAACTGACAACACTGGAAAGTCCTTTCTTCTGAAATATGGCATGGGAATATGAAGAGAACAATCAAACCGCCACATGTCTGGTGTTCATTTGAAACATTAAACCTCTGGACACTGACGCTGACCAAATCTGATTGGACTGATTGGAAAAGAGCATGAATTGCTTTTCTCGTCTTTCTCCTTCCAATTTTTTTTTCTCAACTCTGCACTGAAAAGAGGGTCCTCAACTCAAGTTGTGGTGGAGTGGTTGTTTTTTTTCTGAGGATGATTAATGAAGGCTTCTGCCCACAAAAACCAGAAGTGTTCTTTCTCATCAGACAAGCGACGCTGATTAGCTGCTGAAGTGTTCTCTGATTACCAGCTCACCTCTTATTCCTTCGTTTTTATTTTCCTGGGTGGTTTTATGTCTGTGTCTGTATCTGCATGTCTGTGGTGTCAGCACTGATGCGACCAGATGTGTTTTCGCGGGGTTTGAGATCAACAGTTTTTTCGCTCTCAGCCCCACCTGTCCATTCGTTCTACATGACTGAGACTTGGGCCCGGGTTTGATGTGTGTCACTATCCCGGGCTATGACTGAGACTCGGGCCCAGGTTTGATGTGTGTCACTATCCCGGGCTATGACTGAGACTCGGGCCCGGGCTTGATGTGTGCCGCTATCCTGGGCTATTCAGCCCTCTGGCAGCGGGACTCTGCAGTCCACTCATCAAATGCTGGCTTACCATTGCAACTAGAGCCGCTCTAGACACATACTGCAGCTAAGATGATTTGCCAATACTGGCTTTTTATTAAACAGTGAATCATGCACCCTTGCCAATATAGTGGTTCCTTTCCAAACAGACATAAAAAAAGTATCCGCGATGCGCAATGAAATTTTGTGTACGTTGTTCCTGTCATTTTGGACCTGCAAAGACCAAGAATGCTGATATCGGTCAGTCCATTTATACCTCTGTCCGGCTAAACAGTGTGTGACCCAGATGTGATTGTTTAATGACAGTGTGGACACAAATCACATGGAATCTGACCTTTTCCAGTCAGATTTGGTTCTAAATCAGATATAAATCAGACTTTTTGAAATGTGATCTCAGTATGAACAGCCACGCAACCCGTGTCAGAATTCATTGCAAATTAATTTTATGTCACTTTATATTAACATCCTATTATAAAATGAAGAAAATTCTGTCCGTCTGTCTGTCTGCATCCATTTTTCTCCTCCATGGGTTACCCAATTGATCTAAAATTCCACATGGGCATTGAGAATTGCCATAGGTAAAGACTGATAAAACCCTTCGTCTCAGTCACCCACTGCCCATGCCCGTTTTGTATAAAAACACTTCATGAACTTCTCTTTCTCTTCTCTCATCTCCTCCTTATCATCTGCTTCCACATTCACCTGCTTCCACTGCACAAAAATGTGAAAAATTCAACTGCAAATCAGTGCCATGACCAGTTTATATCAAAGTCTGATATTGCCCACATTTTAAATGACAATGTGAACAGCTACGTTAAAGTCAAGTCAAGTCAAGTCAGTTTTATTTATATAGCCCATTATCACAAAACATGGTTTGCCTCAGAGGGCTTTACAGTGTACGACATCCCTCTGCCCTAGACCTCACATCACCCAAGGAAAAACTCCCAAAAGAACCCTGTAACGGGAAAAAAAGAGGAAGAAACCTCAGGAAGAGCGGGTAGAGGATAGTGAGGATCCCTCTTCCAGGACGGACAGACGAGCAATAGATGTCGTAAATAGCAAGTGAAATACAACCATGGCAAAAAAGGAAAGAGAAATTGAGGGGGGGAGAGGGGGGAGAGAGGAGGAGGAGGGGGGCACAGAATAATGAGAAACAGATGCATGTCATATTACAATAATGGTAGGTGTGTGAAATTAGTAATTGCTCTCTATGATGATGTTGATAGAGATGATAACAGTCTCATGCATATGT